>NW_024041150.1:6445474-6522974 GCF_014851395.1 Micropterus salmoides
TGAGACAATAAACTCATCAGGAAGTGTTTACTGGGGTATTTATTCAGCTGAGAAGTAGGATCATTTTCCCATTATTTCTAATGGAGCCAGACTTCTTTTTGCAACCAGAAGAGTTGCCCCCTGCTGGATTTTCAATAGAATGTAGGTTTCAGGGACTTCCGCATCGTCAGATTGTAGACCGAAAGCTTCCTGCTTGGTTGAAATATGGGGATTTTTTAGTGGTTTATGGTAATAAGTGGCACAATGACGTTGTGTGGTTGTGGACTTGTGAGTAACTATACCATCTGCTAGGTTAGGGTCGCAGTCTGAAGCGGCTTTGATTTGGATCAAACTACCTTGTTTCTTACGACCCGCCCTTCTCTGCTTCTGATTGGCTAGTAGGCTTTACCTGGGAACTGCGCATGTGCGACTCCCAACAAAGATCTTAAATGCATTTAAGGAAAATTACCCATAACTGTAGACCTACAACAATGCAATAAAACAGTTTCTGGGTTGACACACATTTTATTGGGCCTATGATGGGGAGGCTGGTCACACTATGTCATTATGGACCATGATAATTGAGTTGGCTGTTTATCTATAATGCTAAAATTGTGAGTTTGGCTGCTGAACTTTTTAAATAATTCCCATCATAAGTGATGATCCCAACCGCTGTGGTGGACTTTTTAGATTGGGCATGATGGGGGGGGCGTCAATTGCAAATCTTGCCTAGGGCTCCAACACTGTTGGGGCAAAAGATTTGTCAACCAGCAAAGATTTTGTTGAATCTTCATTTGTCAGCTTTTAATTCACTGAGTTGGTCAAAACATTCACAGTTTGGTCTACAAACTGATTTTTATTGGATTTCCAGAAAATGTACAATTTCATATAAACTGACATAAACTGTGGTTTAAGATTTTATCCATGTTGCAAAGCACACAACAGCTGCTTCAAAACAAACTAGATTGCCTACCACTAAATCACAAAAATTAAACTTTGAATAAAGAGAATCAAACAACATGTGTTTTTTCTTATTTGTACAAAAATAACAAAGCAAACAAACACAGTTTTGGGTAAACATACATTAGTAACAACTACTGTACATTAAAATGTGTGTGAGAAACTAAAAAATAAAAGTGCTAAAGACGTGTTGAGATGCTCTCCCTGTATTAAACATCCAAACAACAGTCCAAATAAGATTTAGGAAGAAGACAGCGAGGCGGCTAGAATGAGCTCAGTTCATCTAAAATAATATCTGCTTTGCTTCTGGGATTAAAGGAGAATAATGACAGACATCAACTTCCAGCTCCAAACTAATAAAACACATTTTATTTCCATGTGTTGAAGCCATCACAGTGAACCAGAGCAAGTTGACCAAAACATTTCCCAGCAGCCACTTCTCCCACAGCAGAGTCCAAACAGTGCTTCCTGTTCTCTACAGTTAGGTGTCTTATTGGAAATGGTCTCAGTAGATGACAGGATCTGTCTCGTCTCTATCCTTTCTATTGGCCTCCATTTTCCTCCTGTTTCCTCCCCTTTCTCTCTCTCCCTCTTTCTCTGCCTACATGAAGCTGACTGTGGAAATGTTGTCATCATTCATACTGATGAACTGCTGATATCATTGCTGTCCATTCTGCAGCAACACACAGAGGCCAAAAGCTTGTCTATGAACCCTTTCCTCATGAAGACATACAGGACAGTCTGCAAGAGGACTGAATCTAACAATTGTAAGAGACAGAATCAAATTGGTCCCGTCACGGTTTACATCCAGGTAGACTATGATGGGCAGGAACAGCAGAGTGTAAATAAGGAGCACCAGAACCAAAATTCCCACAATTCGTCGTTTTTCATCAGGGGAGACTGAGGTGGAAGCAGACAGGGCTTTGAGGGTCCCAACCAGGAAGAAGATTAACAGTGGGAAGGGAAGGAGGAGCAGGGCAGGGGGTATTGTGGCAACAACGTCTTCATTATAATAGAAATAGAAAAGAACAGCATAGACTATAGGAACAACCCAAACCACAACACAGACCACCACAGAGGTCTTGATGGTTCGTCTGAAGCGGTACCACAGTGGGTGGGCGATGACCAAATACCTGTAATACAAGATGGACACAAAGTCTTTGAGGAGTTATAAACTAATATTATGATCAGACACAGAAGCAGCTCCACACATCTGGATAGACAGACAGATACCTTTCCAGGGCGATGCAGACCATGAAGCCAACACTGGTAAAAAGAGCAGAGAAGTAAATACATATGAAGATTTCAGTTATCTTCTCATCCAAACTTTGTGTCGCGTAGCCGATCATGCAGCAGAGCTGAATCAGGTCGGTAATGAGAAGGTTGATGACGTAGATGGGAGCAACATGATCACTTCTCACCTGCAGGAAAACATTGGTAAAAGTCAACAAGCAGTTGGAAACATGTTGTGAAGTCCACCTCCTCCCAAATCTGTCATCTTGCTCTGCCCAGCAGCTGCAGTCAGAACCATTTCTGACTTTTCAACAGAAATCTCAGATATGACCCACTGGCCAATCACTGCAGGAACAAGACAAGTTTTTCAGCCACAGATATGAAGTGTTCTGGCTCAAACACATGAGCTGGATTTATCCAGACTGGAGTCGCAGTTTGAGGCTCATGTTTGTGTTTGCAAGGTGAGCCTCTCTCCTCATTGTATATGCATTTCAGGGAGATCACACAAAAAAGATGAGGAGACATGTTAATAGAGGTTCATTATTTCAATGGATTTACTGAAATCACAAATTTTTTCACCTGTCAGTTTGCAGAGAAAAATAATAATAAGCTGCAGTATAGGCTTACATTTAACTAAACAGTTATTATAAACCTCTCTCTCTCAGCATGAGTGGAACAAAGACAATGTTTTCAAAGCATTGTGTAATAAGGAGATTAAAAAAAGTACAATTCATAAAACAAGATAATGATAACATAAGATAAGATGTAACTTTATTAATCCCCCGTACGGGAAATTTCTGCCAACACAGCAATACAAAAGAATATAAAAGAACAGATGCAGTATCATAGAAGTAATAAGACACTATTTACACTATAAAATCAATATTTAACAACCATTTACAACAGTCTGAAATTAATCAGGAAAATCCGTCAGGTTGGTGCTGTGGTGTTGTGGAGCCAGATGGCTGATGGCACAAATGAGCCACCAAAGTGCTTTGAGGCTTGAGGCTGGATGAGTCTGGCTGAAGGAGCTCCTAAGCTGCCTCAGCTCAGTGTAGAGAGGATGAGAGGGGTTGTGCATGATGGTTTTAGGTTTCCCTCTCATCCTCCTCTCAGTCACTGCCTCCACCCTGTCTAGTTCCATGCCCACCACCGAGGTGGCCTTCCTCACCAGCTTTCCCAGTTTGTTGGCGCCAAAAGTTCCTATGCCACCTCCTCAGCACACCACAGCGAAGAAGATGACACTGGCCACTACAGACAGGTAGAACATCCATATCAGCCATGTGCACACATTGAAGTACCTGACTCTCCTCAGGAAGAACAGCCTGACAGATCCTTTCCTGTTGGGGTGCACCACCGGGTACTTGTGGGTGTCCACCATCTCTACTTCCTCACACCTTATTACAACAGGGGTGTGGGGCCTCTTGCTGCATCTGAAGTCCATAACCAGCTCCTTGGTTTTTCCTGTGTTGAGCTGGAGTTGGTTGCTGTCACACCATCCAATGAAGCTCTCAATCAGGTATCTGTACTCCTCCTCGTTGTCATCAGTGATACAGCCGTTGATGGAGGAGTCAGTTCATCAGCTCCAGTAGCAAACATCATACCTGCTTTAAAACCATTAACATAAGCATTTCCCTGGCTTCGCCTATCCCATGCAGGCTAAAGCATGATTTATCCTCCTGCGTAGGGTCTACGTGCGTAGCTACGGCATAGGCTACACAAGTAGACATGCATTTATACTTGTGCGTCGGTGTAATTCTACAGTTACACCCTCAAACGCTAGTTGGCGGTAGCACTACAGCTTCCACTGTGTTGACTTTTGCGGCCGAGCGGGTAACTTCCAGTTTAGTCCTCCGCTAACGTGAATGGGGGTAAAATTGTATATGTGCCGAATGATATCGACCGAATGGATCACATTCTAATAGCAAAACGAGTAATTTTGCTCGGGTTGTGATGGTCAAATATACTGTATTGATCCATCGTGTTACAGCCGCTGTTTGGCCGCTAGTAAAAGTTACTTCAAAGCACAGGGAACTTCCTGTCGGCTCGGAGGCATTGCCAGCCAACCAATTACAGTGCTTATGGTCCGCGTCGACTTGACGTGTAGTTACATTTTTGAGGAGGTGCACATCAGGCTACGGCATAGGTGACGCCGTAGGGAATGGGGTTACGTAGAGGCTACGCCATCGATTCGACACAGAAGTATAAATTACACTTTACTCCAATCTGGAACAATCCTGACATCCTGCAAAATAATAAAATGCTTCTCAGCCAGCCGTAGAGGCTTGATGGTGTCAAAAGCACTGGTGGAGCCAAAGAACGTGATCCTCACAGTGCTGGGTGGCTTCTCCAGGTGGGTGTAAGCTCTGTGAAGCAGGTAGATGATGCTGTTGTCCACACTGATGTCAGCCTGGTACGCAAACTGCAGAGGGTCCAGGCAGTAACGTACCAGGGGCCTGGGGGGTTGGCGGAAGGGGTGTGGAGGGAGGAGCCTGAGATGGAAGGCAGAAAGGAGAGCTGTTCGTTAGGGGGGGGGGCAAGCTGGGGCTGCTGAGCTGTGATCCCTTGGACTAGCAGGGAGGCATATGGTAGAAGGGGTAAGCGAGGTGAGGTTACTTGAGGAAGGGGAGGTTGAGGGGGGTCCAGCCAGCATTGTTGAGTCAAACCTGTTGAAAAAACGGGTTTAACTTGTTGTCCCCTCTGCTGCTCCTGCTTGCCTGTTCCTGCCTGTGATGGTCCTCTCACCAACCTACACCTCTCTGCTGTTGTTCTGCTGCACCTGCTCTCTCTGGATCGCTTTCTTGGACTCTTTGTTGTCCCCTGCCATGAAAGCAATATTTTTCTTGTTCAACAGAGATTTGATGTTGACTAGTGCGCCACCACTGCCAACAGCGGAATGTTAACAGTGATGGCAATGGCGGCCCGAGAACTCTTGAGGCAGGTAGTATGGTTTCAACCAGCACTCAGCACCTCAACATCTGGCGTGCAGATTTCTGTCTTCGTGGTAACATGTCCTGTGTTACACCATTTGGAGTTTACAAAGACACTTCTCCCAACTTCTTACCATTCTTTTTCTTCCTATCTGCTCGAACTAGCGAGAAGCCGGCTAGTTCCACTGAGCAGTCTGGTGTTTTCCATTCAACAAAGTTTCAGTCAGACATAACATGCTGGACGTCCCCCACGACAACCGAGGAAAGACAGGTCTTGTATCGCCACCGACTTCCTGTCTTCTTGTTCTTCGCCATCACGCCAGCCCATCATCCTTTCCTTCTTATCCTTAACTTCACCGGGATCTCCCTTGGACATGCAGCAGGTTGATCCCAAAACTGTAAGAGCTCCTCACGTGAGTAGGCTCTGGTGTTTTGTTGTCTGGTGGTCGCGGTATCCATTGTTATCCTGTTACAGGTAACGATAACCGTTGTCTGTGAATTTAGGCCTTCACCAGAGTACTATTTCCAAAAGTAGTATTAGTCATAAACCAAATGCTCCCCCTTGCTCACATCCACTGTTATGCCGATGACAACCAGTTCTACATACTCACCAAATCCATCACTGCTGTCACTTGCTCCACCATCCCAAACTGCCTCACAGAAATGAAATAACGAGTGCAAGCTAACTTTCTTTAACTCTAATCCAAAATCCTTATCGGCCAAAAATCCCTCATCAATTTGTGCCACAACTTCTTTCTGTGCATCGATGGTTGTATGTTTTTCAACCTCTGCGTTATCTTTGCTCAAACTTTTTCATTTGAACATTACAAAATCTGCATTCCTACATCTGAGAAACATTGCCCATCTTTGTCCCTCCCTCTCCTTCTTGGCTGCTGAAACACCCATATCACCTCATCACCTCGTGCCTGGAATACTGCAACAGCATTCTGTATGGCACACTCGCCAAATTCCTCAAAAAACTTCTATACTGTACATCCAAAAGCACCAGAGACCACATTACTCTTATCCTCCAAAACCTCCACTGGCTCGCTATCCAATACAGAACCCTGTTCAAAATCCTCACCACCTACAAAGTCCTCAAAAACAAGGCATTACAACAGGTTGTAAAGTAAAATCAGTTTGTAACTCCCTTTTGCTACGTAGCAGACAATATACAGTACTACAAAAGCAATCATTAAAGTGGTAAACAGAAATGAACTATATTCAGTGGAGCAGTGCTGAGGATGAATTAGAGATTAAAAGTCTGACAGCTTGGGGGGAAAGCTGCTCTGCAGTCTGGTGGTGCGGCAGCAAAAAACTTCTGTATCTCTACCCAGAAGGCAGCAGGGTGAACAGGGTGTGGCTGGGGTGGGTACTGTCCTTTAGTATCCTTTGGGCTCTGCAGGTGTGACAGATGGAATAATGTGTATTACCAGTCAGAGCAACAGTTGAGTAACATTTGATGAGCTCATATTTAATATTATTGCAATTCTCATAATTTAATGGTATGTAACAGTTTATGGTTAAAGTTGTTGTCAGTTGCAGCAGTTACCGTACTTTTGTGTTTTCTTATTTTTTATGTGCAAAATGTCTAATGTTTAACACAGTATGTTCGGACATTGACGAGTAAGCTAGCCATGTTAGCTTCTGGCAATTGTAACCACAATGTTGTGGATGAAAGTGGCGCTTACTTGCCGTTCAGAGACATTGTACTTGTCCTAGTGTGTTCCATATTTACATTTCTGAAAAGTACTGAGTACTGTTACAGTGTAATTGTGAGTGCAATGTTATCACCGTGTATCTTGTCTATTCCCGTATTTGTTTGCTCCATTGTTCAGAGTGGGTAACGCTACTGCAGATACAATAGCTGACCAAAAATAATGATTGATGTACATTTTCTATGGCAATATTTCAGTAGCCTATCGATGCTTGTTATATTTCAGTTGTGTAGATATGAAACAGCAGAACATTTTTATACATTATGTATGTCATATTGTGTTGTATGTATATATGTAAACTGTACTGACGTTTTATATGTTGTTTTGATATACAGTCATTACACACATGATCTGAGGAAAGTTTGTTTCCGTGCATCTTCCATTTAACTACTCCCCTTTTTTGGGCTTTTACACAGACACCTCACCTCAATGATATCAATGATGCTTGAGAAATGGGTACCAATGATTTTCTGAGCAGTTTTAATCACCTGCTGCAGAGCCCTCCGGTCCTGGGCAGTGCCAGTGATTTTTCAAATGAGGATGCTTTCTATTGCTCGTCTGTTCTAAAGCTTCCTTGAGAAATTTTTTTTTTTTTTTGAGTTTTCTTCACCAGTGTGGAGATGTGAGATGACCACGTCAGGTTCTCTGTGATGCTGATGTCCAGGAACCTGAAACTGTTCACCTTGTAGTGGTTTTTTATACACTGCTCAAAAAATTTAAGGGAACACTAAATTAACACATCCTAGATCTGAATGAATGAATGAAATAATCTCATTAAATACTCCTTTCTTTACATAGTTGAATGTGCTGACAACAAAATCACACAAAAACTATCAATGGAAATCAAATTTATCAACCCATGGAGGTCTGGATTTGGAGTCACACTCAAAATCAGAGTGGAAAACCACACTACAGGCCGATCCAACTTTGATGTAATGTCCTTAAAACAAGTCAAAATGAGGCTCAGTATTGTGTGTGGCCTCGTATGACCTGTATGACCTCCCTACAATGCCTGGGCATGCTCCTGATGAGGTGGCGGATGGTCTCCTGAGGGATCTTCACCCAGACCTGGACTGAAGCATCCGCCAACTCCCTCTCGGTACCTAGTAGCAGTCAGGCTATCTCTGGCGAGCACATGGAGGGCTTAGGGCCCCCCTAAGAAATGCCACCCTACACATTACTGACCCACCACCAAACCGGTCATGCTGGAGGATGTTGCAGGCAGCAGAACGTTCTCCACGGCGTCTCCAGACTCGGTCACGTCTGTCACATGTGCTCAGTGTGAACCTGCTTTCATCTGTGAAGAGCACAGGGCGCCAGTGGCAAATTTGCCAATCTTGGTGTTCTCTGGCAAATGCCAAACGTACTGCACGGTGTTGGGCTGTAAGCACAACCCCCACCTGTGGACGTCGGGCCCTCATACCACCCTCATGGAGTCTGTTTCTGAACAAGCAGACGCATGCAGATTTGTGTCCTGCTGGAGGTCATTTTGCAGGACTCTGGCAGTGCTCTTCCTGCACCTCCTTCCTTGCACAAAGGCGGAGGTAGCGGTCCTGCTGCTGGGTTGTTGTCCTCCTACGGCCTCCTCCACATCTCCTGATGTACTGGCCTGTCTCCTGGTAGCGCCTCCGTGCTCTGGACACTATGCTGACAGACACACCAAACCTGCTACCACTAGAGTGAAAGCACCGCCAGCATTCAAAGTGACCAAAACATCAGCCAGGAAGCATAGGAACTGAGAAGTGGTCTGTGGTAACCACCTGCAGAACCACTCCTTTATTGGGGGTGTCTTGCTAAATGCCTATAATTTCCACCTGTTGTCTATTCCATTTGCACAACAGCATGTGAAACTGATTGTCAATCAGTGTTGCTTCCTAAGTGGACAGTTTGATTTCAAGGAGTGTGATTGACTTGGAGTTACATTGTGTTGTTTAAGTGTTCCCTTTATTTTTTGAGCAGTGTATATACACACCTCTCTATACCTCTCCGGAAACCATCACCTTATCGTGGTGGAGAGGTTTGTGTGCCCCGGTGAACCTGGAGGCTGTGTTGTCGGGAGCTTAGTGCTCCTGGTAGGGTCTTCCAAGGCAAAGTGGTTCCAGGTGAGGGGCCAGACTGAGAATGGTTCACAAAGACCCTTGATGACAAATCGAGGAAGAGGAGGAGAGACCCTGCCCCCCCCAGCCAGGCCCAGAGGGAGGGCTCGTCGGCGAGCACCTGGTGGCCAGGATTGCCACGGAGCCCGCCCGGGCTCAGCCCAAAGAAGCAACGTGGCACCCCCCTCTCCATCCTTTGGACCCACCATTCATCGGAAGATCCGCAGGGGTCGGGTGCGCTGCCACATGGGTGGCAGTGAAGGTCAGGGACCTCGACGGACCAGACCCGGGCGGCAGAGGCTGGCTCTGGGGACGTGGAACGTCACCTCTCTGATGGGGAAGGAGCCGGAACTTGTGCGGGAGATGGAGCGCTACCAATCAGATCTGGTGGGGCTGACCTCCACGCACAGTCTCGGTTCTGGAACCGTACTCCTTGATAGGGGATGGACACTAATCGTAATCGTAATCGTTTCATCTGATACTCTGGTGAAGAGAGGGGCAGAGCTGTCAACTGATCACCATCTGGTGGTGAGTTGGGTCAGGGGGTGGGGGGAGACTCTGGACAGACCTGGTAAGCCCAAACGGGTAGTGCGGGTGAACTGGGAACGTCTGGAGGAGAACCCTGTCCGTGAAATCTTCAACTCCAACCGCCGGCAGAGCTTTTCTGGCATCCCTGTGGATGTTGGGGACATTGAACAGGAGTGGGCAATGTTCAAAACTTCTATTGCTGAAGCTGCAGCGGAAAGCTGTGGTCTCAAGGAGCGGTAACCCTTGAACACCGTAGTGGACACCGGTGGTCAGGGAAGCCGTCCGACTGAAGAAGGAGGCCTTCCAAGATTTGTTGTCTCGGAGGACTCCAGAGACGGTTGCAAGGTACCGACGGGCCCGAAGGACTGCAGCCTCTGCTGTGGCAGATGGGAAGTAGCGGGTGTGGGAGAAGTTCGGAGAAGACATGGAGAAGGACTTTCGGTCGGCACCAAAGTGTTTCTGGAGAACTGTTCGCCATCTCAGGAGGGGGAAGCGGGGAACCATCCAAGCTGTGTACAGTAAGGATGGGACCCTACTGACCTCAACTGGGGAGGTAATTGGGCGGTGGAAGGAACACTTTGAGGAACTCCTAAATCCGACTGACATGCCCTCTTTAGTAGAGGCAGAGCTCGAGGCTGATGGGGGATTCTCGTCAGTTTCCCTGGTGGAAGTCACTGAGGTAGTCAAACAACTCCACAGTGGCAAAGCCCCAGGGATTGATGAGATCCGCCCAGAAATGCTAAAAGCTTTGGGTGTGGAGGGGCTGTCTTGGATGACACGTCTCTTTAACATTGCGTGGAAGTCGGGTACAGTGCCCAAGGAGTGGCAGACTGGGGTAGTGGTTCCCCTGTTCAAAAAGGGGGACCAGAGAGTGTGTGCCAATTACAGGGGTATCACACTTCTCAGCCTCCCTGGTAAAGTCTATTCCAGGGTGCTGGAACGGAGGTTCGGCCGATTGTCGAACCTCAGATTGAAGAGGAACAATGCGGTTTTCGTCCCGGTCGTGGAACAACTGACCAGCTCTTTACTCTAACAAGGATCCTGGAGTGGGCTTGGGAATATGCCTATCCAGTCTACATGTGCTTTGTAGATCTGGAGAAGGCGTATGACCGGTTCCCCGGGAGATACTGTGGGAGGTGCTGCGGAGTATGGGGTGAGGGGGGCCCTTCTCAGGGCTATCCAATCCCTGTACATCCAAAGCGAGAGCTGTGTCTGAGTACTCGGCAGTAAGTCGGACTCTTTCCAGGTGAGGGTTGGCCTTCGCCAGGGTTGCGCTTTGTCACCTATCCTGTTTGTGATATTCAAGGACAGGATATCGAGGCGTAGTCGTGGCGAGGAGGGGCTGCGGTTCGGGGGGCTTGGGATCTCATCACTGCTTTTTGCGGATGATGAGGTTCTGATGGCATCATCGGTCCGTGACCTTCGGCTCTCACTGGATCGGTTTGGATAAGCGGATGAAGATGGATGGATGGATGTTATACACACACGCAACAAACATATTTGTGTTTTTACTTGGATGCCAGCCAGGGTTAACCGGACAAGTCATTGCGTCACAGATTCCCACCCACAAAGGATATATGTAATTTGGCAGTATACACTCAAAAGTAAATCTGACACGTTTCATTAAAAATCCCACACACAGAAATCCATTTTGGTGTCAATCAAGAAAATATGTTGTCAGCAACATTTCAAAAAAAGCAGGGCGTGCTTTCAACAAACAATAAAACAAACAACCAATTAAGCAATCAGAAATTAACAAAAAATTTAATATTATTATTATTATTATTGTTGCTGTTGTTGAATACATGGACAAATGAACAAGACCTGAGGTTGGCGCTAAATGAAAGTCAGAGTATCACAAGAGTTATTAAGATTCAGCCTCTGGCCTCCATGAATGTCTGCAAAAATTTTTATGGCAATCCATCAAATAGTTGAATGTCTAAAAAATTTCACAATTTACAATTATGAGCCCACATAATGTTGTACAAACTGCTCTGACTGTTTGATGTTTGTCTTGAGCTGTAACTAAATGGTGCCATTAACCTCAACAGTTGAAGAGAAGGCTGGATGGAGCCACACATGGAAACTGCATCTGTTTAGGGTCCAATCAGCTTCATGTACATTTTAATTATGGAGTCAATTATTCCTGTAAGTTTATCATTACAAGCCTTTGTCCTTGACACCTAGCCCCCAAACCAGATCCAGATCCTTTACAGACAGACAGACTGTAGGACAGACACACGACACAGACAGGAAATAAAAAAACTCTCAGTCAGAATGTACATACCATAGAATAAAGAGCACAGATGGCCACGAGGGTCAGAGGAAGGCCGACAGCAATGATTATGTATGTCACCACATACAGGATGAAATTGACATCATTGTAGTTAAAGGTGATGTTATTCTCGGAGTTGGAGGTGATGTCGCTGTAATCAAAGCTTTGGTCCAGTGAGTTAAAGTAGAGACCTTCCATTCTTCAGAGTGAAACCTGTTTGAGAGATCAGGTTATTAAAGGGAGCAGGTTTTTAATATCTACCTAACATTGTTCAGTGACATCACTAAAGCTGTGAGGTGAAGTTCACCCAAACACAGTGTCCCTATAGTTTACCCACAATCATATCAAATCACAAACTGCTGTCTTTCACTTTCTATCATCATTTCTCAACATTTGTTACATTTAACTTTTATTTAATCAGATTAGAAAAGAATAACAAGTTCTAGTGAACAAATATGTTTACATGCTAATGTTTCTTCTCACCGTCAATGACTACATTACTACCTATACAGCGAACAAATGGACTTTATTCAAAAGAAATTATTACAGCTTAGCAATTTTGTGTTGGAAGACAGCAGAACAGCAAATTCGTCCAGCTTAGCCAGTTAGAGGCAGGGTGGGGCGGGTCATGCCTTCACCATAGTAGGAAAAATTTGTTTGCATATCAACCCCGTCTCCCTCTGTCCTCATATCCTGTCTGTCTCCTGTAATAAAGGATAAAATGGCCACCAAAACACAAACTAACTACATAGAGGTCATTACAGTGCTTGAAGTGGAAAATAAATAGGTGCCAGGACTCCCTCTTTGTGGGTCGTTGCTATTTATTCAATTATTAATAAATGCTCTACATGGTGGTTGGTGTCGGATTGGTTAATGCTAAGTGCTAACTTGTCGTAATCATAAACATTCATGCAGAACAACGAGTTCAGTTTGTCATGTCAAGTTTGTTGATTGGGGGTCGCTGTGTGTTTTGTAAAGTGGTGGGGACATAAGGGCTCAGATTAGGGGTGTGACGGCACACTTGGGTCACAAGATGAGAAGATATTTTAACAGTTTTCTGATCAGTTATGGTGGAAATGTCTTCATTTATATGAACAGAAACAAAATTAAGGTGGCAGGTGAGAATTCAAAATATAAAAATATAACAGAATATAATGTAGTAATCAGCAGTTTGTTGTTTTAGCTTAAGTTACTTTTTTGGACAATGCACATTTGTTTATTCTATTTTTCAGTGTGTTGTTTGCTTTATTATTCAACATTTCTTGTTGAATAATGTGATTCCAATCACACGGAATGACACCTATCTGTCCGTGCGATTGGTCGGTTCACAACAAGTGACATTGACGAGCTACTTTCAGCACACGGCTGCTTAAAAGGCACCCGAGCTTCTCTTCTCCCACGTCTCTTTCGGCCAACAGAGTTTAGCAGTCAGGCGGGAACAGTGTGTACTGGCCCACCTCAAACACTGGGTTTGTATGTTATTTTTAGGACTGATTGAGAAACACTGATTCATGTTCTTATTTTACTGAATGTTTAATGGTCCTGTCCTCCTGAGACTTCATGAACAATTATTAACCACAAAACTGTTTAGCATATCTCAGCTGTCATCATTCCCTGAAAAACATCACCATAAATACCACTCTGTGGATTAATGTTGGGTCATAACAATATATAGATTGGTTTGTAGTACTAGCTGTTCCAATCCAGAAGGACCAGGACCAGGATGCTGTTGACTCTGCAACATCCTCCCAAGGGACTGTAAGCTCAACGATAGAGGACAAGGTCAGGTCTCTGGATCGGATCATTTACGGGTGTAGGTGAGATTATGACCTATATCGGCAAGCATCTTTCAGTCTGGCAACATTCAGGGCTCATGATTCTGGCCGTTGGGAGTTTGTAAATCTCTTCTCTTCCTACCAGAGAAAGGCCATTTGGCGGGGAGTGTTGGCTGGAATGTATAGGGCAAGACTTTGATAGTTAGTCTTCTGGTTTCCAGTTTGGCTGCCAGGCATATCAGGACTTGGTTGTGCCTCCAGGTGTACCTGCCTTTTGTGAGGCTGGTGGTGCAACCCACAAGTATGTGCTTGAGGTTCGCGGTTCAGGTTTGTCTAGCAAATCCTGGACTGCTCTGGTTGAATTCCACTTCGTCTTTGTAGTAACGGTTGGAACTGAAACCCCCACAACTGTGTCCCGGGACTGCATGAGCAGCATGTATAATCTTACTTTGGCACATCTGTATTCTGATGTTAGGCTAGAGACTGGGAGTAAAAAGACTGTAAAAGGTTGGCATGAATATGTAAATACTCATTCGGACGTTTGAAGGAACGATTTGCTGTTAGGAGTGTGGCTTTGAGTTCATGTCTTTCCTGTTTTAGTCTGTGTAGCCTTGTGTCCTAGTTTACTTGGTATCTGTTTTCATGGGTTTGGTTTTGGATTCTGTGTTTCTATAGCTTTATTTGACCTTGTCATGTTTAGGGTTTTGTAGCTAAGTTTAGTCCTTTGTTCATTCGCATGTTGTCTGTTTGTTTCCCCTGCTGTCTCTCTGCCTGCCTGTGTCTCATTTGTCCTAACCCCCCTTCACCTGTGTTGCTCCCGCCCCGCTCGTTAGTCCCTGTGTATATATATGCTTGCTTGTGTCTTCAGTCTTTGTCATGTTCTTGCGTCTGATGCTGAGTGTTCTCCTGTGCTCTGTTCTCTGTGTTTTTGGATCTTACATTTGGATAGTACTTTGTTCCTTGTTTTTGGATTTTGACTGTGGATTATGTTTCTGTTGGAATTACCTTTGTTTGGACTCTTGCCTCAAGTTCCTGTGGAAGCCTGTTTAATTTAAGTTTTGAGTTAATAAATATTTTCTGCACCACCTCTCGTATTTGGGTCCACACCTCAGTCTGCACTCAGTCTACCCCATAACATTTCCAGCTTTAAGGAAGGCGATGGACATAAACATGAAGGACCTTCCTTTTGTGATTTGCTTATTTTTTTCTGCACAATTATTGTGAAGTATTGTTAAGAACTTGTAAACGAACAATGCATAAATGCTGCTCACCAGTACGACAGGGACTTCAAGCCACCCGAAAGAGTTTAGAGCAGACAACAACGAAAATAAGGGGAAACGAGTCAGACAATCTTGATGAAAGTTCTTGACCCATAATGTAATATTTACACAGGCGCGTGCATGCGCAGTATAGGTGAATGGTCACATGATGACGTGAAGGGTTTTAAAACTGTTTCAAAATGAGAACGTGTCAGTCTGGAGGTAGCCTAAGATATGTGCATGTGGCCACAGTGCTATTGTGGTGGATTCTAACCACCGGCCCAGCTGAGCAGAAATAAACTGCAGAGAGTAGAAGGCAATTTGTAATATAATAACATACAGTTTAATAAAATAATACACAGATGACCATGGCAAACTTTTGGTCTGCAGAGCAAATAAATAAATAATTGATCTAGTACGACGGTACTATCAGCAATGGAAAACGGGCCAAAACCGAATCGAGGCGAGCTGAGCTGGTACCAGTGATGGAAGAGGGGCTTTATTAACCTTTTTGAAGGTCGGTTGTGGAAATAAATGCTAATGAGGATGACATTAGCTTTTCTTTTCATTGAGACACAGAGGTGTGTTCAGAACACTGTGAGGGAAAGTTACAGTGTGGGACATGACCACAGGTGGAAAGAGTACTAAAATATTGTATTTAAGTAAAAGTACTGTTACACTGATGAATTTTACAAAAAGTACAAGTAAAGTTACTTGTAGAATAATCTACTCAAGTAACTCATTTAAAATGTACTCAGAGTAAACATTACTTAGTTCTTTTTTTATTTTCTTAAAATAACTTAAAGTGATTTGATATCTTATTTATACTTATTTAATTAAACTGCAGTCTTTTGCGATGGGCACAAAGCCAGATTTTAGTTTGTTTGACAGATACTTTACCAAAGCAATGGTGCAAAACAATGTCAGAGACCTTTATAAGTTATTATGAGAAGTTTTGTGAATCTGTTCACTTCATTATGAAACTGTGGCGGAACAGATTGGACTATTGCAGGCTGGACTGGGAAAATGGGAAACACTGGACTGTATATGAAGTCATGTCCCTATTTATGCTATATTCAAGCCGGTGGTCATTTTAATGGGACTTCATAGGCGTTAGCATAATTAATTTATAATTAACTTAAGCATTATTAACTAGTTACCAGCAGGTTGCTAGTGCCAACCAATAATTTGAGCAAAGCCTTTTACTAATCTATGAAAACTTATTTAACTACTGTGGTACAAGCAGGGCGCGAAAAACAGGGGAGCATGGCTCCTCTTAAGAAGACATAACGTGCTACTTTTGCCATTCGTTTCTATTTTTCATCATGGATAATGTGTAAAACAGGAGCGTCAGACTTCATCCAGCCAGAGACAACGATCACAGACTTTCCGCAGTGGGCCAGGCCGCTCTGCGACGGTCGTTACCTGTACTGCCGTACAACATCCAAGTCACACCAAACGGAGTGAATTGTAAAGTCACACAGACACAAAGTATTTATTTATGATGTTACGGCAATTAAAGGCTCCAGCCCCCCCTCTTTCACATTGTCATTATGGGGTATTTTTTGTAGAATTTTGAGAATAATAATGAATTTCATCCATTTTGGATGTAACATAACAAAATGTGGAAAAAATTAAGCGCTGCAAATATTTTCAGGATCCACTATATAGTTTAATACCTTCAAGTGTTTAGATATCGTTGTACACCTCATCAGAATCATGAAATCATGAAGCACTTGATTTTTTCCTTATTCCATAATTCATCAAAATTCTCATTCTGTCCCTCCGAAACATTCGCTGTGCAGAGTCTGCAGGTATTCCATAGCCCGTGTAGAGCGTATCTGTGTTATACTGCCATAGAAGTCACCCAAATAATAACAACAATGCATTTTATTTGTAATGCACTTTACATTTGAAGCAAATCTCAAAGTGCTACAAGGTGAAAGCTTCAATATAAGGTTGAAAATAAGCATCAAAATGTGAGTGTAAAAACAGCTGCCAGCAAGGCTCGTTAAAAGTCAAAGGTTCTGCTACAAAATGTTTTATGTCCTTTTTTAAACTCTCAATAGTCTGACTACCGTTAGATGGTCAGGGAGGGCATTTCATAGTCGAGGAGCGTCAGAACAGAAAGCCTCTCTTCTTGGGCAGTTTTAAACAGGCAGTGTAGGATTGCTAGGTTTAAACTAACAGTTACTGTGGCAATTTCCTAAACCCTCTGTGGTCACCAAACTTCACAGCTGTAGGCTGTTCAGGTTCATCAGCAGTCACTAACATATTAATATGGTATTAACTTTAGCTTCAATGTGTTTAAGATGTTTATTTTGCCTGTGAGAGGTTGCGACTCTGTGTGTGTTCAACTGGATCCTGTCGCTAGCGTCCGTCCCGCCTCGTCCAGCTCAGTCCGTTTGGTTTCCTTTCTCCCCCAGTCTATTTTGGATCTGTTCTGACATCTCTGTCCCAGTGTCTATGGTTCCTTTGCTTCCTTCTCTCCTGCTGTACTGTCTGTTTCCTTGTGGTGGCTTGATTCAAAGTTCAGCATTATTCAGTTTTTTTATGATTTGTTTTACTTTATCCTCGGCCTCGGTAGTGGTCCTATGCATGTTCTGCATAATCTTTGGTCTGCTTTCCATAAAATACAGCTCTTCAAACAAGGTGATGGTCATCTGGGCTAAGAGAGGCCTGCACCTTAAATATTTTTATTTAATAATGATTAATTAATAATGAATAACTATAACAAAATGATGCAATATTAAAAAGAAACCAGCATTTATATACAAAGAATTTATTTAACAAGGTGAACAAAGCAAAACCAAAAAAGCAAGATGAAACTAACTAAACAAAATCAACTAAGACAAAGATCTGCATGTCTGATGAAGCCGGGGTGTGTCCGTGACCAATGAGCAGAAGAGTATTTAGAAACTAATAATTTTACATCTAGGCCTATAAAATAGGTCAGCAAAATATAGCTATACTCAAAACAGCAACCAACAAAACAAAAGTAAACTACACAAAGTGACCTGACTGAATGAGACATCAGGGGACATAAAGTATACAGCAGCTTGGTCAGACCAATTCACACACAACCTCCGACTACAACTAATACAAACTACACCTAAATCCCCCTTCAACATGGCAGCACATGGTACGGTTTGATTGGCAGGCCACAGGATATAACAGTCCACCCTTGGCCACGCCTTTCTCTCCTCCAGGAAGAACCTCCCTCCAGCACGGTAACAAAAGAAACAATAAGGATTAATATAACAGAACAATGTGAACACCTGTGCATGCCATTTGAACAGTGTATGGCTAAAAGCAAATGAATATGTATATTACAACTCAAACCCTCAAACTTAGTTATTTTAACCCAAACCATGAGAATTTCTAACCCTAACAAAGTGCTTTTGGTTCCTAAATCTTTCACGACATTCAAATTGTTTCACATCATTAACATTTTATTTTGAAAGTCTAAACGGATGTTGCATATCTCTTCTTGCTAACTTTGACCGCGGAGCCCTACATTTACATAAATTACACTAAAGGGTACCCAGGGCATTAAAGCAACGCCAAGGGGTCTTTGCAAGGCGTATGTGGCGCCCTGGCATGAGAAGGGGTTGGGTTTAAATAGCCAGTTATTAATATATACTTTAAAGTTGGTCACCTACTGTTGGTTTATTCATATTAAGTCATTAATTTATAGTAAAAATCATAAATTTAATTGTTCTTTTTATTGAAATTTGAGATCATGAAATTTATACTTTGGATTTTAAAATTTGGAAACTTTTTAAACTAATGTCATTAAAAATAGTAACCTCGACTCCCCTCACAGGGTCACTCGCAGGTATGATGAGAATAAAAGCCAAGCTGTCAAACCAAATCAAACTCTATTCATTCCCCATTTATACTAATGAGAGACTTTCCCACATTTCCCCAGCCCTTCATACCCCGTCATCAGCTTCTTCAGAGAATCTAAAGCCTGCAGGGCAGTTTAGCATCAGCTTTTCAACATCCAGCTTTTACAGCCTTCTCTAGTTGAGACTGTTTCCTTGTAATTATGCTTTATTGTATACAAAATTGAAGGTTACTGTACTTTGTTAGTACTTAGTAGTTTTTACCCCCCTATTTACTTTTGTTACAGAACATACAGGTAACTATGAGGATACAGAGCAGGAGGATTGCATTAATGTGGCCAGTGAGTGTATTTATGTTTACATGTTATGTCTGTTTTGGTCAGATTTATGAACAGCCGATGCCGCCCGGTTCTTCTGGTTCAAGTGGCTTTTATCTGATGAGGTGTGTGTTTCATAGTATTACAGTGAGTCATGCATTTTTCACAGAAAGGGAGGAGAGAGCCTCTCACTGTTAGTCTCGCTGTAACAAGACTAACCTGCGCCGCAGCATCAGCTCCTGTCACTGCAGCAACACAAACACCTGCAGTCAGAACTCGGGGCTTCAGCTGCTCCTCGCATTACTACAACAACACAGAAGTTATGAAGTGATGATGAAGTCGGTCTGTGAATAATATGCCTTGTGTGTGGCCTGATTCTGACTCTTGGCGAGGTGAAAGCGTCAGATCAGGTGGAACAGGTCGGTCCTGTCTGCAGACATTCCTCCACGGCCAATGAGGAGAGACCTGAGAGGCGTTGACCAAAAGAGGCGAGGATAGCATCAGTCTCACCTGCACCTGTCAGAAAACACACCTCAACCTCTCCCTTCACACCAACGACAGACAGACGACAGAAACACCAACAGCAGGTCGACAGAGATGGACAAATTTGCGCACATGGTGGGAGAGAAAGTGGGTGAGTAAAGAGAGGGGATGGGGGGAGATCTGTGTTTTCATGTGCATGATTTGTTTGGTGTATAGACTGTTGTCAGGTGAAATCTAAAAGGCTTTTTTTGGCAGCCTTAGAGGAAAAATGTGTAAAACCATCAATCTAGAAATAAAAGTTTTTGGAAATGTGCCTGAAGATTTTCACATTATGAATTTAAATGTTCTTATATTAATGTTTTACTGTTGACAGTCTCGATATGTTTAACAGAGGTCTTTTAGTGTTCAGTCCACTTTTCATTTAGCTTTGTTGTTTTGTTTTTCTTGCTTTTAGCTTCTTGCTGCTTCCACCTGAGACACAAACATATTAATAATCTAATCGTCTATAATATGAAGTTTAAGTGGGAATAATTCGCTGGTTACACAGAAGTAAGCTTATGTCAGAGAGAACTGGACTGATGTTATTTCTGACAGATATTTTAAACCTCATACAGACATTTCATGGGATTTTCTATTAAATCAGTCCTCCCCAGAGCTCCAAATGTTTTTGTTGAGTCTCCCCTGAGTGACTATGAAGAATGTCTGACTCTCCATCATAAATAACCATATAAGTAGCTAGTGTTGGAGAACGTTAAAACTAAATGCTGACTTCTTCAGCCATTTACAGTAACACTTAAACCTCTCTTAATGCTCTGTGCCCCCTTCTCTTGTCGGGGAAAGAAGCCGCCCAGCTGGCTGTGTCCTGTAGTACTGCAGAACTTTCTTAGTGTTGTTCAGGGTGAAAACACGTGTACCAACAATGTGCGCACACGCACTGAAAATGTTACACGCCACCAACTTTACACACAGGAGGATGCAGGCTACTTGTGTGTATCTGAGCGTGTGCATGTAAAAGATTGAAGTGCGCCCGGAAGTTGTTTCACTGTAACAGGAAGTCACTGGTGCTGTGCAGCCATAGACAGACTGGACGCAGCCTCCCCGCTGATTTGAATGGAGAGCACTGAAGCCAGTTTTGGACCAATAAAATACTACTACAGGGCTGCTTCCTGTTGGCAACAGCGTCTTCTAAGCATAATCACGCAGCACAACCGTGGATTAATGACGTAGAACATCGGCAGAAACACCGTAATTCTGGTAGCTGCGCCAACAAAAACTCTCATGTCTCAGCGTGTTTGTCTGACTCGGATCATCACTGATTAATCAGCCCACCTACGAGACTCACCTGTCAAACACCAACTCAGCGTCACTGATGGACGAATAGTTTTTTTTTAGATTGCTGAGAGTTTAAAATCTAAACAAGACGGTAACATCTGTCATGTGCGACGGGGTGTCTCAGGTTTTGGGCCTGCATGGAACCCTTCAGGCAGGCTTCACTGTCCGATCTCTGGCTTACCTCCTTGTGTGCAGCATGTGTAACATATCCAATATCCATTTTGAAGTGTTGTAGGTTTCATGTGAATAAGCAGACATAGATGAAGTTTATGAAATATCTGAAGGTGAAGTACAAATATTTACATGACGGACAATAAATAATAATAATCACCATAGCTTTAGGGATATTGAACTTAATACTGTTCCTTAATCTGTGATTAATCGTGCATATAGTTTCACAATCCGTCACTACAAGGAACATCACTCGTACAAAAATCCATGTTTTATAATGTTCCTCGTGCTTTTATTTTGAAAGTTAGGACAGGTATCTAAAACTTCCTGTTTCACTACAACAGCTTCCGGGTGAACTGAAATAATTTTACATGCACAGATGCGCTGGTATTTCAGTGTTTTCAGTATTCAGTTTCGTCTCGTACTCATCGGCTCCTGACTGCAGGACAAATTACACAAATACATACAAATAATCAGATCCAACACACACACATCACAACATGTGCACCTTCCGGATTTTACCACCTGAAAACGAGAATAACGCGGATCATACAGATCTGTCAAAACAAAGATCTGATGTGAGACACAATTCATGACAAGTTTAATTATATACAGCTAATGATCAGAGCTGGACCGTCCTATAATCTTTGTTTAAAAGGGGTGTGGGGGGGATTTCATGGTCCACATTTGTTTGGTTTATAGACGCCCTGTTGTCAGGTGGAAACCCTGCATCTTGAGAGGAAACGTGTGTCCAAACCTGGGAAAACAACTCTTTGGAAATGTTGAAGCCTGAGGGTTTTATGTTGTGAGTTCTGGCCAGACAAAACGTTTTACTGTAGAAAGTCTCATTACATTTAGCTGAGAAGTCTTCTGGTGAAGTCTTCTCTTTTTGTGTAGCTTCGATGTTGTTCTGGGTTTTTATTACTTTTGGCTTCCTGCTGAGACATAAACATACCAATGATCTAATTAGAGGCTGGTTACACAGTAATAAGCCGAAAACTGGACTGATGTTGTTTCTATCAGATGTTTTGAACCTCATACAGACATTTAACGGGATTTTCTTTCATCTTGACTCTCCCCAGAGCTTTTCATTGATCGTCCCTGAGTGACTATGAAGAATGTATGAGCCTCCCTCCATCATAAATAACCACATTTTTATTATATTCACAAGGTAGCTAGTATGACAGAGAATGGATTTCAATAAATCACTAAACTGTTTGGGGCCAAAATGTTTTTACAGTTTGAACCCAACCCTACATAGACCCCTCAGGTCATCAGGGGCCGGTCTGTTGGGTGTCCCAAGAGTCAAAACAAACCCTGGAGAAACGGCGTTTAGCTTCTACGCAGCAAACAGCTGCTCTGCCTCTACTTTATAATCTAGACTAAAAACATAAAAATGTTTTATGTCCTTCTGATAAACTACAAAGCTGCAGAGTTGGTGCACCAGTTAGCAGCTGAGGCTGATGGGAAAGTCATCAGTTCTTCTGGTATTTACCCATAAACCAAAGTACTGGACACATTAGCATGATAAGGAAGTTCTAACAGTTGATCCTGAGGGGAACATGAAGGTCTGAACCCATTTAATCACAATCCATCCAACAGCTGCTGAGACTATCAGTCTGAACAAAAGCAGAAAGACTGACGTTCCCATCAGATAAACATTTTAAAGGCCAAACACCAAAAATAATGGATAACTAATGAGAGCAAGAATTGTTCTAGTTTCAGCTGCCATTTAAAGTATTTACCTCAATTATTATTTTCTGCTGGGGGCAAACAGGCTATAAATAAAAATCCTCTGCATAAAGTAGACAAATGTAAATATCTTGGTGTATGGCTTGATTCTGATCTCATTCAAAACACATATTGATCATGTCTTACGTAAAGTAAACTGTGGAATTAATGTTCTACATCGATCTCATAACTGCTTTCCACATAGTGTGTGTAAGAAACTTGCCTCTCACCTTGTACTCCCGATATTTGACTATTGTGATGTTGTTTGTTAAAACTCAGACCTTGGCCGTCTTAAAACAGCATATGTCAGACTGCAGATTCGTCCTTGTCCCTTTCTCACGCCTCACTGCACGATGTATGATGCTCTTAAATGGCCATCTCTCAACATAAGAAGACAAATTCACTGGTTTCAACTTGTATTTTCTTCAATTACCCTTCTTTTTTTACAACAGTATCTTGTTCCCGTTAATCTAAACGATCAGTTGAGGCTCTCTGCTCAGCTTTATTTAAGAAATCAGTTGGCAAAACAGCTTTTATGTTTAAAGCCCCAGCAGATTGGATTAACTTACCCTCTGATGTTAGATCCATTAAATCATTTGGATGTTTAAGCACACCCTGTCTGGTGTAATCAATGAAGCAGTCACATTTTGTATACGCTATACTAAAGTTAATAGTACTATTATTTGGTGATCCACTTACATACAATTTCATTTGTACTACTGGCCATATTGACCATCTAGTGGTTGTAAAGTTCTTTAGATTTCTGTAATTATTCTAGTTTTGTTGTGTTTTCCTGTTGTTGTTGTTGTTGTTGCTCTGTATTTGTGGGTCTGTGTGTGTTTACCTGAAAAATGAATAGTTGTACTTTGTTTTTATTTTGTCACTGTTCTGCTGTGATGTGTTTTAGGACCTCCTCGAAAACGAGATAGTGCATCTCAAGGTGTATCTTAATAAAACAATTTAAACATAAATATCTACACTAAATTTTCTTCTTTGCTCTCTGAGGTAAACGCCCGTCTGGTTCTGTGGGCTAAATCTTGTGGTTTTCATGTGAGCTGACGGTGGGATGCTGTTTGCCCTGCAGGAGGTGTGGTGGAAGGAGCCGTGAAGAGCGCTCTGGGTGTGAGTGACAAGAACAAGGACGGGAAGAAAGGGGGGTCGTTGTCGCTCTTTGGAGGCGGCGACAAGAAGAACAAGGAGAAAGGAGGAATCTTCTCATCCGGAAATGACAAGAAGCCGGAGGAGAAGAAGGGAGGGTTCTTCTCAAAGGTCTTTGACAACGACGACGACAATGGGAAATCCAAAGCTTCAGGTTTTGCAGGTCTCTTTGCTGAACAGGGGGGAGCGAGTGCTGCCGGAGGAAACGAGGAAGGGAGTGGAGCAACAGGTGGAGGGAATGAAGTGCAGTTTGGAGGAACTGAAGGACCGAGTGGAGGAACTGAAGGACCGAGTGGAGGAGTGAATGACGGTACGTATGGAGAGTGAGCCACAGACTGACCTCGGCTGACCAGCGACCTCTACAGGTCATGACAATAACGACGATGACTTGAAATAATATAAGCGATTATTTCTACTGATATCACAATTCCAATATGATTTGCGATACCAGACAGAACGATCATTTCCCCACAATTATCATTTTCAATGAAAAAAATATTTTATATTATGGTGTGATACCAACAAAAGATGTTTCCTTACGTCTGTAGAACGGGATGTGTAGGCCAGATGTCTCTGCAGCACCACAATGTCCGATTTAAAATGCTATTTTGACACATATAACACTTTTAGAAATATTGCACCTCCTGCGATTTGAACTGCACCAGGCCATATTGCATTTTTTTTTAAATCAATTATTTGTTCAGCATTACTACTATGTCCACTTAGGTACTGTACTTAAGTTTAAAATTGAAATATCAGTACTTCTACTCCACTACATCTCAGAGGGTAGTCCTGCACTTTTTTCTGCACTTCATTTATGTGACAGATGAAGATTTTTACAAAGAATTTGATCAAATCTGATGTTGTAAATTAAACTACTTAGTACTATCTGCTGATTTCAGCTCCTCATGTGAGAATTTGCTGCTTTTCCTTTTTTCTCTGAATGATTGTTAATAACGTTGAGTTTTGGACTGTTGGTTGTGAAGGAGTCACTTTGGGCTGTGACAGCAGAATCTTTACAAACCAAACAATCAATGGACTGAGGAAGAAGAACCTGAGGAGAGAGAATAGGACAAGATTTTACTGCTTTAATACTTTGAGGACATTTCTCCTGATTATTCTGTCATACTGAAGTAACATTTTCACTGCAGGACTTTTACAGCGTGGTATTAGTACTTTTACTGAAGTAAAGACAGTAAAAACACAAAGTACTAGTGTGGCACATCACATCGTTCATGAAAATATCAATTTAAATCTTAATGTGACTGAAATGTGTCTCCTGATATGTTATTGTTACATGTTGATGTATTTACTACGCAGTCGTCTCTGGTGACAGGATTTTTCCATCCAAATGTGGAGCAAATATTAACATCATTTACAGTAACTGCTGCCTGTCTCCACCCACTGCTGCTGTATGAACATGATGGAGATAAACAGCTGGTGGAGTGAAGTTTATGTTCATAGGTTGTGTTTCTCTCCCTGCGAAAGGTCTAGCAGGCAAAAGAAAGATCGTACAAGCGAAACTAACTGTTGTCTTTTGTTCCGTCTCAGATTTGTTCTCTGATCTGTCGGATGTGGCCAATGAAATGTCTGCAGGGAATTAAAATGACAGAAACCTGCATCCTGACCTCTGAGGAGAAACCAGATTCTGCTGAAAGTCAACCGACCTCACCTTCAGTCTGTATCCGCGTCTGTAACGAGACCTCAGCTGTCAGGATGTTGAGCTTTTTCAAAGACTTTTAATGCTTGTTATTTATGAGATCACTGATGAATGAACACTTTGTACAGTCTCTTGTGTGTTAATCTGTACACTAACAGAAATGTAAGAACACTTTATATTACTTAATATTTACTTATATTAAGTAAGAGCTCATCTTGATCAAATAAGTTAGCATAACATTTGATATTTGATTGATTAATTTTCCTGAGTTGTATTATGGGCAAAAATCCTTTTCAAAAAACAATAAAATACAAGCCACAAAGCACATGAAGGTCATGATTTAGGGAATGGAGAAGACGGCTAATGCTAGCTGATGATATGTTTGCGGTCAGACTGTGATTTTGAGCTTTTCCTCCGTGGCACCTTTTACTGTCTCTTCCTCACACCACGTTTTAATGCATTTTCAGCACAAGTGTCAGGTTTACTTTGCTAAATCTAGATGTAACAACAGGTAAAACTTTGAATAAAGCATTTAATCACTGACACCTGTGTTTTCTGTAAATGTCAGCTTAAGCACGACCACATGGAGACGCCGTGGTCAGGTCAGGTCAATCAGCAGCCTAGTTATAGGCAAAGTGACAGGCATTACACAGAACCATAGGTGCACAACACTGTTATCCTTTTAAAAACTCAAATTCCCAGCAGTCTTAGTTCTAAATCATTTGTCCAGACTCAAGTTCATCAAGCCAGTTACAGAGCAGTCATTCAGACCCCAGGTACAACGAACATCAGAGTTCAGATGGCGGCTCTTAATCGTGTTTTTATGGGGCAAAGGCAATGAAAGAACAGAAAGGAGATCACATGGAGTTGGTAGTTAGCTTCAGAAAGACAGAAACCAAGAACATCATTAAACAGAGTGAAGGAAAGGTGGGAGAAACGAGATGTGAAGGAAGGAACGCGAGAGACGAGACTATATCCACTCAGATTTGGACTCACTGGACTAAACGGTACTTCGGTTAAAAAAGGTAAACATAACTCAGGCAGATGTGACTTCTGTGGGCAACAAGAACCAGCATGTTGCATCAGAAATACAAGGAGGGAAGAAGGCAGCTGACTCAGAATGAGTAACTCCTTGTTATGAGGTTGTACGGTGTATGGACAGAGAGGACCCAAATGCAGCACTCTGAGGGAAGGAGGTTTATTGAGGGGAAAAGGGTGAGAGGGACCGGAGTGGAGGGAGAGGAGGACGTCGGGGGAAGCACAGGCACGGGGAACCAAGGAGACAGGGGGCCAGGGAGCCGGGGAACACAGGGGCCAAGGAAGCGAGGAGAGGCGGGGGAACAGGGAGGACGCCGTGAGGGAAGTCCGAGGAGGAGTGGGCCGGTGGATGAGCACAGCCGAACGGAGGACGGGGGTGAGTGTACCTGGGAGGGAGACAGACAGACAAGGTTAGGGAAGACAGCGACAAGGCACAGGATAAATGTGAAAAAAACAAGAAACATGAAAGCCTGAACGTGGGGGTGGCACCAGGTATGGAGCAACGACGATCAAGCGAGGATGGTGTGGAGAACCGGGGTTGAAATACAGGCAGTCATGAGGTGATTACTGGCAGGTGTGGCAGGCTGACGAGGTGGCTGATGAGATGCAGGTGCAGGTAGTTGGCTGGGCTCAGGAGCAGAGGGAGAGAGAGAGAGAGAGAGAGAGAGAGAGAGAGAGAGAGAGAGAGAGAGAGAGAGAGAGAGAGAGCACACAGGGGAGAAAACACAGGGAGGCGGGCAGAGAACAGAAAACCAAGGAAAAAAGCAGAAAAACTGATAAAAAGTAGAAAAAACCAGGACGCTCACCGTCAGCCGGGCTGCCACCACAACACTCCTTTTTCATATGATCAACTTCATTGGCCACATACAATTTATAAACAGTGCACTGCATGTGGAATATGTCCTCTGCATTAACCCACCCTGAGAAGCAGCAGTTGGCCTCCGAGGCGCCTTCAGCAGTGGTTGGTGCTGCGTTGAACTGGCGACAGTGCAGTTCCCACATGGACTGAGCTCCTCAGTTTGTTTCCCTAGTTTTTCTTCATAATCAGTATAAAAGCTCAGTATCAATATACATTTCAGTATCTGAGAGCATATGAGTGGTCATTCTGATCCCTGATCACCGGTTGGTGCCAACTGCCAATTACACTCAAGAAGAAGAAGAAGCCATTCCTTGGTCATGTGACGCAGGGTACGGTGTGTGAATGTGAGTCCTGTTTACGGTGGCTCGAGTGTTTCTGTTGCTTTGGGAGCCTCAGACTGTTGTAGTAAGGGCCCAGCTAATAACACCTGTAGTGGACAGGTGAGGTTATTTCTGTTGGCTGATCTGTGAGAGTGGGTCAGGGCAGAGATTTAAAGTTAAAGGGAGAGTTCAGAGATTCGGCAGTTTGGTTATTTTTACTGTTTCTACTTTCCCAGAGTCAGAAACTGATAAAAAGCCCCAGGACATTTGTTATGTATTTGGTTTATTCTGAACTTGTTATGGTCACACAGTAATATTTGGCTATCTAGGCTCAATTGTTGGGAGACAGTCTAAGTCAGGGGCTTCACTTTGTGTTGAAAGTGGTGGGGACGTAAGGGCTCAGATTAGGGGTGTGAAGAGACACAATTCTGGTGAAAGTTTCTGCATCAATTTATGGTGGAAATGTTTGTATTTATGTAAGGGGAAACAAGATTCAGGTGGCAGGTGACAGATCTGATTCTCCTGCAGATCACCTTTTCTCATGTAACATCATCCCTGCTGAGGCAACACAGATGTAGCATGGGTCATTCTTCCCTCCTCTTTTGTCATGTTCACAAGGAGAGAACGGAAAACTTAGCTAAACAGAAACTGCATCATGAAGTTGTTAAACTTACTGCCTGGTGCATGAACGTTTTTGGGTCATTTTATAATCAGCATGTTTTCTTAATGTGCAAACAAACCTTTCTAAAGGCATTTTCCTTTGTTATTAAACTGCAAGCTGTATTTCAGAACGTTTTTTAACAAATTATGCTTTAAAAAGTGGTGGGGACATGTCCCCAGCATCCCCAGTGTAAATGACAGTGTTTCCAAGCTTTGTCTGACAGGAGGCCTGCAGTCCCAGACTACTGAATCAGGGCAAATGCCGACTGTTAAGGGCCAAAACATATTGAATGTGTTGGAGCTCCAACTTGTGGAATATTACAGTATTGCAGTTTATTTCCACTTTATAGTTTTTACACAAGCTGCTGTCAGCAGGACGCCTGCCTGTATAAAGGTGTTTTCCTTATAACCCTTTGCTTTATGTATATTTACACATTCAGTTCTTATTTTGGATTATATTATTTGTTATTGCAGAACCAAACACACACAAAGTTTATTATCATTCAGCTATTCTAAAGACTGCTGTTTATTGTTGGTAGTTGTGAATAAAGACCATTTGTTGAGTCAGTCCCTGGATTTTCTTCCCACCAGCTACCAGACGCACCTGTGCTGTTCAACAGGAACACAAAGGCTTAGCTGACCTCACCTGTAAACAAACAGGAGGCAGCGTTTCACCTCCATCACCTTGTGAGATTTGTGGAATAAGTAAAAAACAAACAAAAAAACCCCAGATAAACCAGAACAACAAACAGCTGTGATACTGTTTCTAATGAAGTTGTTGTTAGATTTTGATATTTATCAGAACCAGATCATTTTTATTGTGTTTAGTAGATTATCAATGAGTTTTCTTATTAGATTATGGACATTTTGTGATAAACTGTAGCTCATACTGACATAATCTGAAGCATGATTACCGGAACAATAAATACCACTCATGTCCAAATAAACTAGAACGTACATGAACATAAACCAAGAATATAAAACTGTTTGGAGATTAATAAAAAAAATATCTTTAAATTTAAGATGAAAGCACAGAAAATTCTCTCCAGAACATTTTCACCGTTTGGAAAATATTTCATTTATTAATAACGACTCTGTGATAAGGCCCCCCCATCCCCCACTACCTGCTTAGTTTTCTTTCTGGCACTGGAACAGCATGTACTTTACAGTCAACATGTGGCAGACTTTATGGAAAAACTCCATGAGTCTCTTGCTGACTTGGAAAGTTTCTACTTTAGCTAGTTAGCAGGACATGCTAACGTTAGCAGCTTACATTAGAGCAAATAAACTGTTTATTCTGTAGTTTTGGACGACTAAAAAAGGTCCTTTCAACTCTATAAAAACTGATAGTGTCACTACATCGCAGGTCCAACAATTTGGCTTTTGGAGAAATGCGAAGCTTGGCTGTGATTGGATAATTGGTCTTTGGGGGAGGAGTTTAGTGATCAGTCCGCTGCAATCAAACAAAAACAAACAAAAATCCAACCGGGCCTGATCCTGAACCCATCTCAGGTCCAACCAGTCCTCACTGAGGAGGCTGGGATCTGGTCTGCAGGTTCACCATCTGCAGTCCGTCAGCTGGGGAACTGAAGGTCCAGCAGCGTGAAGTCCTGATTGATGGGGACGCTGTTCTCGTCGCACAGGAAGTGGCTCCGGACGGTGATGATGAAGGTTTTTCTCGGGAGTGAGAGGAGGGTCTGGATCCTCTCTGCTGCCACCTGGATGTGCTTCACCTCCGAACCCGGAACTGAGAGACACACGGGGGGGAAAGGTTGAGAACCACTGATGTAGAGGAACCCTGCATCCTTTATGAGACCGTTTACAGCAGGACGATGATAAGTATGAAACGAGTGGAGAGAGATGAGGAACGACACATCACAGAGGTCGGACTGAACGAGGACTTGAACTGGCAACGAGGCGCTTCATCTTTGAGATCTCAGAACCACAGTAAAGCTTCACTGAGCTGAACTTCAGCTGATAAAAAGTCCGTTTGTGTCTCACCTGAGCTCCTGTGGAGTTTATCAGGTGGAGCTTCGAGGATCTCCTGCAGCACAACAGGAGGAACCTGAAGACACACCTGGCTGTTGCTCCGCCCACTCACTGTCAGCACAGCTGGCCTGAGACACACAAACTGAGTTATTAATGTTTCTGAACACAAAATCTCATATTTTACTATTTTGTATTTTTATTGTCATTCCTAAAGCAACATTTGTGTCTTGTTACAATAAGAGGATTTCCTAAAACATCATCATAATAATCACCTCGATGATGTCAGGCGTACCTGTAGTAGCGGCGCACAGCAGTGTGGGGCAGGCAGGGGTAACAGGGCACGTAGATGCCGTTGGCGTCGGTATCAAGCTCTGAGGCACAGCGTCCGCAGCCGGTGAAGGTGATGTCACCGGTCAGTGCCGCCAGGATCCCGTCGAGCGGCGTGGAGCTGTCCAGCGCCGGCTGAGGTGTATTCTGGGAGGGCGGAGAATCTTGGAAACGGAAACTGGTGACCTGGACTCTGAGCTCCACGTCACCTGGTGGAGCAGAGAGCAGGTCAAATTTTGCTGTTAGTTTGATTATTTAACACGTTGATTGGTCACCAGTCACACACAGGAAGTCAGCCTGTAATTAGAAATTAATTTAAAACACTTAGCAAAACCTTCAGTTTGAAACAGGAGTTCATCTCAGCTCTGGAAAAGTAACCCAGACAATATTTCTGCACTTTAAAAACTTTATTTCATGTTCATGTCGCAGTAACGAAGCTCTCAGACTCACCGCTGTATTTCTGTGACAGCAGCGTGTCCAGGTCCAACTCCAGGCTGCTGCTGTTTCCTGTCCCAACGGGTCGTGGTTGGAGGAAGTCCTGCGCTCGGCGGCTGGCAGGGTCCAGAGGCTGGACGGAGCTCCAGGGCGTGGAGTGCAGCTCCAGGAGGTCAGAGGTCAAACCCTCCCTCACCAGGAGGACGTGGAAGTCCCAGACAGCCGCTGAAGAAGAACGAGGATTTATTATGTTGTGAGTCAGCTGTTTAAGATTAGTGTGTGTGTGTGTGTGTGTGTGTGTGTGTGTGTGTGTGTGGTGTGTGTGTGTGTGTGTACCTCTTTCTCTGTTGAAGCGAGGCAGCCAGTCCACAGCTGCTCCCCACAGCAGCAGCGCCCCCTGCTGGCTGTCTGGCTGCTCCACAGTCAGAACAGCCTTCATCTGAACAGCCGACCTGCAGCGAGACTCCGCCTCACTCCTCCACCCTAACAACCATCCACCTCATTAAGACTCTTCAGCATCTCAACCAATCAACCAGGACAGTTTACAGAGCCCAGCAGTGTCCCACAGGCCTCTGTCCTCAGACAACTGTACCACTGTATTTATATATAATCTACTGATTACAAAAGTCTGTTTCTTTGCTGATGACAGTGTTTTAATACAAAGTCAGTCCAGAAACGTCTTTTAAAACTAGCTGATAAAACCAAACATTGTTTACAAATTCTAAGAAGAAGCTACTGAACTCACAAGCTACTGTTACAGAGCATGGTCAAAATACTGAGCATGTTTCTTCCTTTAAATATTTAGGATTTGTTGTACGACATAATTTCTTTTCAATTTCAAATCCAACAGCTTGTGAAAAAGCAGAAACTGGGGTTTTACTTTTGAAACATGCTTCTTCAGGCCGGCTGCTTCTTTCTAACCTCCTGTATGTATTCTTGGGTTATGACCTCCTTGTCCATGTACTGTTTGTATTTTTTTCATGTATCCTGCTGACATTTATTGTTATTGTTATTCTGACAACTTCTTTTCCTGAAGTTCCCCAGATATCATGGAAGGTGTGTGTTTTCCACACGACTGTCACAATCTATTAGTTACAGTTAAATCTATATTAAAAACACTAACTGTTGACAACACGTCCACATCAGGGACCAAAAAACAGACACAGCAGAAACATACACAGGAGATTTTTGCGTATTTACAGTTTCGCGGAGGTGTGCGTCAGGCTAATGCTGCACATACCTATGATGTAGATTTGAAGTAGGATTATAAATGTACCGCCTCTAAACCACTTTAGCTCAGTGACTAATTGTTTGTGACCCGCTCACCTGTGCTGATATGTGTGTGTTTGACTCGCAGCAGGGCGTGAACCAGCGTGTTGGCCCTCAGGGACCTCAGGGCGGTGTAGGGGAGGCGGTTCAGGTCCTGTGGGGGGCGAAGGTTCAAAGACAACAGCATGGGGCGCCGTTCCCGAAGAAAGCCGCACAGAGAGCTGAGCGAGCGAGCATTAACTCTCTGAGGAACTGGAGAGAGAGAGAGAGACTCTTTAGCTTTGAGTTTGACGCTCACCTGTGGAGGCTGCTGATTGGTCGCAGGCTGGGGTCGGTCGTACCTGGTGGTGAGGCGGAGGCAGCGATCTGTCCCAGGTTGAGCAGTTTGCTGCTGAAGGTCGACTGCAGCACCGTCTCTCCTCTCCACCTGTCTTCATTCACCTGCAGTCCTGAGAGGAAGAAAGGAGCATAAAGGAGGTGGCGTCCACGTCTGAAACTGAGCGTCCATGACCTCGTGAAATAAAGGAGGCGATGAAATCTGATCCAGAGAGGAAGGTTTGACAAACAGATCCATGAATGTGAAGGTTTATCTGAAACAGAAAGGCTGCAGAGGTTTATAATCCTCAGAGACAGGGTTTTACCGGAGACAGGGAGACAATAAGTGTTGCACTCGAAAAGTGAAGTTGAACACCTGAACACAGCTGACCAATCACAGCGTGCAGCAGGTGTGGTTGTTACAGGAATGACTCCTTTGTGTTTGTTTCTGTACCTGTGATGAGCAGAACGTCTCCAGGACTGACGGTCAACGCCCAGAACGCCGCTCGCCGCCAGAGCACCACCTTCATCTCGACGCCTGATTGGTCTGTTACCACGATGGACGCCAGAGGAACGAAGGTCCCTGCTGCCGGCCCCGACTTCACCTTTAACCCAACAGATCAAACACAGGAAACTAAATCATTGATCCTTATTTTATTTTTAGGATTTTCAACCACTTCATGGACTCTTACACATATTTTAGTTGTTCAGTCCATCACTTTGGTCCAGACTGTAAAACCTCAAATGGATTGGCAAAACATTTTTTACAGATGTTCCCCAGAGAATGAATCCTACTGACTTCCTCTAGTGCCACCATCAGGTCAGGTCAGGTCAACATGTTAACGTGTCCAACACTTTGCTTTATGACTAAATACCTGCAGAACTACTCACATTCCCATCAGCCTCAGCTCTGTTTACTGCTTATTAGCTAATGTTAGCATCCTGCCATCATCATCAGACTCATCGTAACATCTTCACTCACCTTGACCTCCTTCAGGTGACAGGGGTGAACCACCGCCACCAGAACCGAGTACCGCACCCCTCGTTTGTCACACCGTGTCAGAAGAGTGGTGGCACCTTGGGGCCCGGCGACCACGGTGGTGTCTGACGGGGCCACAGACGCTCCGGTCCTGAGGTTTTCTGAGAGTCGAGCTTTCTTGAAATCAGGGGATTTGGAGGGGGAGGCTTTGGGGGTCGTGCGCTCCTGTCGCTCAGCCTCCTGGGAGCAGAGCACCCCGTCTGTGGTGGCCTCGACGACGACGCCCCCTTCCTCCGCCCTCGGGGTTGGGCGGGGTTGGCTGAAGAGCTCTGCGGAGGCTCCAGGTGAGGGGGTCACAGGGCTGAAGAGCTCCGGGGTGCTGGAGGAGACAGATGGAGGTGTTTGGGGGGGTTTGGGTGGGGTCTGAGGAGTCGGGGTTTTCTCAGGGGTAGCTGCTAATTGGACTCCACACCTGCCTCTCAGGATTAATGCCTGACTCAGAGTCCAGGTGGTGAGGTACTGAGTCTGGGCGGACAGAGGAGGGCCGGCTGGTGTCGGCTGGCGTTTAGAACAATGTGGAGGTTCTGGTTTTTCTGGCTGAGCTGCAGGGAAACAGCTGTCCAGATACTCATGAACTGAAGCCGAACACTGATCCTCTCCGGGATTTAATTCTTCATCTGGGCTCAGAAATCTCTCTGCAGGTCCGTGATGGTCCGAGGACACTTTGGTTAACGTGCAGCCTGATCCAGCTCGTCCTTCAGGTTCTCGTGACGTCTCTGTGGTCCGATCAGCTTTAGAGGACGAGTCATCCTGATCAGAGTTTGTTTCATCATCTTCTCTTTGTAACCTCGGTGCAGATGGATCAGATTCTACATTCTCCCTGCTGCTTCTCTCCTCGGATGATAATTTTGTTTCATTTCCAGCCTCGTCTGAAACATTATCAAATAATTTGGATTTCTTTAACTGATCTAAAACACAGAAAAGCAGCAATTTTCTGTTGATCAACAAAAGATTTCAGGTTTAAAATACAGTATATTTTACCAAATCAATAAAAATAAATACCATCTACAGCAGTTTAAATGTAGAACATGCTGTTTCCCAGCCCTTCCTGAATGCCTCACCTGCTACAGGCCTCAGACGTCCATGCTGCCAGGTGAGCTCCAGGTGTCTCCAGTCTGCAGGGGGACGCTCCTCACCCTCCTCCCCAGCTCCAGACACCAAGGCCGGGCCAGAGGAGGGAGGAGGAGCCCCCAGGAAGACGTGGATCTTTGGACGGTCGCACATTCTGCTGCTGAGGAGGACGACGATTATGACAGTTTATTCATGACAAAATCAGAAAGTTAAAACAGATCACGCAGGGACTGAGGTCAGTTCTTGAGATGTGAGGAGGTTCATTAACATTACTAGTGACTAAGTTCACACATTTTACATGGACTTATTTAGTCCATCTTTCTATTACTGTTATTATTCACATTTTTAGTGTAACTTTATAACATCAGTCCAGGGACTACAGATGGCGATCACTGTCTGTCTAAAATAAACCAATAAATAAATAAATAAATAAATAATGTTCTATTGATCTTTCAAGTCAGATTTCAATGACTCCATGAATTTCCTCTAGCACCACCCTCAGGACAAACTTTTTACCTCCACCAGGTAAACCTTGACTTTGGTAACAGCAGTAAATTAAAGTGCTTTCATCAGAAGTCTTTCTCAGCAGATACGCTGACCTTTTATCACAGGAGGTTTAGGTCATGTGATGGCAGCTGGGATATCTCCGTGACAACAGAGCAAACTCCACCTTCCTAGGAAGAAATGTGACTGAAAAAGCTAGTAAGTGGACCTTGATAAGATCTTTTAGTCAATCTATTTTTTTAAATATTTTATTTTACTTTTTTCTTTTAATTTTAGTGATATTATTTAAATAAATGTAGTAGAGCAGCAGAAGAAAGTAGCAGAAAATAGAAACACTCAAAGTACCTCATAATTTACAGTTCAGTAACACATCGTAAGTTATGACTCAGTATCTCATAATATGGTTTCAATTTAGTTAATCCATACTTTTCATAATAATGGTATATCATCATCATCATAACTTTGATTGCATATCTGATCATTTTGATTTACCATGACTGTTTTTTACCTTGTAAAACAACACATATTTCTCATGCTGAGTGGCAGTGATTCTAATTAGGAAAAATTATATATACTTTTGTTGCTCATCTCACTGATTTATTTATTGCAAAATCTACAGAAAGTACATTTGTATTTAAGTGAGCAAATCATATTAAATATAGCTTTAAAATGTATTTTTTTATTCCACTGTTATCAGCCTAAAGCTTCTCAACCTCATCTTTCAGTTTGTCAGGGCCATACAGAACTTTAGAAATACTGAGCTCATAGATATATAGCTAATTAGAAAAATACACAACATGTGTAAGTTTAGAGAGTTACATCCTGAATTTATTTCAGGAAAAATAACTAAAAACTGAGCAAATAAATGACTATGCTTCTAAAGTAAAGAGATAATTCCCAATCTGTGTTGAAAACGTATAAAATCGTAAATGTAAAATATTCCACTCAAACCTTGAAAAGTTTTATTTTGGATGTTTCAACCGGAAGTTCCATTGCACCAGTTCCGGTTAGTCTGACATTAGCCGAACATATTTTCCTACCATAACACTGCGGAAACTGAAGATGTGTTTTACTGTAGCAGCTGTCTGAGTCTCTCAGTCCTGAATAAACACGTTTCTAAACGGCCCCAAAGTCAAACTCTAGTCAGCCTAACTTACAGACTGAAATGGTGTCGTGTTGTTTTGTGTTCCTCGCAGCGGTGAAACGTCAGTTCGGTGTCGGGACTCCCCGCTGCACGTCCTCCTCACACCCTCCAGCTCTGAGCCGGACCGCGCGTCCCCGGGACGGTCCGCTTCACCACAACCGAACGTGTACCGGTGTTTCGGAGAGCTACTCACCCGGGGAGCGGGCGCGTCCTGGCTCTCCCGCAGTCCGCGTCCCTGCTGCGGTCCCGCGGCTACAGCTGTCCGAGAACATGCCGGGAAATATTATTAAAATGTCTGCAGGCACGTTATAATGAAACCCTGATTTAATAAAACTCCGTTTAGTTTCACTGTCAGCTCTAAGTTGTATAGTTTTTTTTTTAATATTGATGGTTTAGTTTAATGGACTTTAATTGTAACAAACAGAAATTTACATAATTTCTGTAGGCTATCAACATTTTCACTAAAACTTTGTATAAAGTAAATAATTTTAATTCACTCTGGTGAAGCCAAGAGAGACGCTCATAAACACATCATGCAGCACACAGACAGGTGTGATTTCCTGTAAATGGGGAGGGGGTGAGTTCAGTTTCAAAACGTTTTGAACCTGTTCGGATTAAACAACATGTTTCCTTGCAACGTTGTGCAACGGGCTTCGAAGTAGCCTGTGTTTCCCCCGTTTGTCTCGGGTGTTAACATCAGCTGCGGTTCAGTGAACCACGTTTCCGTTGAAAAAAAACATTTTACTACGTTTTGTCTGTGCTGAACTCAGCCGGTTCATGAGAACAGGAAAGAAGTGTGTTCATTTAGTTCAGACTACTTTGAGTCGACAGAGCAGAGGGAGGAAAAGTGAAGGCTGGCAGGGTGAGTGTTAATCCAACATTTCAGGTGGACACAAAGGGTGCTTCTCAGGTCTCTTCATTGCATCCACGTGTCCCTCACTTAGGCTACGTCTTTTCCTTGCGTCTTAGTCCCGCTCACCTGGGATGCATGGAGAGACGAAATGAAACCAAGCCAGGAGAGAAGGGACGAGGAAATGTGTTGAGACATAAAGGGACGTCCGTTTCTTATGACTGCGGCACAGGCCCGGCGCCAGGATGAAGTGACTGAGGGGGAGTCAGCGTGTCAGGAGATTTTAATAATCAATGAAGTTATGCTGCTGTGCCTCGTGCGTAAATGCGCACAGTGTCAGTGATGCGCCTCTGAAGTAACAAAAACAATCGCTTTCTGCTGCCTCAATAGCAACGCGCCTGACCTCACCTCATTTAAACACCAGCACTCCAATGAGCTCACAGATAGGTGCAAGTGCATTTTCTATTTAAACAACTTGGTCGCTTGGTGTGCAAATTTTAACTGCGCCGTTGGAAACTTGACGCTTTCGCCTCGCTTTGCGCCGCTTTGTTTCTGGCTGCAAGACGGGGCCAATAATCTTTTTGGTCTTTTTGATAAACGTAGGTTTTCAGACTGCTATGCCAATTTCTGTATTTGTTTTCAACCTGTGGGTGGCAGAATGTCGGTGCTGCATCATTCGTTTTGATGATCATGCCTCCCTAAATGTTTTCACTCTATTCAGCCCGTCCTTGCTGTTGGCAGAGGAAAATAATACAGCGTTTTTGCGTCTCTAGCCTGCTCCGTGCAGGTGGATCGCTGTCAGATGATGAGCCGTCAGATGCGTTCTCTATAGATGAACTTTTACCCGCTGGTGCTTATGCAAAAATGACAGACACCTCTTACCAAAACACATAAGAAAAGTCAAAGACTGTGGGGCTTTAATATTGTGTATAAACCTTGTTGTTTCTAGACTGGGGGGGGGGTAGAAAATGCAACTGGTCACAGCTGGATCCGCTGTCCCATCAGCTCTAACAACTTTTGATGGAGTTTGTGTCTACATACATGTGCACTGTGTTGGTACTAATAAAGTCTCCCAGTTATCAGTGCAGAGCAGGAGGATTCGCTGTTACCTGTTTAACAAACACCTGCACATGAAAAATGATGTGTTACTGAATGTCCTGCTCAGACGCACTGGATCAACCCAGATCACGGTGTCTTGGGATTTATTAGCCTAAATGTTTCAGGGAAATTGAAATGACGTAACTTGTATCAAAGTTGACGCTCAGTTTTTCATTTATTTCCTCTTCTGATATCCTTTAATACTTCTGCATAGGCTACATTTTATTTGCAAGTCACATCACTGGTCACTGATCGATCACCTTCCATCATATAAACCCGACGCTTTTTTACCAATAGTGTCGCTCAGTAAAAGTCTTCCGCAAAGGATGCACTGGTGTATCTACTCAGAGATCGCTCCTCGGAGCGCAAATAAGAGCTTTGGGACAGCCTGCAAGATGGCGAAGCGGAACAACTTCCTGTTTTAGTGAAGGGCGAGGAAACAACAAATAAAAGATTTGAGAAGCACCCAAAGTCATGACCTGCTACAGTTAGTGTGTTACTTCCTGTTCTCAGACTTGTTTCCTGGTTCTTGTGCTCTGAGCTCACAGTCAGTGTCACTGTTTCACCTCTCAGACTGACTTCAGACCAGAAGATGAGTGTTTGTGTGGAGGAAGAGGAGGACAGAGCAGAGTCTGCAGGATCCATCTGTCTGTCTCTGAAGAGTGACCGGTCCCACCGTAAACCTCCAGATTTCAGCAATGGACCTGGACCCTCAGACACAAAGTAAGAGAACTGCTATTAACTAATTTATATGATTCCCTTTAAGTTCCCTCTTTCATATTGTCTGTCGATTTTGTGTTTATATAATTTCTGCTAAAATGTAATTGCTAACTAAAATTTCAACAAAGAGAAAAATGTTTTGATGTCTTTCTGTTACTATCTGTGTTATTTATCAATGATTCATGTGATATGAATAAAAACATCTTGTGTTTGCAGAGTTCAGTCCAACAGACAGAGAGCAGAGTCTGCAGGATCCAGCTGTCTGTCTCTGAAGAGTGACCAGTCCAAGAATTATCCTCTACTCTTCAGCAATGAACCTGGACCCTCAGACACAAAGTAAGAGAACTGCTAACTCATTTATGACTAATTTTCAGTTACTTCTGCCATGTTTTCTGTTGATTTTGTATTTACATATTTAATTTCTGCTAAAATGTAATTGCTAACTCAAATTTCTGCCAAAAAGAGAGACAAGTTTTGCCGTCTTCCTCTTATTACCTGTGACTGCTGTCTTATTTATCAATGATTCATGTGATATGAATAAAAACATCTTGTGTTTGCAGAGTTCAGTCCAACAGACAGAGAGCAGAGTCTGCAGGATCCAGCTGTCTGTCTATGAAGAGTGACCAGTCCAAGAATTATCCTCTACTCTTCAGCAATGAACCTGGACCCTCAGACACAAAGTAAGAGACAGTTTTTACTGTAAACTGACCTGATGGAAGATGATGCATTGAGGATGAAGACAAAATGTTCTGCTAACAGATTTATATTCCTGATGCAGAACTATTAGTGCAGATTCTGTTTCAAACTAAGAGCAAAACACCTGAGAACCTCCAGTTCAGGATTGACACTTCAAGAAAATAGACAGCTGAATTCAAACAGAAAAGTAACGACACTTTTACTTTTCTCTGTGACCATCTGAGCTTCTACACAGAGATTTTCAACTACAAGCAACAAATGATTTTAGTTCTAAAGAAATGTCTTCACAGAGAGAGGAAGAGGAGTCCTGTTCCTGTGGAGGAGCAGCCGTCCTGCTGTGCTTTGTGTCAGGACGTCCTGAAGGATCCAGTCTCTACCAGCTGTGGACACTGGTTCTGCAGACGGTGCATCACCTCATACTGGGACCAGTCTGCTTCATCGGGACACTCCTCCTGTCCCCAGTGTGGAGACAGATCCAGAACCAGAGCTGGACTGCAGACAGCCAGTCAGAGCAGCTCTGTACAAAGTAAGACTGGACATCTGTACATCTTAAACATGGAACCTGCTACATTTCATTACATTACGTTTATTTAGAGACTTACAATAAGAACATTCAACCCAGAAATGACAAGAACCATGCAGGTACATCAGCTTCATCAAATAAGCTGAACTGCTTCAAGAGCTGCATTTAGTTTCTAGTTTTCAGGCTGAAGATGTGTAGAGTTTCTGCTGTCCTGATGTCAGTGGGGTTTTGTTAAGCGGTAGCTAGACCCCTTCATAATGAGGGAGCAAGCTGATTGGCAGTAGCAGAGCATATTGGGCGAGCTGGGCCATTCACAGCATGGTAGGCAAACGGCAGTGACTTGACAGTGCAGGATGTGAAGGAGCAGTGTAGTGTGGCAGAACTTGGGTAGGTTGAAGACCACCTCCAAGCTGCATTCTGCTTTGCGGCTGCAGAGGTCGGTTGGCATATGTAGCAGACCAGCGAGGAGCGAGTTGCAGTAGTCTAGACACAAGATGATGAGAACCTCCTGAGCAAGGAACGAGCTCTGAGCTAAAAGTAGCTCATTACAATGTCACAACTTTCTTCTCTTCTTTAGTGAGAGGTGGTCTGCAGGAGGTTTTAGATGAACATAAGATCAGTCTGAGGAGGAGATGTGAACGTGTGACTGAAGGAAGTGATGAAACAGGAAGTGGAACCCTCCTCAACAGGATCTACACTGAGCTCTACATCACAGAGGGACAGAGTGAAGAGGTTAATACCCAGCATGAGGTGAGGCAGCTTGAGACAGCTTCCAAGAAGGAGACCCTCCATGACGCTCCAATCAGGTGCCAGGACATCTTTAAAGCCTTACCTGGCCAACAGAGAGCCATCAGAGTGGTTCTGACCAACGGCGTCGCTGGCGTTGGAAAAACCTTCTCGGTGCAGAAGTTCACTCTGGACTGGGCAGAGGGCTCGGAAAACCAAGATGTCAGTCTGCTGGTTCTGCTCTCGTTCAGGGAGCTGAACTTGATCAAAGATGAGCGGCACAGTCTCCTCACGCTGCTCCATGTTTTCCATCCAACATTACAGAAGGTCCCAGCAGAGAAGCTCGCCGTCTGGAAACTGTTGTTCATCTTTGACGGCCTGGATGAAAGCAGACTTTCATTGGATTTCCACAACAGTGAGGTTGTGTCTGATGTCACACAGAAGTCATCAGTCAACCTGCTGCTGACAAACCTCATCGAGGGGAATCTGCTTCCCTCGGCTCTCGTCTGGATAACTTCCCGACCTGCGGCGGCCAATCAGATCCCTCCTTCGTGTGTCGGCAGGGTAACGGAAGTACGAGGCTTCACTGACGCCCAGAAGGAGGAGTACTTCAGGAGGAGAGTCAGTGATGAAGAGCTGTCCAGCAGAATCATCTCACACATCAAGACCTCCAGGAGCCTCCACATCATGTGTCAGATCCCAGTCTTCTGCTGGATCACTGCTACAGTTCTGGAGCACATGTTGACTACAGAGCAGAGAGGAGAGCTGCCCAAGACCCTGACTGACATGTACTCACACTTCCTGCTGGTTCAGATAAAGAGGAAGAAGCAGAAGTACGATGAGGGACATGAGACGAGTCCACAGGAGCTGACGGAGGCTGACAGGGAGGTTCTTCTGAAGCTGGGGAGGCTGGCGTTTGAACAGCTGGAGAAAGGAAACATCATGTTCTACCAAGAAGACCTGGAGCAGTGTGGTCTTGATGTCACAGAGGCCTCGGTGTACTCAGGAGTTTGTACAGAGATCTTCAAAAGAGAGAGTGTGATCTTCCAGAAAACAGTCTACTGCTTTGTTCATCTGAGCGTTCAGGAGTTTCTGGCTGCAGTCTACATGTTCCACTGTTACACCAGCAGGAACACAGAGGTACTGAAGGCCTTCCTGGAAGACAGCAAATACAGGGACTTAATCCTAAAGTTTTTTTCCAAGAAGCTTTCTCAGTATTTTGGAATCAATGACAGATTGAATGTCTTCCTGAAGGAAGCCCTAGAGAAATCTCTCAAGAGTAAAAATGGCCACCTGGACCTGTTTGTTCGCTTCCTTCATGGCCTCTCTCTGGAGTCCAACCAGAGACTCTTAGGAGGCCTGCTGGGTCGGACAGACAACAGTCCAGAAATTATCCAGAAAGCCATCAACAACCTGAAGGAGATGAACAGTCGTGAGATCTCTCCTGACAGAAGCATCAACATCTTCCACTGTCTGACGGAGATGAACGACCACTCAGTACATCAGGAGATCCAAGAGTTCCTGAAGTCAGAGAACAGATCAGAGAAGGAACTCTCTGAGATCCACTGCTCAGCTCTGGCCTACATGCTGCAGATGTCCGAGGAGGTTCTGGATGAGTTGGACCTCAAGACGTACAACACGTCAGTGGAGGGACGACTGAGACTGATTCCAGCTGTGAGGAACTGCAGAAAGGCTCGGTAAGTCCAGATGTGATTATCAGCAATGTAAAGCAGGGTAAAGCTGAAGCCATCAGCATTAGAGTAAAGACACAGACTTGACACTATTCACAAACACATGACCTTAACTGTGAGAACTTCACATGACAGTATCTGTCCCATACTTTAAATGTGTTTTAAGAGTTCTACATGCCAATATCCAGTCATAGTCATAGCAGCACCTACTGGCTGGTTTTAAACTTTAATACTGTATGTTCCTCCAAGCAGGTTGACCAAATCCATCTGAAAGTTCTGCAGGAAAGCCTTAAGATCTTGTTGATTGTTTCTTTTTAAAACGCAATTGCCATAGCAAGGAATTATTTACTATGAAACAGGAAGCTGCTTTTATGAGGGGCAATGGAAGCTTGATGCAGATGTAACATCTCTAAACTTAAAGTAAGCCTCATGAAGGTATACCCATAGATGGATGGATGGATAGATGGATAGATACAGATAGATAGATAGATTGATGGATAATTTATTGCCACACATTTTCGGTGGTAATTGTTTTGGTACAGCATGGTAGTTCAGTTCCAGCACAGAACGAAGACAGAAGAACCAGACACCATAAACCATTTTCAACAAAACAGACCCAAAGAATGTGAAAATATACTTAACAGTGAATGTGTGTGGTATAAAATGTACTGTTCAGTTCAATGATTGATTCAGGCGCAAAGCGGCAGAGGGGAGAAACAGGTGATGGGCTGAGTGGGAGAGGTCCTTGGTTAATTTAGTTTAGCTTAAGGTGCACTTTATGTATAGTGCGTTGACTGGAGGGAAGTCACAACTGATTACGTTGGAGGTTTTAGTGACAATCTGCTCCAGTCTGTTCTTGGCGAGACTATCTGAGCTTCCGCAAGGAAGAAGTTTTGCTTTGCCGTTTTGATGATGAGATTGCAGGATGTTACTGATGAAGGTGTTGGGGCCGTGCAGAGACCTTTGGAAGGGCAGGTGCTCAAAGTATAAAAGGGGCACATGGAACAAAGATTTCAATTGGGCTGTTCTCAGAAATATATCGTTATGTATTCCTTGCTGATATACGTATACTGATACTTATGTATCAATACATCAGCAAATGCTGTGACACAGTTTTGAAAAAGAAACACAGGAAAGCTCCAGCTTTAAAACACTGTGGGCTGACATAACAGGGAACATTTGCTGTCGAGGGGTTGCTGGGGATGTTGCTACTGATGCTGTTGTTGTTGCTGCTGATACTACTGAAGGGTGATCTGTGACTAGATTTATTATAACAAACAAATGATGTATATTAGATAATTAAACAAATATGTGACCATGACAAGATGTAAAGATTGCTGAGGGTATTTGGGACCGGCTCACTATGACTGACCTGCTGTAGCTGCAGCCACTGCCAAGGCTGACTGCTATGAGAAAATAAGAAGGAGATGCTCACAGAGACTGCTGCACACCGAGAGCTGCAGGTAGAGGAAATAAGATACCAGATTCAAAAAAGTGTGGGAAATAATCTGGAAAGGAAACAGTACTGGGAGAAAGGACTAGTTTAGCTAAGGCAGGGGTAAGAGTGAGACAGGACAGGTGAAGGTGTGTGTGTGTGTGTGTCTATAGGCAATAGTGTTATAATAATTTTATATATTGCATTGTGATTCTGAGATATTTGGGATTTTAATTGATCTGTTTAATCATATATCTAAATAAACTAAGATGTGTGTTCTTTCTGTTGGCCCATAATAACCATGTCAGAGCGGCATTTACCTTTCACATTAACATTTCATACCTTTGTCTGAAATCGATATAGGACCATTTCTTCTTCCCTCTTCACTTTGATGTCAGGAATATTATTTATTTTGCATTGAAACTGACATTATTACATGTATTTCCAGTTATTTAGTTTATATAGTAGGTTTGCTATTAAATCTATTCAAATACTGGTCTGATCATTTAAAAAAAGGCTATAAGTCGGAGGAATAATTATCAGTAGGCACACTACGTTTTTTATTAAGCTACGCCTAGTTCAAGTGAAAGTTTTTTAGTCATATTACATAAAAAATACCAGACCTCGCAACACCTGTGAAACTTTTCTCCATCAAACAGCAAGAACGAAATCAACAGAGCACCTTAGTTTATCTGTGTGTAGAAAGTAATGTTAGCTGTCGGCACAGTGTTAGCCGGCAGCTAACATTACTTCTACAGGCGACACAGCAATATACAACAACTGTGCCGCTCTCTTTGCGTCTTTCTAGCAAAATACGACCAACAACAAGCACATTGAGGTAAACCCTTACCGGCGGAATCGCAAGTGTAGTCAGTGCTGCTGAATCACTAACGGTGTGTGAACGGGAGGGCTCGTCACGGGTGAGGTCATCAGGTGAAAGGTCATGATGTGGGTAATTTTATTTACTGCGAAATTATTATTCATTCATTTTACTAATAGTTTGATTCGGTAGGTCTTCACAAAAGGGCCTTTACAATTTTAAAAATAAATAAATAAACTAAATATTTAATTGAAAAAAGGGCAAAAGGGCAGGTGCTCAAGCACCCATAGCACCCCCCTCTGCACGTGTCTGTTGGGGAATCGCCTTATGTTGTCAAATGTTTTTGACACTTTACCTGTGAGATATGTGCAGTGTTAACTTCAGAGCCGTGTGAGCTGGCCTGTCGTGTTGCTCTACCCGAGGCGGGCAAGGGGCTGAGGGCCAGTTCAACACTGCTTGCAGCTTTAATTTGCATCATTTATTCTTTATTCAGATTGAGTCGCTGCAGTTTGTCAGAGATTAGCTGTGCTTCTCTGGCCTCAGCTCTGAAGTCCAACCCATCACATCTTAGAGAGCTCGACCTGAGTAACAACAAGCTGCAGGATTCAGGAGTGAAGCTGCTCTCAGATGGACTGGAGAGTCCACATTGTAAACTGGAGGCTCTGAGGTCAGTTCACTGTTCCTATTGTAGATCTGATATGTTTAATTTACAATTGAACTTAATTTATGTTCATGCATAACTTCTATCCATAAAGTTGTAGATTTGCTTTTGTTCAAATTGTCATGCGGAAAATGTCCGCTTTTAGTCGTTAAAGTAAATGAATGTTTCTAATTTTTGGTGAATGGTCACATCAGTACAGAAGATCCTCTGAACTAATATTTGTTTTGAACTGATCAAGTTTACTTGTTGAAGTAGAAATATTTCTTTGGCTTCTGTTCATCTCAATTTGTTTTCAAAAATAATGTCTGGTCAGTGATTTTGATCCTTAAGAACACACACAGGCCTCAGATCAGCACCATGTTATTTATGTGTTGACATGAATAGGTGTATGAATGTGCTGACATTTAGATGATGATCCACAATAACACAATGACAAAGTCACTCAACTCATTTTAGGGAAAAGCTCATTGATTAGGAAATAGGAATGTTGAGCTACACATTTAAAATCTGATACACATCTGAATGGATTGGAAATAGATTTTTATGTCCATCATTTTTTATTTATTCAGATTGTGGGACTGCAGTTTGTCAGAGATCAGCTGTTCTTTTCTGGCCTCAGCTCTGAAGTCCAACCACTACCATCTGAGAGAGCTGGATGTGGGTTACAACAAGCTGCAGGATTCAGGGGTGAAGCTGCTATCTGCTGGACTGGAGAGTCCACACTGTAGACTGGAGACTCTGGGGTCAGTTCTTGTATTTTGCACTTGTCCTCATATTTAAATATATTACCGTAGTTTTAAATGTTCTCCACTTCTCTTCTTTTCTGGGTTTGTCTGAGCACAAATTGGATTCATGTTTTTTATAAGCAAAATGTAGGATTTATCCTTCAATATGCTGGGAAATAAAATCAATATTTATAATTTTGTTACATGCGAGACAAATTACATAAAAAGAATTTTATACATAATCTTCAGAACACAGTATTCTAGGAAAGCCCCTTTTTCTCACAAACAAACTCCAAAACTCAGGGGTCACTAATAGGCGGACCGCGGTCTGGACCCAGCCGCTGTCCTCTCCGGAAGGCCGACCTACAGCTGATTTATTACTGAGACTTACTACCTCGTGACGGAGGGTTTCTATTTTAACCCGTGCAGCTTCTCTGGTATTTACTGTACTAGTTTAGCAGCCCAGGAAACTCACAAACCAACCGCATGTGCTCCAATTGTCTCATGTGACGCTACTTAGCCAATCAAATCTATGCATTCCGATGCTTGCGAGTCGAGTCCGTGAGATTCAGGTTTGAAAATTTTGGAAACACACACGCATTGAGGAGACAAAAGGGAAAAGATATTTCACATGGCTTTTAATCAAGAATGTACAGATTCTTACATGTACATTCCTCCCACGGGCAGTTCAGAACCAGAATATCTCATAGATCTCCAGGCCAGGACAAACTCAGGCCAGGAGCTCATGTTTCTCACTGAACAAGAGAAAGTAGGAAAGTGGTAGTTCTATAAGAGGGAATGAAAGAGAAGGAGGCATTACAGCTGTTAGGGGACTACACTTCATCACTTCAAGCTACACTTTTTATTTCCTTTTCTAAAAATTAGGCACTTTATTTTAGTTAAATTTAGAATTTATTATTAGAGTAGTTATTATCCCTCCAGTTTGATGTTAAAACTGAAATATTCTTAAATATTATTTGATTTGACAGTCCGTTGTTGACTAAAAACATATGTTGATACAACTATACTTTATGGTACTGAATCATAACGCAGGGTAGTCGTTTTGATGTTCCGGACCTTTGCTTCGGGAAAGTTTCTCTAACTGGACCTCTTTGAATTCTAATTGATACCCCTGGTGTAGCGTATTTCCAAATGCAGTTGTTTGAAGTATCATGTCTGATCAACAACAGTTGACACTTCAACATGTGATGATGCTTTCACTTTGTGTTCTGACTCAGTAAGTGAACAGGAGCATAAATAATGCATTATATTTGCACAGGAAGGTACTCGGTTACATTTAAGATAAAGAGAATGTGCCTCTCACTTTGCTCAATGCACATTTGATCCAGTTCTGAAGACAACTGAGGATGAACCTCACAGTGTGTTGATGGAGATGACGGTGGTGATTAGGAGAGCCGAAAGGTGCATCTCAAGTCTGTAATTTGTCATTTCCTCACTTATCGCTCCTTGCTTCTCGCTTGAACCGGAAATTGCAGACTGTCCTAAAGCTTTTATTTGTGCACTGAGGAGTAAGGAGCGATCTCTGAGGAGCAATGAGCATGAATACATGAGACCATCCTTCAAGGAAGTCTTTTAGTGCCATAAGCACCACCCTCATTGGATATCAGGTAAATGCTATAAATGTATACATATGTCGAGGCTGAACTTCTTCAGCTTCTGTAGGATGTACATTTTCTCCTGGGCCTTCTTGATGAGGGAGCTGATGTTCAGCTCTCCCTAAAATCCACAACCATCTTAACTGTCTTAAGAGCATTGAGCTTTAGGTAGTTCTGGTTGCACCAGTTCACCAGATTGTCAATCTCCCACCTTTAGGCAGATTTATCCCCACCAGAGATGAGTCCCATGACGGTTTTTCTATCTGTAAACTTCAATAGCTTGACTGACAGGTGACTGGTGGAGCAGCTGGTGGCATTTAGGTGTGGAAACCGGGCCAGGTTTAAGGGGTCAGAGTACATTCCTGATACCATCCCCATGACTCCACCAATGAAACAGCGCTAGCTCTCCTAGATGAGCATGCCTGACTCCATTTACAGGTGGATCACAGACTTTCTGTCTGTCAGGAAGCAGCACATGAAGCTGGGAAGACATCTCTCTGATTCCAGGACCATCGGCACCAGTTCCCCTCAAGGCTACATTCTATCCCCTCTACTCTTCCTCCTGTACACAAACAGCTGCACCTCCAGTCACCAGTCCGTCAAGCTCCTGAAGTTTGCGGATGACACCACTCTCATTAGACTCATCTCTGGTGGGCATGAGTCCATCTGTGGGTGGGAGATTGACCATCTTGTGACCTGGTGCAGCCAGTACCCCCCATTGCACAAACCTGGCAACCTGCACATATTGTTGTTATTGTATATTTTTATATTTTGTTGATTTTATATGTTTATGTAAATAAAATATCCTCTTTTGTTGCAATATGTCTGCACAACATAAACTCGGAAGTAATACACTTATATCTGCCACCTTATTCTTCCACCTTATTGCTTGCATCTGTTATTCCATATTTAGATATTTCTACATTTATTTATTTCAACTTTATGTTTGTCTACGTGTAGCATCTTATGACCAAAGCAAATTCTTTGTACATGTAAAATACTACTTGGCAATAAAGCTCTTAGTGATTCTGATGCATTCACATGCTCCTCGGTTGGTCCCATTTCCCGAGTTGAGAAGTTGTTCTTGCGACTTTGGTGTGTTCATGTGCTATTAAGTCAGAATGTGTATTCAACATGGACCCCACTACAAAGATGTATTGGATTAGCATTATCAGAGCATATAAACAACACACAGTCAATTTAATTTCTAAATCTAACAACAGAAAAGGCTGTGAAAACTGTCAACATATGGTCCTCTTTTAATATATAGACTACCCCTGTTTTTTTTATTTGTGTCATATATTTGTATACAGTTCTGTATCTAATGTATGTCCCATGTAACTTTATTCCTCTTTTTGCGATAAAGATTTACGGAGGAAAAAGAAATTTTGACACGAGATGAATGTACCTTTTTAGTCACTGCTCTGCCCTCCCTTTCCAAGCGCGCAGGAGAAACTACAGTGGCAGACACGATCTGTTGGCTCTAGTGCTAAATCGTACGCATGGTCTTCCGTTTGTCCAAATTTCACTTTTCTTCTTAACTCTAATAAACCAGACTACTACTACTATTACTACTACTACTTCTTCTATTTCTTCTTGTACGTATTCAGTGTAGTGATGAAACGTGCTAGCAGTTTGTCCTTTTGGGCTACTGTAGAGACATGGCGGCGCAACATGGCGACTTCCATGTAGGAGGGTGTAGATAGAAATGGGTCATAAGGTAATGTCAGTCATAACTGTTCATTATGCAAGATTTATATACACCACCAACATAGTTATGGATATTATATTGGATTTCAGTCAGTAGATCCTCCTAAATATTACACATTGGACTTTAAGTAAAAGTGAAAATTTTATATATTGTAGATTTGTTAAAGAGGTGGTATTGTGCTCATTTTCATTTTATAAAATCCTATTTAGGGGTACCAGAACAGCTTTACATGGTTTCATTTTTAAAAAAACAACATATTTTTGTCATACTGGACATTGCTGCAGCTCTTCTTTTCACCCTGTGTTGAAGGCTTCGTTTTAGCTATGGAGTGATACATCTTTCTCTAAATGATCTTTGTTGGGAGTTGTACATGTGCAGTTCCTAGTTAAGGACTACTAGCCAATCAGAAGTAGAGAAGGGCAGGTTAGCGAAAGGCCGGTAATAGCCAATGTTTTTCTACCAGTGTTTTTTAGTGCGTGTCAGACTTGTCGCTCGCGTTAGCATAGCATTATGACACGTATTTTCTTGTGACATCACAAGCAAGCGGAAGTAAAAGCTGGACTACAAACAATCTGTTTTCAGGCAGAGTTTTCTGTTGGAGATGAGAACTCCCTTTGGGCTGGACTTTGGGCTATTTCACTTTGCAAACCTATTACATGCACAAAACAAGGTATATAACTCAATAACGGACAGGGGCAAGGCCAAAAAGCATAATACCACCTCTTTAAACAAAGTGTTATACTTCAGGCCTTTTGTTTTTTAATCTTGATGATTGTGACTCACATCAAAAATATATTAGAATAAAATATTAGAATATTAGAATAGTCAGGCAGTCAGCCTGTGGCACTGCTGAGGTGTTATGGAAGCCCAGGTTGCTTTGATAGCGGCCTTGAGCTCATCTGTATTGTTGGTCTGGTGTCTCTCATTTTCCTCTTGACAATAGTGATGGGAAGTTTGATTATTTTTACTCAATCAAATCTTTGATTCTTGCTCAGTAAAATTAAATACCCTTTCTTTCGAGTCATTTAGTTAATTTGAACTAGGCTATTAGTTCAGCACTGAAGCCCTCTTGTGGGCAATGTAAAAAAGAGCTGGGTTGTCAAACGCTGACAACTAAATGAAATGATGTGTGTAATTATTAATTTATTGTTATTATTAAGTGCTCATTCAAATAGTAATGTCACTTTCACTGTATTTAAACATTTGATTAGCTGGGAATATGATGAAAAACAATTTGCTTGACACACTTTATGAAGAAACACACTATTATTATTATAGATAAAACCAATACATTCTTAAAATAACTCAAGCATAGAGAAAGGAACATAGAAATACAAACATCAAAACACAGCAATTTGGCAAGTCTGGAAGCAAAATGGCCACCTCGGGTTCAGATTCTGCAGACAGATGGGTAAAAAAACATTTCAGAAACATAGAACAGCATGGCTCTATTGATAAATAAAAAGTAAAAGTTACATTGCATTTTCTAGCGGATCCAGTATAACTCCATCAGCTGTAAACTGTGAACACATTGCAGCACTAACATGGCAGTGTTAACGTGTTTTAATGACCGGGTCCGTTTTTTTTGGAGAGGAGACTAACTCCACGGTAATTTGGCTCCTGGTTGAAATTAGTTCAAATGAACAAAACGTTCAGGACCAACACAACACTACTTGACAATCAGGTCAGGTGAGTTGGCTGGGAAATCAAGTAAAGTAATACCACGGTCATCAGACCAGTTCTCCATGGTTTTTGCCCTGTGGGCAGGTGTTAAGTCCTGTGGGAAAAGTTGTTGAGCTCCACATTTAAAACTTGACCACATCTGATTAGATTAAAAATGGATTTTTATTTCCATGAATTATTCTTTTTTCAGATTATCGTGCTGCAGTTTGTCAGAGATCAGCTGTGCTTCTCTGGCCTCAGCTCTGAAGTCCAACCCCTCCCATCTGAGAGCGCTGGTGCTGAGTGTCAACAAGAAGCTGCAGGATTCAGGAGTGAAGCTGCTGTGTGGTTTCCTGGAGGATCCACACTGCAGACTGGAGATTCTGAGGTCAGACACCATTTTATCCTTCTGTGTTGAGAATAATATGATGTGAAAGTTGTGGTAACACTAAAGTGCAGGCATAAGGCTGATATTATACTGATCCACACTGAGGATCTTAATGCTCAACTGTCAGACAATAACAAATCTATTCATTATCTGGTTTTTCCAACATCTTTGTAAAGTTACATAATGCTCATACTGACTGAAAAGTTTAAACTGTAGCTGCTTTGATTTTATGATTTCACTATTCTTAAAAGAAATATAGTAGATGTAGTTTTTCACTGTAACAAGTGTCTCTTACTACTTCTAGTTGCCCCAGCACAGACGCCAACTCAGTAATAATTTCCGATCACACCTCTAGCTTCCTGGCTCACTCACGCTGGTCTCATTCCACTTTGGATTCATTGCAGTTAGATTGTTTTATTAGGTTGTTTTATTAGCCATGCGACAATGCTGGTGGAATTTGTTTTTGGTACAGTACGTTTAAGCTCTGCATCAAGTGTATACATCACAAACAACACATAGTCAGTACACAGTAACAATACAGACTACAGTGGGTAAATCACCATGATATAGTGTATGAGAACTAAACTAGAGAGGAGTCCTGATGGCTATGGGGAAAAAGCTGTTTGTGAAGCGTTTTGTCTTGTTGGAGAGTGACCTGTAGCGCCTCCCTGAGGGAAGGAGCTGGAGGAGGTGGTGAGCAGGATGTGAGGGGTCGAAATGATTTTCTTTGCTCGCTTTACAGTCTGATGTGTATAGAGGGAATCAACTGAGGGCAGGGGTTTTCCTGTCATCTTGGATGCTTTGTTGACAGTCCGCTATAGTTTTTTTATTTGTTTGGCTGTCCGTGCTTCCATACCGTACTGTGATTGATGATGTAATAATGGACTCGATAGCGGGCTAGAACAGAAAAAGGAGTTGATGCATGATCCGGTATTTTTTAAGCTGCCTGAGGAAGTAAAGTCTCTGTTGAGCTTTAGCAATGATGTGTTTGGTGTTAGTTGTCCACTTCAAGTTATTGCTAATGTGTGTTCCTAAGAATTTAAAGGAGTCAGTGATGGTGATTGGGGTTGCCGTTTATTTGTATTTGGGTGTTTTGGGAAATGGCCTACGTCTAAAGTCAATAATGAGTTCCTGAGTTTTGGCTGTGAGCTGGAGGTCATTGTTCGAACACCAAGTGACAGCTTGGTCTACCTCCATGCAGTACTGTGTTTCATCATTGTTTGTGATGAGGCCTACAATAGTTGTGTCGTCCGCATACTTTAATGTCTTCACTGAAGTGTCCGTGGATAATAAGTGTGCAGTGTAAAGGGAGAAGAGCCAAGGGGAGAGAACACAGCCCTGAGGAGCTCCTGTACTGAGGGTGAGAGGGTGTGAGGTTATGTTATTAACCTTCACCCTCTGTGGTTTATTCCACAGGAAGCTCCTTATCCAGTGGCATATGGCTGGGTCATTGTTCATGTCCAAGAGTGTGGTAAAGAGTTTAAATGGGTTAATAGTGTTAAAGGCGGAACTAAAGTCTAACAGAATGCGTGTGTAGGTGTTTGGTGATTCAAGGTGTTGCAAAGTATGGAGTGCTATGCTGATTGCATCCTCAACGGAACGGTTGACTTGGTAGGTGAATTGATACGGGTCCATCAGTGAGGGAGTGCAGGATTTCAGGTTTGCCAGAATAATTTGTTCAAACGCTTTCATTACCACAGATGTTAGGGCAACTGGTCTAAAGTCATTGAGGAAGGTGATCTTTGAGGACTTTGGGACAGATATAATGATTGAGCACTTGAAGCACTGTGGGACTAAATTGGCTTAATGAGGTGTTAAATATGGTGGAAAATACTGGCGCCAATTGAGCTGCACAATGCCTAAGCAAAACAGGACTGATCCTATCCCGCCCTGCTGCTTTCCTGACCATAAGCCTCTGAAATGTAGCTCTCATCTCTTCCTCCTGGATGCAGAAGAGTGGTGTTGGAATGGGGTCTGGGGGGATGACTGGTGAGATAGGTTCTGCTTCCAGGTACTTTCTTTCGTATCACCTCACCTCCGTCGAGGTTCCAAGCGAGCTGAGGGAAACTAAAATGTAACGTGAAAACATGACAGACTGCTGATTGGTCAGAGAGAATATTCACTATTCACCACATCATCATTGCTGCACCAGACAGAGGCCAGCAACAGAAAGTTTTATATTTTACAGTTTTCGTATGTAATTTCATCACTAAATCCACTTCTGAGAAGTTTTGAGGTGAGAAATCAGCTGTGTAGATTTCAAATATTGACAGTTTTACGAGAAGTGACAGCGGAACAAAAATGTGCTTGAATATTTTCGGAGTTGAGGAGCTCAGCAATTGGCTGCGAGGGAAACCTGCTGTGACACGCGGGAGGAGCGTGTGAGGCCGGCCAGCCGCCCGCTCACAGAGCCCTCTGCTCCCGCCGTCACACAGACCGCTGCAGCAACGACGGCAGAGGAAAACACAGCTGGAAGCTTTTCATACCGCTTATCTGTCTTTACATTCTGAGGAATGTTGAAACGCTTTAACTTAAAAAAGAGAGAGCTGTATGGATCGCTGGTGTGTGTGTCGCATTAAACATTACGTTGCGACAGTTGTGTGTGGCGTCGCTATGACGAAAAGCTACGTACTATCTCTGGGTACTATCTGCAATGGAAAACGGAGCAGGCCCGAGTCGAGTCTATCGATTTGCGCTATGGTAGCATTTTTCGGCAAGGCGGCAGAGATCGTCAGAACACCGGCAACAGTTCTACGTTTAGTCCTAAAAGACGATGCAGCTCCGACTCTGTTTGGGTTTGGAAATTCACAATCACAACCTGTAAGTTTGCTTCATTGGTTGCGAATTATATTTAAAATAAACACGGCAATGTAACTTCACAGACTGTTCAAGTGCGAAGTTGTTGTAAACATTGGCAAACACAGCTAAAGTTATAACTATAATGCTAATGTTACGCCTGATGTGAAAGCTACTGAGCAAACGTTCAAATAGTTTGGCCAATTTTTATGTAAAATTGAGTTGTGGACTTGTGAGTAACTTATACCATCTGTTACAGTCTGAAGCGGCTTTGATTTGGATCACATTACCTTGTTTCTTACGACCCTCCCTTCTCTGCTTCTGATTGGCTAGTAGTCCTTACCTGGGAACTGCGCATGTGCAACTCCCAACAAAGATTTTGTACAAGTAAGATGCATCACTCTGTAGCTCAACAGCGGAGCGTACAACACACAGGGTGAAAAGAGGAGCTGCAGCAATGTGCAGTATGAGAAAAATATGGTGTTTTTTGAAAATGTAAACCTGTTTTGGTACAACCCCTAAATAAGATTTTGAACCTGAAAATGAGCATAATACCACCTCTTTAAGATTTTTCCATATTGATCTTGAGCTGCTTGATGAGAATTGTTGCTCCAGTTTCATTCCATAGCTGTGCTTTGCTCTCCCTATTGCAGCTCGTAGTTTATATTGGGCCGCTCTATATTGACTGTTGTCTCCATTTTTGTACGCCCAGTTCTTTTCTTTGCGTAAGAGATGTAAGTCTTTGGAGAACCATGTTTTTTTATTGCCATAGATTGTCACAGTTTTGGTGGAGATGCACATTTCCTCGCAGAACTTGACGTATGACAGCACAGTATCAGTGAGTTCGTTGAGGGAGTCACAAGCTGCACTGAATATGTCCCAATCAGTGGATTTCCATACACCTTCTGAGTGTTTCTATGGCATCCATGGTCCAGGACCTGACAGATTTGGATGTTTTCTTGATGGATTTAAGCTTTTGTTTGTACTTTGGAATGAGAAGCAACACAGCATTGTCCGACCTCCCCAGTGGAGCCCCCAGGAATGCCCAGTAAGCATTCAAAACTGAGATGTAGCAATGATCCAGTGTTTTGCTTTCTCTGCTATGGCAGGTGACTTGTTGCTTGTAGTTTTGGAGTTTGGATGATGGTTTGTGTGGTTGAAATCACCTAACACGATGACAGACGTATCAGGGTTGGAGTTTTCAACAGACGAGATGTGTTAGGAGAGACCACTGATGGCTGTGTTAGCATTAGCTTGTAGTGGAACGTAAACGCCGATTGGTATAATGGAAGCAAATTGTCTCGGGAGGTAATGTGGTCTGTATTTCAAACTGATGAATTCAAGATCGGGAGAGCAGGGACAATGAAGGATTGTTGAGTTGTTACACCAGCGCTGATTTACCATGAGACAGATACCCCCTCCTTTAGATTTCTGGGATAGTTTGACTGACCTGTCGGCTCTGAAGATAGTAAAGCCAGGGGGGGTTACCGCCTCATCAGGAACGGAATGATCCAACCATGTCTCAGTAAAGCAGAAGGCCAACCAGTCACTGTAATTCCTATCCATTTGTGTTAAAAGTAGAAGTTGATCCACCTTATTTTTAAGGGATCGCACATTTGATAAGATCAGAGCCTGGAGTGGGGGCTGGTAGGGCCGTCTCCTGAACCTGGAGACCACTCCAGTTAGATGTATTTCCCCAAGGTGGCGATCCAGCGTTGTTAACATCATAACATAGTATATACTCTGGAATGTTGGCGAATAATTCCAATTTGTCGTGTGTAATCCTCTTGATATGTAACAGCTCCTCACGGCTGTATGATGTGATGCATGATGTTTCCCTCACATATACCACAGACAAAAGTGTAAGACATAATAGCAGAGCAGGTACTGGGGCAAGCTTCCTGGCAGCCATCTTAGTTCACCAGTTCAGTTCAAAAAATAATGTCCAAAAACAGTCCACAGCCAGCATGACAGCTGTTCTCCCAAGTGTAAGGGAAACAGGCAGACCTGCAGTCATCACAGGTCCAGCAGACTGCTGCATTTAGAGGGAGAGCAAAATTAGTCAATGAGCAACAGCTGAGACGATTAACTCTCCCTGTGCTCGCCTGAACCACCTCTTCCACCTCTACCCTCTGCTGCAGCTGAATACAAAACCATGCCCTCCACATTCACATTCCCCCTCATCTTTGGATACTTTGGGATCTTGAGTTGAATCTTAAATCTCTTTCTTTGAGTTTGTATAGATGGAGTCACTGGTGGAGCTGCAGAGTTTAAGAGGCGAAGTCACTACGTCTTTGCTGAAGTAGCAGCACGTTGTCATTAATATTAATGAGATCTCTTTATTTTTTACCTTTTTGTATTTTACAGTTTGAACCTGCATCCTGTTGGGTTCAGGTGTTTGGAGTTTCCATTTTCTAAACCTTCTTCAGCTCTGAACAGATTATTAAACATTGAATGATTTCAAACAAGAACATTTTCTAAAGTTACATTATTTATTATTTTTTCAGATTGAGGGGCTGCAGTTTGTCAGAGATCAGCTGTGCTTCTCTTGCTTCAGCTCTGAAGTCCAACCCCTCCCATCTGAGACAGCTGTGGCTGAGTGAAAACAAGCTGCTGGATTCAGGAGTGAAGCTACTGTCTGCTGGACTGGAGAGTCCACACTGTAGACTGGAGATTCTGGGGTCAGACACCATTTTTTCCTTCTGTGCTGAGATTAATATGATGTGAAAGTTGTGGTGACACTTAAGTGCAGGCTGTGGCTAAAGTGGGGCGGCTGTGGCTCAGGAGAAAGAGCGGGTTGCCCGTTAATCGGAAGGTGTATAAATGGTTGAATGGTGAATGCAGATGTAGTGTAAGGCAGACCTGCAATCATCATAGGAACAGCAGACTGTAAAAGCGCTTTGAGTGGTCGAAAAGACTAGAAAGGCGCTATACAAATACGGAGCATACATAAGGCGGATTATACTGATCCACACTGAGGATCTTAAAGATAAAGGCTATTTTCTTCTTCAGTGGTTTAGTCCATTGACTGTCGCAGAGCAATGTTGAGCTTCGCATTTAACACCTTACAGAGAAACTTTTCTGATTTTAATCCAACTTTGTATCATTACAATGTTGGTAAAAAATGCAAATGAGAATGTTTCCTGCTATTGTTCAAACTACAGATTGTACTTGTGCATTTTAACATGGCCTCCACGGACAGTTGCACCGAGAGAGGAGTGCTCATGAAAGTCAAATCAAACCATCAAACTAGGCAGTGCGAATCAAATTTATGTTACTGTGTTGCCTGTTTCTCTCCTCAGATGTTTTCAGAAAAATATTTCAGTTTACTGTTCAGCTGAAATACCAGAGAGTTTGTGACCAGGCCATAATTTTTTCATGCTCTAAAATGGACAATTCAAAACCAATCGTCAGCTAACTTGCAGTACATCACCCACCAGCTAAGTGTCTAGTGGTCCAGTGAGGCCCAGTGCATTCTGAGTGTTGTAGCGTTTCTAACTTTTGAGCAAATGAGAGTGCCCCAACCGTTTTTCTCCGGTCATGTGGTCATGTAGCAACAATTTCTAATATTTGCATCTTTCTTCTGCATAGACAGCCCAGTTTTCTGAAAAGACCATCTTTCTTTAATATAACAAGAAAAATATCCACTGGATAATTCACTCTTAAACTCTTGATTACTTCAATCTTATTTTCTACATCATGTTATAATAACAGATATATTCAGTATTTGCTTTTTCCAACATCTTTTATGAAACTTTATGATCCTTATACTGACAGAATAGTTTAAAGTGAAGAAGCTTTGATTTGATGACTCCACTATTCCTAAAATAAATGTTGTAGATGTCTTTTGTTCACATTTCCCTAAAGTTCATCCTGACATATTTGGCATCTTTGGAAACTTTGGGATCTTGAGTGGAATCTTAAATCAGTTTCTGTGGGTTTTTCTTTGTGTTTGGCTGCACAACATGAGTTTGTATAGATGGAGCCACTGGTGGAGCTGCAGAGTTTAAGAGGTGAAGTCACTACGTCTTTATTGAAGTAGCAGCACGTTGTCATTAATATTAATGAGAGCTCTTTTTACCTTTTTGTATTTTACAGTTTGAACCTGCATCCTGTTGGGTTCAGGTGTTTGGAGTTTCTGTTTTCTAAACTTCTACTTTCTAAACCTTCTTCAGCTCTGAACAGATTATTAAACACTGAATGATTTCAAGCAGGAACATTGTCTTCTAATGTTACATCATTTATTCTTTTTTCAGATTGGGGAGCTGCAGTTTGTCAGAGATCAGCTGTGCTTCTCTGGCCTCAGCTCTGAAGTCCAACCCCTCCCATCTGAGAGAGCTGGAGCTGAGTGACAACAACCTGCAGGATTCAGGAGTGAAGCTGCTGTCTGATCTTGTGGAGAGTCCACACTGCAGCCTGGAGACTCTGAGGTCAGTAGAGGGTTGGAGTCAGTCCATGCTGGTTTCAGCAGTATTGTACTAAACACAGTTAGAATCAAAGCAGAGATCCAGTATTTCCTGTAAACCTCCAACCTTCTCAGCGGCTGCTTTCCTCAGTGAAGCTGTGAGAGGAGAATGGTGACAGGCTTCAGGATTGGACAGAAAGACAGACAGAGAGAGAGAGAGAGAGAACAGGCAGTGATCATGTGTTTGAGTTGATGTGAAGACGTTGTTGTTGTGTTCATGTCTCCAGGAAATAAAGCTGGATTCCAGCTGACAGCATCACAAGATGTATAGAGACCATCAAATCTGATCTCAAAGTGTTTGTTCTCTCATTTCAACACTAAACTACTGATCAGTTCATCTTTGTCACAGCTCTGAGATCAGTCTGACTGAAGCCTGCAAATCACTGGCTCTTTTTTCAGAGAACCATCATTACATTTAGTAACCATGTCGTCTTTCTACAGACCAAAGGCCTCATTTATAAACGGTGCATACGTACAAAACAGGGCTGGAAACGTGCGTACGCCACTTCCCAAGCAAAGGTTGTGATCTATAAACCTGATGGGAAATTGTGCGGCCCTACACGCAAACTCTTTACCATGGATACGCACATAAACTGGAGAAATGCGATCGGCAGCCAAAGGACAAAATGTTTGAAATGAATAGGCCTACTGTTGTGTAAAACAAATTATTACCTCTGATTAATATAGGCTAATGAAACCTAATATGATTTATGCCCTATTTAAATAGCTGAGTTTCCCTGCCAGTCAGTCAGAACTGAAGAAGTCCTTTGGATAAGGGACGAAACGTCTTCCAGTAGCTTCAACCAAGTCCAGTTGCCCTTCATTTTAACCTTCGTTGGATAACTAATATGATTTAAGTTTCCCAGACAGTTGGAAGCTTTTCTGAATAAACAAACACCGTTTGATTTTCCCCATTTGCAGTATACGCAAAAATAACCATGATTTAGGAAACATTTAGTAAACATATATGTGTGTGTGTGTGTGTGTGTGTGTGTGTGTGTATATATATATATATATATATATATAATCTGTTTCTGTAAAAGAACGGAAATATGTTGTACAGTTTAATCGGGAATCATTTTAATTAATAGGCTACTTGCATGCAGTGCAATTTATTTTCATAAATAAAGTGAACAGGAGGAAAAATTACACTTAAATTCAGATGTTCGTTGCCTTATTGTATTTGAGCCAAATGCTGTGGATGTGATGCATTGCTTGTAAAAACACATTATGGAAAATTTTACAATACTATTAAGAAAACGTTTCAGTGTACCACTTACAGTATGTCACATAAAACAAGTCATAATTCTTTTAACTCATCAGCAGTCTCATTAAGTGGGTGGACTGTTTACATAGCCTAAATAAATGTTTACCGTCCTTATCTTCATGCAGTCAGTGCATATTAATATTGAGTTTCAATGATCATTTATAGGCAACTATGGGCGTCAAAAGGGTCAGGCAAGGAGCTTGTTGTCATATGCCACATTTCAAGTTGATTGTGGTTTATAAAGGGAAATTGGTGTAGGACGTGCATGTGCACTAAATCAGAATAATTTTGTGTGCACATACTGTGTTTCATACGTTCACACTTTCCAAAGTAGTTTTGTAGATGAGGACCCAGAACCTCTGCTGAAGTCCAGTAAGTTCAGCTGATATTTAGCTGTTCAGTCTTTGGATGACTCCATATTTACAGATTTGTCCAGTAATATTTCCAAAGTAGATGAAATCTTCAAATGTGACTGAGCGGCTGGTTTTTAACAGCTTTGAGCCCTAACAGCAGTAAATCCTTATGGGGGTGGTGATGGGAAAGTGGCTAAGATGCATGGCTCCCCACTGTGACCCACCAACGTGTCCCTGAGCAAGACACTTAACCCCTCGTTGCTCCAGAGGCGTGTGACCCCTGACATATGAAGCAATTGTAAGTCGCTTTGGATAAAAGCGTCAGCTAAATGAATAAATGTAAAATGTAAATGTAAAATCCATCATTACAGTGAGCAGTGAATATCTCTCTGTCTCTGCAGTCATGGTGCGTTCAGGGACTCTCAGCACTTTATTTCCACTGAGAGCTGAAAGGAAGCTGGCTACGCTACACAGCCGCTCCACTTCTGGTCTGAACAGGACTGAAGTCCCTGCTGGTCTTTATACTGGATGTGCTGCATCACTGACTGACAGCTGATGAAGGGAGTCTCTGTAAACTCTGATTTATGACTTCTGCTCTCTGTCTTCTTCTCTCATCAGATGGAAGTGATCTCTGTCAGAGTGTGAGGGATCAGAAAGGTGGAGGTGTTGAGAGAGGATCAGCTGTGTCCTGATGATCCAGAGAGGTTGAAGCAGCAGCATCAGCTTGTGTGTGGAGAGGCTCTGACTGGGCCATGTTACTGGGAGGTAGAGTGGAGAGGAGAGCTTCATCCAGCAGTGACTGACAGAGGAATCCCAACAGTGCTGCAGTCTGAACTGCTCTGAGATCAGCTCCACTGTCACACGCAAAGTCAAGTCCACCATCATCCCTGTGTGTTCCTCTGGATGTGACAGAGGATCATCAGTGGATCTGGACTGCTCTGCTGCTGCTCTGTCCTTCTACACAGTCTCTGCAGACACACTGAGACTCCTCCACTCCTTCTGATCCACACTCAGACACCTCCTCCACCTGGATCTGGACTTTTATTCAGATATTCTGAACCCAGAGTGCCTCTGCAGATTAGTTCTGTTTCTGCACATTAAGGCTTCTTCTGTTCAGCTTTCTGTTGCAGCTCCATCTTGTGGATTGATGGAGAATCAGTTAATTTCCACATTATATTCCTGATTCATTTTGGAGTTTCATGTGAAAAAGCAGCATCCAGCCTGCATGCATAAAGTTCCCACTCTGAAGTTCTGCTTCTTACCACCAACACCAGACTTTTCTCTCAGTTTAACAGATAATAGTTTGTAACACAGAAACAAGAAGATAAAACCTGTAGAAAGTTTGGATTTAATGGAAGCTTCACTGAAGTCTACAAACTGAGACACCATCCTGACTCCAAACTAAAGTCCCATTGTTATTAGTGCAGGATTATATATCTGTTAGCTTTTTAAAATACTCTGGTTTTCTAGTTTATCCCAACAGATTGTGTTGTTGCAGAAAACTGAATTGCAAAGTCTGGTGATAATTATCTGTGGGTTTGTCACTGTGAACGACCTCTTTCACCTCATCATTTGATCCGTTAACAGAACATTTTAATAACTTATTTATTTTATTTATTGATTTTTTTAAAAAAAACTTTTTTACATCAAGAAACACATAATATAAAAGTACTAACTATAAACTTTAGTGTCATTATTACTGATGAAGATTATGTACATGAATGTCTTTGTTCTGTTTTCTCAGCTCATCAGTTTGTATTATTGCAGAAAAAACATAAATGCTGATATTCAAATCCCATCTTCCTCCTCATGTGATGTAAATCTCCACAGTCCAGCTTCTATAAATAGAAATGTCCTGCATGTTGCTGTGAATGAAGCCCAGTTGTTGTATCACTTCTCTGGATTTCCAGACTTATTTGTGACTGATGAAGATTCAAGTGTTTCTCATTTGCAGCAGCTGCCAGACTCAGCGGAGGCTTTAGAATTCCTCTGTGCAGCCTTAGAAAGCAGCAGAGTCCATGAAGGAATCAACGTGTGATCTCAGTGACTTTGAGCTGAGAGCCTGCTGATCTCCTGATGTTCATAAATCAGTCACAGTGGAAGATGAAGTTCTGCTCATCACCATCAATATCAGCTGTTTCTCCTGTTATAACAGATCAATATTTACTCGTGAGGAACAGAAAGATAAAACCTGAACAAAGTCTGGATTCAATCACTGCTTCACTGGAGTTTCCCAGCTGACGACAAACAGGTCGTCAGCTGTTTACGTCTTTTATTTTTATTTAATCAGTTTAATTTAGCAGGGACAGTGAACTTTATTAAGCATATTTCAAATGCACCAGAATTAGCCAAAAGACTATTTTTCATCTGTAGTCCCTGGACAGTTGATACATAGTCAACCTATAAAACTCAAAAAAACAATTATAAAATTCATTTAATTTAATTTAATCATTTAAAATGAAGTCCTACATTATGAAGGCATGTATTACAATGAGATAGAAAACACAGACATTGTACTGAAATGCTTTTTCAAGTACTTCAAATACTATTTTTTTTATTCAACGTGCAACCCAGAGCTCATAACGAGTACATACATATAATGACTGACAGGTGCGGAGTACGAACATAGCAGCATGCACAGTGTACATTAGACTAACCCAGGAAAAAAACAAAGTCACAAATAACTTGCAGGTATAAGAGGGCAGACTGGCAACAGCAGACCAGGCCAGGAACATGCAATTTCAGTTTCAGTGTTGACAGAGCTGAGTACTGATTAACCATTTCTTTAAATAGGTTTGAAATGAGCTGCATGTGTCCTATTCTCTGATAGTGGTTGGGATGGAGTTCCATTCTGATTCAGCTTTGACCAAAAATGCAGACTGACTCAGATGACTTTTTCTTAATGGGATAATACAATCCCTTCTTGCTGACCCTCTGGTGCAATGATACACAGTTGTTCTTGTATTAACAAACTGACTGAGTGGAGGAGAAGTCAGTCCTTTTTTAATCTTGTAAATGAGACAAAGCATTCACATATTTAATCAGATTTTCCCTGCTCAACAAGTTGTATTTTGCTAATATTGGGCAATGATGAAAACCTAACTATTTTTTGTCCAGAACTTTAAGTGTTTGGACTGTAATGGTAGTAGCGTAGTGGCGCTTGCCTGTGACATGTACATCTTAGCTGCCTCTGTTGACATGTAATCGAAGGTTACAGTGTCAGTGGAAGGTGGCCTCAGTGTTAGACTGCAAACAGGAAGAGAAGCTGCTGTCACTCAAACTGATTCACTGGTCTTAATACAGGGAGTCCTGTTCAATAAAATCTAAGTTCTTCAGCGTTTCTGATGACTGGTGATGGACCTGCAGCTGATTCACTCTGTGGCCCTCGGACTAAAGGCTGCGTCACTTAGCAACAAGATAACTGTTAGAATTATGTGGTTAATCAGTCACTAATTCTTGGCTGTAGACAAGCTTCACATTTTTGCATGTTCACCTTACTACTGTTAACTGAAAAGACGGGATAACAACAGCAGCAATTGAAACTGTATTTTCATTTGAGGAAACTTCTCGGATATTATTAAGAAAAGATCCAGAAATTACAGACAGAAGCTTCACTTCTTCACTTTTTTAATCTAATTCCACATGTGTTCTTTCATTTGTTTATGTATTCAGTATTAATCTACAATGTAGAAAATAATAGCAAAGAAAAAACATTGAATGGGAAGTTGTGTGTGGGTGTTTTCAAACTTTTGACTGATACTGTAGTCCAAAAACAAATGTCAAGATCAACATAAAAGTAAAAAGGGCCCTTTTAAGCACGGGCACACAAGTGTGTAAAATGAAATAAGGTTATTGAATTAAAGTTAAGTTAAAAAGATGTGAGGCACTGTACCAGAAGTTAAGGAAAATAAATGGAAAATAAAATGGGGCCTGATATGGAGCCTTGTAGTACACCACAGGAGGTGGACACAGTCACGTTTTCCACACAGGAACTTTACTCAGGAACTAGGAACCTAGCATCATGCTTGTGATCTAAGAACTGCAACAGAAGCACTGTTCATGCTGTTGCAATGGCAGCAAACATCTGTGTTGTTCCTCGTAGGCCACACATATTTGGGTGTCTGACTGGGTCCCATGACGTCTCCTTCCAGAGACAACCATGCTACTCACTCTTACGTTTTGACGCCGTCACTTAATCAGCAGTGGTGAGACCAGGAGTTTTCCCACTAGCTCCCTTGTGTTGATGTTTGCTGTCTAACAGCCTGTGAGTCTGAGACAAAGGGTGCCTAAGCGTTCCCAATCCCTCCTTCACTCACAACACAAGGTGCTGATTGTGCACGCTTGTTGATCTGTTGTTGTACTGGTGCAGGCACCTTCCTGCAGTGGCTGGCGGGAATCCACGTAGTTCTTTCCGCCATTTTTACCGCTGTGTATGTTGTCAGGAGCACCTTTCCACCTCTGCGCCTTCCAGTGCTTTTCTTCTGAAGTCCTTCACCACCACAGAATCTCCTGGCAGGAGACTGTGCAGTGGTTCTGTCGCTGGAGAGGGTAGGGCCTCTTTAACCTGCTGATGTAGACGGACAGAGCAGAGGACAAAGTCTGGCAATACTTTAACATTCAATCATTCTCACAGTGATGTGTGTCAGGCGGTACTCTGCTCGCTGCCTCTGTCCCTGTTAGTGGAGGGCGCCCTAAAAGAATCATACCTGGTTCTTATCCTGGTTCTCATCAACACCACCGGCAACACCTCTGTTCATGGAAGACCTGTGTCTTCACAAACTTAGCTAGCTTAACCTTTAGCATTCTATTCTGTTTCTCTACTGCTCCACCGATTGCTGGGTGGTGGGAAAAATGTTGTCTCAAATCAGTGTCCATATAAGAGCCAAGCTGTTTTCATGGCTTCACTTCCTAAAGGTGTTCTGTCGTCACTGTCAGTTTAGGAAGGCACACCCCAGCATGGCAAGATTTCACAAACCAGAGCTTTTGCTCCAGTTGCAAGTTGGAAAAGCTTCTATCCATTTTGGGAACATATCAACTATCATCAACAGCACGTATTGACTTTGCTTGGGTTTAGCTAAAAACCTCCCTCATCAGGTGGTCACATGGTTCTTCTGGTGGTGGATGTGCTGCAAATGGAGCCTGTAATCCTCTCCCTGTCTTAGGTAGACTGAGCATGTTTGACAGAAGTTGTGAGGTGTGTTGGGAAACCTTTCATAAACCTGTCTCTTCCTTCATCACAATATTTCATTAGAAGTTTTTATTACAGTTTTACAACACCAGCAATCTGTAGTTTTCTAGGAAGGCTAAAAACTATAAAGGAAGAAGAAAAATCGGTTAGTGTGAGATATTAGGCTCTGGCTGCTGCTCCTGTGTAGGAGAGGGAAAACTGTCAACAACAACAAGACAGTAATTCATTCACATGATGTTAGTTCAGTCCATTATATGATGACGTCACTCATTTCACTGTAATAAAAACAAATGATGGCATATTATTCTGGGTGACACTGTGTGTGTAAAACAGCCTCTGAGCTTCCAGGCTGTCTGATAACACACCTCACACACAGACTTGTTCTCATCACGTTCCATAGTTTTGCATTCAGTTGCCCCTTTTCTCTGTGGAGGAGAGTTCATGGGCAAAACTCTGGACTATGTTTAAAAAAAAAAAGGGATTTAAACAATAACATCAAACAACAAGGAACGAGCAGGCAGCATTCTTTTCCTGTAGAAATCTGTTAGAAGTCTGTTAGCGTGCATCACATTTTATCATCAACACGGCAGCAGCACACAAAGAAACATCCAGCATAACATAAAGCAACAGACACAGCAAGCAGCACGACAATAAGCACCAGGCATCTGGTTTGCTTCCAAGATGTAGTGTCAGAACAGGTCATGTGATCGTCCTTCGGTCAAGTCAAGTAAGAACGTAGGTCAGATCTTTGTAGTCCCCGAGTACAGGTAGACTATAGAGAACCAGCTCAGTCAGCTCAGCTTCGTCAGTTCAAGTCAGTCAAGTGCACTGTTAGTTTACCATGAATCATGGGAGAAAGGTTTCTCTCTCTGTTCATTCTTTGTCAGTAATGGGATCCCTTGTCCATAAAATCATCATCACCTTCTTTATGGTGATTGAAATGCACAGCAGAACGAGAGAAAGAGAAAGGCAGAGCTGAGACAGAGAAACGGCCCTTAAATGCTGTCAAATTATATCTTCATGATTTAGGGACATGGTGTAACTACTAGCAGGGCTGCCCTCATGTTGCATCATATCGTCACATCACAAAACCTTTCCAGAGTTAATGCTATTTTTTATTAAAATAATCATGCCATGGAGGAAAGCAGGAGATGCGTCTGTATGGGAATAATCTAGAAAATAAAGACCTGTATAGTTGTTTCAGGTGGACGTATAGAGCTTCATGATGATAAACATAAAGCCAGTCAGAGCTCTGAGGAAATGCAGATGCAAAACAAACAATCCAAAGTTCCCAAACTGATACAGGCCTACAGAAATTTTAAATCCTGTTAATCCAGTTATCCTGTTAAATCCTTAATTGTGGATTTTTTCTTAAACAAAAAGAATTTATTCTTTGCTCTTTGTTTCTAATGCAAATACTTTTTTCTGCTCTGTATTACAGTATTTACTGCTGTCAAAAATAAATACTGTTTCTGATTCTTTTTTTTATTATTAATCTTTTACATCCATGCAGCACTTTTATGATATATAATAAGAAGCTACTCTTTTATCTTAATAGTTTACACACAACCTTATCAGAGCTAATGATAATATTAGTACATTTTAGCACGCCAATTTAAGCACGCCATTGTCAACTTTAATCATATAAAACGTAATTTCCCAACAACAAAAATGTGGCTAGTGAAAATACTGCATGGCTAGTAACTTTGGAAAACCACTAGCCACATTGGCTAGTGAGCAAAAAAGTTAATGTCAAGCCCTGGTTGTGTTACTGCCCGACACTGGTCCCTCACTGGTGTTTCATCCTCAGTGGTTCATGATACTCTCTTGTTTCACGTTACTAGTCTTCAGATGATTCCACTTTTGGACAGTTTGCATAGATTCTTACTTTCGGTTGGACATTTTGGACAGTTCGTTTGTTTATGGATAAATGATCATTTATTTTAGACTGCCAAGCCACTCAGCTGTAAGTAACTTTCTGGCTAATAAATTTAATTTCACCTGTGTGTGTCTGCATTTGGGCCCTAAACCTCTGAACGCTTGTGTAGCTGTCCACCTACACATTAACCCTACAGTTAATTTGTATGTTACTTCCTGTTCTCTCTCTTAAACAAACTAGTTTTTCCTGATTCTTGTGTTCTGAGCTCACAGACAGTGTCACTGTTTTACCTCCAGTCTGACTTCAGACCAGAAGATGGAAGAGGAGGACAGAGCAGAGTCTGCAGGATCCAGCTGTCTGTCTCTGAAGAGTGACCGGTCCAGACGTAAACCTCCAGACTTCAGTAATGAACCTGGACCCTCAGACACAAAGTAAGAGATCTGCTGCTAACTAATTTATATGATTCATTTTCTGTTACCTCTGGAATGTTGTCTGTGTATCAGGTCTAAAGCTACGTATAAATTTAATACAGTTATGGAAATTAATATATTACATTAATATTAATTCATGCCTCGAAACTAGGAGCACCACCTAAGGATTTGCTTGTACGCCCAAGGCTTTATGTCCTTGAGTACAGCCTGAGAATTACACAAATCTCTGGTAATTCATTAGTTATTAATGGTTCAGTTATTCTGAAGCATTCAAGCAGTCAATCTCAAATCTGAGAGTAAGTTCTATGTATAGGGACAAAGGAGTACAACAGTGGGGTAAATGTGGTAATATTACAGGGACAACAGTCAACATGAAAACCAGAAGGTAATGAACAGAGTATGTTCAGGCTCGATGGAATTTCAGTTTATATTGTAGAGGGAGAGAATTCTACGAGGATGAGGGAATGAATGGTCGAAATTATGTTGCAGATTTAGTTTGACTAATCTAGGGGTTTATTAACTGTAGATGAGGGCCAACTAGAGAACACCAACGAGTCACAGAGTGTGGTTTGTTTTACCTTACTTTTGCCGCAATTCCCCGTAGCAAAGGCTTGACTGCGGGTTGGCTTGTGGAGGTGGTTCTACCCCGACCCCAGTGGCGTTTCGAGTTGAGTTCGAACCGGTGGATTGGTTCCGGAGATGTTTGCGGGAAACGCTTGCAGCAACGGGCCGTCAGCCCAGGCCTGCACTCTGATCTGAGTTCGTTTGGTGTCGCTATAGCTCAGCGGAACCCACTCCAGGCTCTGTCGTTGGAGCCGTGGCTTCGTTCATTCAAGGCAAGAAATGAACGGCTTCTGAGTTTCTGGTCCAAAGTTGTTCAAAACGATCAGATGAGGTTGAAACAACAAAATCAAATAAACTCACACATTTGGAGTAGGTTCGCGAGGCCCCGGGAATATGTGCTATTCAATGTTGCTGAGATTAAACAAGTCTGGGGAAAGTTTCACCCAAGCAGCTCCAAAGAAAATCAAAAATCAAATCTCCCGCTAAGAAAATTGGGGATTCAAGGGCCGAATTTTTCCCAGCTCGTCTGAAGAAAATTTAAGTACGAAACGAAAAAAAAAAAAGATCAGAATTTGAAAGGTAAAGGAAGTTAACGAGAGCGTATACATTTAGTTTCAAAAGAGTTTTTTTTAGAAGACAGATAGACAAAAGACAACAAGGCCTTTTATCTGCCCCCTTTAGGACGTGGTGACATCAATTTGGGAGTGGGTTTCTCTGGGGGGAGTCACCCCAAAAGTGTTACCTTTCTAGTGGGATAAAGAAAATATATATTCGTTGTACGTATTTTCATTTAATCTCTCTCTCTCCACAATATCGACATTTGAAAAATACTCAGTTCTAAACATTCTGATAAAGACAAGCAAAACAAGACTAAACACTAGGGTTAAAGGTTATAATCGTTATATAAAAACGTAACAAAGCTTAACTACATGTTCTCAGTGTAAACTTGATGGTTTTAACTCAAGAGACAATTTAGATGTTAGCGTGGCAGCTACAGTACTTGGCGCTCATTGTCAGCCTAAGCCGAGTTTTAAACACTTTCACGTGTTATACCTTTCCTGTCCCCTTGGTGGCTCTCGGGTCACACGAGAAAACAGTAGACATTCCTGTGTGAGATTTACCACTTTAACTGAGAGGCTGGTGATGCACACACACAGGCGTATCGATGGACGTTTTAGTAGGAAATTGAATATGAAACATTTAAATAAAGCATTAGTAAAACAGAAAGAGGTTAGGGAACTCTAACGACTGTAACGACTGTCGTCACAGCAACAAGGAACACTAACGAACCAGCGGTATCGATGACCCGGGCCAACGACCCCACTGAGGTTAAATAGCTGAGTTTCCCTGCCAGTCAGTCAGAACTGAAGAAGTCCTTTGGATGAGGGACGAAACGTCTTCCAGTATCTTCAACCAAGTCCAGTTGCCCTTGACTTTAACCTTCGTTGGATAACTATGACCTGGATGACTGAGAATCTTCATAGACATGTTAGGGAACTCTTCAAGATTACTTTCTTATGGGTCTGCTAGTTTTCAAACATCACTAAAAGGATAACAACAGGGTCATTACTTACTAAACTCAGAGGCAAACACCGCTGCTCACTTAGCAAGGTTATTATTTAAACAGAACAAACACAGTGATAATGGAACCTTTGTTGGTTCGAGAAACAGGGGTTGTTAGGGTCTTCTCTTTTGCAGCCCTAGCTTATCACATTTCCACATCGGCTAAGAGAGAAGGGAATGGTGGTTTATGGCTCAGCCGTTCTGTGGGGGGAAAAAGAGTCAGGTTGAGGCTGGAGGTGCCCTGCGGGAGAGAGAGAGAGGGGTCAGATAGCCCCTATTGCTGTCCTGTTGAATGTCTCTAGTGACACCTTTACGGCTTGGGAGGTTCACTAAGGCTCTTTGAATACACAATCCTTGAGCGATGCATTGTCTGATTGTCTGATCTCTGCCGATCCCCACAAACTAAGAGACAGTTTTTACTGTAAACTGACCTGATGGAAGATGATGCATTGAGGATGAAGACAAAATGTTCTGCTAACAGATTTATATTCCTGATGCAGAACTATTAGTGCAGATTCTGTTTCAAACTAAGATGGATCTGATTTGATAAGCATTTTGTGATGTTTGGACAATGACGTTAGCATCTGCGGAGCCACGAAATAGCAGGTGTTGTACTGAATTCTGCATGACTGCCAAGAATTGCGTGCACCTCGCGAGTGGTAGACTAACGTTAATTTATGCTGAGAAAAGAGTTGGATGCAATTCTCGGCAAGTAGCCTACAACATCTGTACTGCCGAAATTTTGCTGAATCATAAGGAATGCTACTAAGTGTAATAAATTATTAAGGACTCTAAACGTTCAGAAAATATATAGGCCTACTTTGTTTCATTTATCGCCATTGATGAACCCCACAAAGGATATTATAGCATTTAAAAACAGTTTTTGGAGGTGCATTTCTCGGCATAACATCTGTCTTTATCTTGCTGTATGGGGTCAGCAGACTCGTTTATCGACGTGTGGATGTAGTAAAAGATTCAGAGTTAGGGTTTGTAAGCGTGGATGAAGCAGCTGGGGTTTAGAACCACTAATGTCCATTTTGGAGCGTTTTGAGCTGCTTGCTTTGTTTTGATGTGTGCACTGCCGCTAGGAATCTCCCACTAATTCCAAGTCATTTCATGCGAGGGGGTTTCCTCACAGAGCCACACTGTGAATTTTATGTTAGCTTTAATATGTTTTCAACTAATGAACGTAAATGTTTGTAAATGTATATTTTTATTATTCCTCACTGAAATGTGAATTAAATTAAACTTATATAATTTTGTAAATTATATCATAATTATATTTGGGGGGACATTGCCCCCTAATGCCCCTCCTATACCGTCAACTCCGCTGAAGTCCCTGCTGGTCTTTATACTGGATGTGCTGCATCACTGACTGACAGCTGATGAAGGGAGTCTCTGTAAACTCTGATTTATGACTTCTGCTCTCTGTCTTCTTCACTCATCAGATGGAAGTGATCTCTGTCAGAGTGTGAGGGATCAGAAAGGTGGAGGTGTTGAGAGAGGATCAGCTGTGTCCTGATGATCCAGAGAGGTTGAAGCAGCAGCAGCATCAGCTTGTGTGTGGAGAGGCTCTGACTGGGCCATGTTACTGGGAGGTAGAGTGGAGAGGAGAGCTTCATCCAGCAGTGACTGACAGAGGAATCCCAACAGTGCTGCAGTCTGAACTGCTCTGAGATCAGCTCCACTGTCACATACAAAGTCACGTCCACCATCATCCCTGTGTGTTCCTCTGGATGTGACAGAGTATCATCAGTGGATCTGGACTGCTCTGCTGCTGCTCTGTCCTTCTACACAGTCTCTGCAGACACACTGAGACTCCTCCACTCCTTCTGATCCACACTCAGACACCTCCTCCACTTGGACCTGGACTTTATTTTGTCTTTTTTGTTTTAATAAGTCTGTACTGATACAGCCAGATTACCATTTCCCATTAATATGAAAAGGAGGTGAGTTTCTCCCCCCAAAAGCAGACACTTCCTAACTCAAAAAGTCTCAACAAAGGTTAAAGTAAAGGGCAACTGGACTTGGTTGAAGATACTGGAAGACGTTTCGTCCCTTTGCCAGGGTCGTCGATACCGCTGGTTCGTTAGTGTTCCTGGTTGCTGTGACGACAGTCGTTACAGTCGTTGAGACTACCTGTGGCCAAGACTGAACGACCATCGTTGGTATCTTCACCTGAGGCCAATAGGTTACGTTTGTTGAGTTTCCTGGGAAGTGATGAAAGGACAGCATTGTAAGTGGGGGATAAGTGGTGGCGTAGACCCCCTCCCCTGTTCAATGACGGCTTCTCCACCCTGGTGTAGATGCTTCCTTGACATCTCTTTCAAACCATCCATCTTCTCTGTCTAAAATGTGCACCTGGTGGTCCTCAAACGAGTGTCCTCTGTCCTTCAGATGTAAGTAGACAGCAGAGTCTTGACCTGAGGAGTTGGCCCTTCTGTGTTGAGCCATGCGTTTGTGTAGTGGTTGTTTAGTCTCCCCAATATACAGGTCTGTGCATTCCTCACTGCATTGGACCGCATACACTAGATTGCTTTTCTTGTGTTTTGGTGTGTGGCCTACCACCAGGAGCCTGCAGATTGGTGTTTACAGAAAACCCCCACACACAATACCTACTGTTCGATTCCCACCACCCACTGGAGCACAAGCTAGGGGTCATGAGAACACTGCACCACAGAGCGGAAAACATACCAACAAGCGCCCAAGCCAGAGAGAAGGAACAGAACCACCTGAAGGGGGCACTTACAGCCTGTGGAGACCCTAAATGGACCTTTGTGAAGACAGCCACAAGATCCAAGAAGAACAAAACTACAGGGGAGGAAAAGAAGGTCAAACGCAACAACATTGTGATTCCATACATGTCTGGATTATCAGAGAAACTCAGGAGGATTTTCAACAAACACAACATCCCTGTGTTTTTTAAACCCAAGAACACACTAAGACAGATGCTGGTCCACCCCAAAGACCGCACACCCAAACACAAGAAAAGCAATCTAGTGTATGCGGTCACACGACAACTGATAAGATCAGCAGACCTGACCATAAAACTCAAATGGGCATTTTGCTTTAAGACACTAACCCAGTTTCTTCCCTTCCAGCCTCAACATCCGTTGTAACCAACTTGTTAATGTGAAAACTGTTTAAATAATCTTGAACAGAATATCACTCGGCAAGTGATCCGCAAGTATCAGACGGATGTGTGGGGATCCATGACGTAGTGACGTAGTGTGTGTGTGTGCGTTGGGTGCGAAAATTAAACATGGCAGCGCGCCGCTGCTAGAAAAAGATTAACTTATCCGTAACATCCTAATTCAAAAACCTGGATTTCAATTCGGACCTGGACCAACTGGAGGATTACATTGACCATCACTTCAACAGACTTTGTACAATGGGCCGATCACGCAAAGCCAAAAAACCACGCACTTCGGATTCTCCCTTATCAACCGATTCACCGTTATCACCAACATCACCAGCATCCACTCCTACCGAAACAAACTGCTGTTCCGACATACTTTTATCAATCAACGAGCGCTTATCTAACCTGGATTCTAGACTCTCACTAATCGAAGTACTGCACAAAGAATTTCAAAACATCCGCCATAGCCTGGAATACAGTCAACAACAAGTCGATTCGCTCACAGAAGAAAACAAATCACTGAAAAGCTCCGTGGACACACTCACTGCAAAACTTTCCACTGTAAACACTCAACTTACCTCCGTCATCGCTGAGAACAAAGCCATGCAAGAAACTATCCTGGATATACAGTCACGAAGTATGAGAGACAATCTAATCTTCTCCGGCATTCCCGAATCATCCACCGAAGACCCCGAAAAATCTGTTAAGGACTTCATGGTTAACCAGCTCAAACTTACACCAGAGACTGTAGAGCACATCACTTTCCATCGCGTTCACCGTTTAGGACAGAAACCCATCAACTCCACCCGTTCCCGGCCCATCATCGCCAAATTTGAACATTTCAAGCAAAAAGTACTGGTTCAGCGACAAGGACGGCAGCTCAAAGGGACTCATTACGGACTCAACGACCAATATCCACAAGAGATCATCCGCAGACGTAAGCTACTTTTCCCCATCCGTAAGACAATGATCAATCAAGGTAAAAAAGCAATCATCGCAGTGGATAAATTATATATTGATGGACAATTGTTTAGAGACAAAGACACTACTCCCTGGCTTTACTAACTATTGAAACTAGCAATGTAACATTTCCAATCCGTTTATGCTCAATTTATATTCAATTCATAATCTTCATATTCTTTAATAAAACCAATTGCATCGCGCACGCACATTGTATTCTAAATGCACCTAAATAGCCTTGCACACTGTTTATATGTTCTGTTGCTGGTTTTAGGTATCTATGTTTTCCCTGTTTTATTTGTCACTTGGTATAATAGATTTACACACACACACACACACATACACACACATGCACACACACATCCATACACACAGACTTATATACTCACACAAGGTAAATATGAAATGTACATTATAGGTTCATGCAATTGAAATTCTTAACTTGGAATATTCGTGGAGTTGGTTCACAAACAAAAAAAAATAAAGTTTTAAATTACCTAAAAAATACACAAGCAGATATATGTCTAATACAGGAAACACACCTGTCGCAATATACACAAAACAGCTTAAAAACTACACATTTTAACCACTGTTTTTCCTCCCACTATAATTCAAAACAAAGAGGAGTATGCATCTTAATAAACAAAAAAATACAGTTTAACCACCATACAACCATTTCAGATCCTGAAGGCCGTTTTATCATTATTAACATTTCAATCAATAATAATCCAATTACAATTGGCAACATTTATGGACCAAACTCTGATGATTCCGCCTTCTTTGCAAATTTCTTTTCCTCTCTTTCAAACATTTCCAACGGTCCAATAATTATAGGGGGAGACTATAACACTGTAATCAATCCATCATTTGACAGGTCAAAACATACAGGAAAACCTTGGCAGTCCTCTAAAACAATAAAACAGTTCATGAGTGATTTTGGTCTTGGTGATGGTTGGAGGCTACAACACCCACTCGCCAGAGAATACACCTTTTATTCTAATGTCCACCAAACCTACTCCCGCCTTGATTTCTTTCTAACCAGTAATTCAATCCTACCTAATATCTTAGAAACTAAAATACATCCGATCATTATTAGTGACCACTCTCCAGTAACTCTCATATGGAATCCATCTGCAATACCAAAGCACCCCACCAGATGGCGTTTTAATACATCACTCTTGAAAGATCCAGAATTTGACAGCTATTTCAAGAGAGAGTGGACATCCTTCCTTGAAATAAATGACTCTCCAAAGTCGTCAGCATCACTGCTCTGGGAAACATGGAAAGTAGTTTTACGGGGTAAAATTATATCATATTCAGTACATAAAAAAAAAAAGGACAAAGAAAAAGAAGTCCAACTGGAAGAAAGAATAAAAGAATTAGAAATTTTACATGCTAATAATCAATCAGAAAGCATCTATATAGAAATTAGAGAGAAGAAAATTTTGCTTAATGAAATAATAAACAAAAGAAACCAGTTTCTGATTCACAGGCTCCGTCAAGAAACTTTTCACCATAGCAATAAATCCGGAAAATATTTAGCCAGTCAAATTAAAAGAAATAAAGAAAGAACAGCTATAACCTCCATCAGAAACTCGGCAGGGAAGCTAACCAATTCACCAGTTGAGATAAACAAGATATTTCAAGATTACTATATAAAATTATACTCATCGGATCTGAACCCAAACCAAGAAGACATAACTCAATTCCTCGATAACACTATTCTACCCAAACTCAACATGGAACAAGTAAACACACTAGAATTACCAATCACAGAAAAAGAACTTCACTCCGCATTGAAAAGCATGCAAAAAAATAAAGCACCAGGTCCAGATGGCTTCCCTGCTGAGTTCTACGAACATTTTTTGGTCAACCGTATACCCACTATTCAGCAGAACAATAACAGAAATAAAACATAACGCAAAGTTCCCATCCCACATGAATACAGCACTTATATCACTCATTCCTAAACCTAACAAAGACCACACCTTCGCATCTAACTATCGCCCTATCTCACTTATAAATGTCGACATAAAAATGATTAGCAAAACACTAGCCCATAGAATTGAACAAATTATACCGTTTATAATCCATCCTGATCAGACCGGCTTTATAAAAGGTAGATATGCATCCAATAACACCCGCAGATTATTCAATCTAATGCATTACTCATCAGTACAAAAGAAAGATACTCTCATTGCCACATTAGACGCCGAAAAAGCTTTTGATAGGGTCAACTGGAAATTTCTATTCACCATGTTACAAAAATTCGGCTTTGGAGAGTCATTTATTAATTGGATCAAGATTTTATACACATCACCATCGGCCACAGTCACAACCAATGGACTAACATCACAAAGCTTCACACTGCACAGGGGGACGAGGCAGGGATGTCCACTCTCTCCATCCCTATTCACGATTTTTATTGAACCTTTAGCAGCAGCTATCCGCCAAAACCCAGCAATCAAAGGTATTGAAACACCACAACAAACACATAAAATCTCACTTTATGCAGATGATATCCTACTATATATACAAGAACCCCTAACATCCACTCAAGAAGTAATTAAAACAATCCAGTCCTTCTCAAAAATATCAGATTATGCAATAAACTGGAACAAATCTTTCATCCTCCCTCTACATAAAACCAAATGGGATGTGGCACCCCACCAAACACCTATACCTATATGTCATGATCACATCACTTACTTAGGCATTAAGATCTCCTCCAGACTGTCAGAGTTGGTAACACTCAACTTCACACCACTGCTAAAAAAAATAGAAGACGATTTGCTTCGATGGCTCAACCTTCCAATCTCCATAATCGGCAGGATAGCAGCAATAAAAATGACGATTTTACCGAAAATTAATTATCTATTCTCAATGATTCCAACCCACCCTACACTCACCTGGTTTAAATCACTAGACTCCATTATCACTCACTTCTACTGGAAAAATAAAACGCCAAGGATAAAACTCACTACACTACAAAAAAGTAAGGTTCAAGGAGGACTAGAAGCACCAAATTTCCAATATTACTCAATGGCTAACCAACTGCAATACATATACAAATGGATTCACCCCACCCAATCCGATATTATATGGCTAGATATAGAACAATCACTATGCAAAGAATTAAATATAGCTGAC
>NW_024041150.1:6527974-6598746 GCF_014851395.1 Micropterus salmoides
ACCTGCTGGACTCTCGGTTGACGCCAGTGTCCAGTCTTGCTGCCCTGTCACTGGCCCCCTGCTCAGATCTCCAGCCACTGCTCTCTGGTCCCACACTCCAGCTACCAGACTCTGATCTTCATCTCAAGCCACCGGGCTCTGGTCCCGCCTTGTCGCCAGCCTCCAAAGGGGTCCCGCCTTTGCTGTTGGCCTACAGAGGGGTCCTGCTTTTGCCACCTGCTCCAGAGGGCTTCTGTCTTTCCCGGTCAGCTTCCCTGCCCTAAGAGGTGTTCTACGTTTGCCATGTAGAACACCTTTTCCATAAGGGTCCAGGATGTCCTCATGTCTGTCCTCCAGACCCTCTCCTCTCCTACCTCCTGCTCCACCCAAAATATTGATGAAATGTCAGAATTAAATATTCGTTATCTGTATCAAACACTGAAAAATCTTCTCCTTGTAAGTCAGTATCAAATGTGCTGTTCTGAGATGAACTGTTTGTTTCCCATTAGTCTTTAAAATGACTCATATAGTTCAAAGCATTTTAATTGTAACATCTGTAAAACAGATTTATTTAAATAATTTCAACATCTTTTACGTACCAACATTTTAACCAAAGCTGATTTTAATTCACTCTGTTCCAGCCAAGAGACACTAAAATACATCATGTTACAGAGAGAGAGGGAGAGAAATGATTTCCTGTAAATGCAGGGGGGGAGGAGCAACACTGAGCAGGTGATCCAGGTGAAAACAGGAAACAGCTTGAAGCTGAAACAGTTCAGTCAGTTCAGACTCCATTTAGAGTGGACAGAAGGAGGAAAGCTGAAGGCTGAGGCAGGTGAGTGTTAATCCAACATTTTCTTATGTTACTGTCAAAGTCTCTGAGTCAGTTTTCTCCCTGCGGACTGTAGAGGAAAGAAACTTTAGAGTGAACTCAACACTTTGATTCATCTGTGGACACAAAGTCCTGACTGGCTGCTGTTAGTTTCTGTGTTACTTCCTGTTCTCTCTGTGTTGCGTCGGACTCTTGAACAAACTAGTTTTTCCTGGTTCTTGTGTTCTGAGCTCACAGTCAGTGTCACTGTTTCACCTCTCAGACTGACTTCAGACCAGAAGATGGAAGAGGAGGACAGAGCAGAGTCTGCAGGATCCATCTGTCTGTCTCTGAAGAGTGACCGGTCCCACCTTAAACCTCCAGACTTCAGTCCTGAACCTGGACCCTCAGACACAAAGTAAGAGACAGTTTTTACTGTAAACTGACCTGATGGAAGATGATGCATTGAGGATGAAGACAAAATGTTCTGCTAACAGATTTATATTCCTGATGCAGAACTATTAGTGCAGATTCTGTTTCAAACTAAGAGCAAAACACCTGAGAACCTCCAGTTCAGAATTTACACTTCAAGAAAATCTTCATATCTTTTCCCTCATGTTGAAGTTGCTGTAAAGATTTAGAACAATTCAACAAAGATCAACTAAAGAAATGTCTCCACAGAGAGAGAAAGAGGAGTCCTGTTCCTGTGGAGGAGCAGCCGTCCTGCTGTGCTTTGTGTCAGGACGTCCTGAAGGATCCAGTCTCTACCAGCTGTGGACACTGGTTCTGCAGACGGTGCATCACCTCATACTGGGACCAGTCTGCTTCATCAGGACACTCCTCCTGTCCCCAGTGTGGAGACAGATCCAGGAGGAGCAAACTGATTGGCAGTAGCAGAGCATAGTGGACAGGCTGGGCCATTTGCAGCACGGTAGGCAAACACCAGTTACTTGAACCGGATAAGAACACCCACCAGTAGCCAGTGCTGATTGGCCGAAAAAGCGCTCTGTGCATCTGCAGTCGATTGCTCTTCCTCAAGGACCTTGACCTGCCTGTGACCTTAAAACTGAATCTTGTGGATTGAAATTGAATTTAGAGAACTCAAAGTGAAAACACACAAAGACTTGAATTTTTAGTGAGGCTCAAATACAGTTTCAGTTTAGATTCATAATATCACATTCAGTTTCAAGTTTATTGGAATTCAGTTTCAAGCTAATACATTCAAATTCAAGTTGAGCAATTCAAATTCAGTTTGTACTGACACAAAAATCAGCCCATTCCACTTCACCACAACCAGATGGTGTGTACCGGTGTTTCGGAGAGCTACTCACCCGGGGAGCGGGCGGCGTCCTGGCTCTCCCGCAGTCCGCGTCCATGCTGCGGTCCCGCGGCTACAGCTGTCCGAGAACATGCCGGGAAATATTATTAAAATGTCTGCAGACCAGTGTTGGGCAGAGACGCTTTATAATAATGTTACTTTTCTCAGTAACTAGTAGTTTAACTAATTACGTTTCTAAAACGGCAATATGATTACTAGTTACTAATGCAAGTAAAGCTGCGTTACTCGTTAATGAACGCACCATCCTTGACGTGAATGCGTGACAAAATCTAAAGGAAGGAAGGAGAACAAGGGAGAGAGGCGTTCTTTCTACAGCTGTAAGTAGCTGCTGCCATTATTGTGTCACAGTCTAACATGCAAAGAACATTATCGTCTATTGGAAACTCTGTGCGAGCAGCAAAAAGCTTTCAGCCGCGAACATTTCTACATCTGATTTATTGAAACATCTGCTGAAGCAGCGACGTGAAACTTACAGAAAGAAACTCCGGGAGCTGCTGTCACTGATGCTTGGACTCGTCGGGAGACAGTGTTAATGTAAAGTTGCAGCAGGGGTTGTAGCCAATTCTGTGGTCTGTTCGCTGCCACACTGACCACTGGTCGCTGCCACTAGGGGCGCTAAAGATACTGGTCGCTGCCACTAGGGGCGCTAAAGATACTGGTCGCTGCCACACCGACCACTGGTCGCTGCCACTAGGGGCGCTAAAGATACTGGTCGCTGCCACTAGGGGCGCTAAAGAGACTGGTCGCTGCCACTAGGGGCGCTAAAGAGACTGGTCGCTGCCACTAGGGGCGCTAAAGAGACTGGTCGCTGCCACTAGGGGCGCTAAAGAGACTGGTCGCTGCCTTGCTGCCAGGCTGCCACACCGACCACTGGTCGCTGCCACAGTCTCTAAGCGAAGGCTCCTTTCTGTTCCTTATCACACAAACTGTGGCTGTATTAAAAAAGGTCAGTTTCAAGTTTTTTTTACAGTCTATGGTTCCAAAGTAGACCTAAAGTAACCTTAGATCATTTAAATTATCTCAACTGGCAGATGATAAAATTTTCTTTTTGTCTAATAGAGAGGAATGGATCAAAGCAATTTTCTACTGTATCAGGATTAAGAATGAACTTGAACAAATCTGTTAATTATTTACATTAAAAAGATAAACAGACTTAAATGAGCATACTTTCCTAATGAACTACTTTACGCTGTGCACCGCATGACTGACAGGATGGCTGCACTTCTCCACCATCGGCCACTATCGTGCTCACAGTTTTGAACAAACAGGTTAAGGCCGTTAACATGAAACTAGAATCAGACTCTGTATTGACTGCTGCTTATTTGTTTAGCATTATTGGCTTTTTGATGCATCCTCCAATTAGCACAGCGCTACATATGATAATATGCTTGCTATGGTGTGCCGGCGGCCATCAGTGCGTAAAATAACAACACTTAAATATTATACCTATCATAAAGGGCGAAATTGCGTCTCTCCTTGAGCAATAGTCTTTGGTGGCATTTTTCACGCTATTGAAACTCAAACTTTGTTGCAATATCGCAGACATCAGGGGCAAGTAGTGGACCGCTGTGTGTGTGTTTGTGCGTGTGGGCATGAGATGACGCTGCTGCCACACTGACCACTGGTTGCAGTTGGTTATATCTACTGTAATACATCTTTATCATAATTCTTTGTTAAAATATTATGGATTATGCCTACTCTTATTGTTGCACTATATATTGCAGTTTGTGTGGTTATACCTACAGTAATAGCCTACATCTATCTATCTTTAGTCCTTGCCTATAACAAGACCTGTGTTATCACCTGTGAATGAAAGTGTGTGTGTGTGTGTACATCTTACTATATCACAACACTTTGTAAAATATACTCTATTATATCTTATTGATGTACTGTAGGCGTACAGTACATTGCAGTTTGTGTGGTTGTAGCCAATCAACAGTAGGCTAATACATCTATCTAGATCACAATACTTTGATAAATATAGCCTACAATATTATCGATTATGCCTATATTCTTATTGGTGCACTGTACATTGCAGTTTGTGTGGTTAACCTGCAGTAATAAATCTCTCTATTTTTGGTTCTTGCCTACAAGAAGAAGGCCAGTGTTGTCACCTGTGAAGTGTGGTGACCACTTGTTGGTTGAATCCAAGTTAGACTGATTTTAACAATAAGAATATAGTTAATCAAAAATTAGTAAGCTATGTTTAACAAAGTATTATGATCTAGATATATTTGTTACTGTAGAAAGGCTATAACCACACAAACCACAATATATAGTGCAACAATAAGAGTAGGCATAATCGATAACATAGTATATTTAACAAAGAATTATGATAAAGATGTATTACATAGTAGATACAACCAACCGCAACCAGTGGTCAGTGTGACAGCGACCACACCGACCGGTGTGGCACCGACCACCATCTTCAGCGCCCCTAGTGGCAGCGACCACCGTCTTCAGCGCCCCTAGTGGCAGCGACCACCGTCTTCAGCGCCCCTAGTGGTAGTGACCACACCGACCGGTGTGGCAGCAACCACCGTCTTTAGCGCCCCTAGTGGCAGTGACCACAACAACCAGTGTGGCAGCAACCCAAGACTGTAGAGCCTCGTCTCAATAACATGATTTGTAGTGGTCTGTGTGGCAGCGACCACTATCTTTAGTGCCCCTAGTGGTAGCGACCAGTGGTTCGTGGGGCAGCAAGGCAGCGACCAGTGGTCTGTGTGGCAGCGACCACACCGACCGGTGTGGCACCGACCACCGTCTTCAGCGCCCCTAGTGGCAGCGACCACCGTCTTCAGCGCCCCTAGTGGCAGCGACCACCGTCTTCAGCGCCCCTAGTGGTAGTGACCACACCGACCGGTGTGGCAGCAACCACCGTCTTTAGCGCCCCTAGTGGCAGTGACCACAACAACCAGTGTGGCAGCAACCCAAGACTGTAGAGCCTCGTCTCAATAACATGATTTGTAGTGGTCTGTGTGGCAGCGACCACTATCTTTAGTGCCCCTAGTGGTAGCGACCAGTGGTTCGTGGGGCAGCAAGGCAGCGACCAGTGGTCTGTGTGGCAGCGACCACTATCTTTAGCGCCCCTAGTGGTAGCGACCAGTGGTTCGTGGGGCAGCAAGGCAGCGACCAGTGGTCTGTGTGGCAGCGACCACTATCTTTAGCGCCCCTAGTGGCAGCGACCAGTGGTTCGTGGGGCAGCAAGGCAGCGACCAGTGGTCTGTGTGGCAGAGACCACTATCTTTAGCGCCCCTAGTGGTAGCGACCAGTGGTCTGTGTGGCAGCGACCACTATCTTTAGCGCCCCTAGTGGTAGCGACCAGTGGTCTGTGTGACAGCGACCACTATCTTCAGCGCCCCTTGTGGCAGCAACCACACCGACCGGTGTGGCAGCGACCACCGTCTTTAGCGCCCCTAGTGGTAGCGACCAGTGGTCAGTGTGGCAGCGACCACCGTCTTTAGCGCCCCTAGTGGCAGCGACCACCGTCTTCAGCGCCCCTAGTGGCAGCGACCACCGTGGCAGCAACCACCGTCTTTAGCGCCCCTAGTGGCAGTGACCACAACAACCAGTGTGGCAGCAACCCAAGACTGTAGAGCCTCGTCTCAATAACATGATTTGTAGTGGTCTGTGTGGCAGCGACCACTATCTTTAGTGCCCCTAGTGGTAGCGACCAGTGGTTCGTGGGGCAGCAAGGCAGCGACCAGTGGTCTGTGTGGCAGAGACCACTATCTTTAGCGCCCCTAGTGGTAGCGACCAGTGGTCTGTGTGGCAGAGACCACTATCTTTAGCGCCCCTAGTGGCAGCGACCAGTGGTTCGTGGGGCAGCAAGGCAGCAACCAGTGGTCTGTGTGGCAGAGACCACTAGCTTTAGCGCCCCTAGTGGTAGCGACCAGTGGTCTGTGTGGCAGAGACCACTATCTTTAGCGCCCCTAGTGGTAGCGACCAGTGGTTCGTGGGGCAGCAAGGCAGCGACCAGTGGTCTGTGTGGCAGAGACCACTATCTTTAGCGCCCCTAGTGGCAGCGACCAGTGGTTCGTGGGGCAGCAAGGCAGCAACCAGTGGTCTGTGTGGCAGAGACCACTATCTTTAGCGCCCCTAGTGGTAGCGACCAGTGGTCTGTGTGGCAGAGACCACTATCTTTAGCGCCCCTAGTGGTAGCGACCAGTGGTTCGTGGGGCAGCAAGGCAGCGACCAGTGGTCTGTGTGGCAGCGACCACTATCTTTAGCGCCCCTAGTGGCAGCGACCAGTGGTCTGTGTGGCAGCGACCACTATCTTTAGCGCCCCTAGTGGCAGCGACCAGTAGTCTGTGTGGCAGAGACCACTATCTTTAGCGCCCCTAGTGGTAGCGACCAGTGGTCTGTGTGGCAGAGACCACTATCTTTAGCGCCCCTAGTGGTAGCGACCAGTGGTTCGTGGGGCAGCAAGGCAGCGACCAGTGGTCTGTGTGGCAGCGACCACTATCTTTAGCGCCCCTAGTGGTAGCGACCAGTGGTCTGTGTGGCAGAGACCACTATCTTTAGCGCCCCTAGTGGCAGCGACCAGTAGTCTGTGTGGCAGAGACCACTATCTTTAGCGCCCCTAGTGGCAGAGATCAAATTAAATCATTTCAAAAACGGTTCACCGCTCTAAGTTTGTTTTTTAACCACTGATGATGATGATAAGCATTTTAATTGCAACTTAAACAAAACAGATTTAATTTATGTAACAACATTTTCACCAAAACGTTATATAAAATAATACATTTTAATTTAATCTGTTATAGCCGAGAGAGATGCTGATAAACGCATCATGTAGCCGAACACACACTGACTCGTGACTTCCTGTAAATGGAGAGGCGAGGCAGTGAGCAGGCTCAAGAGAACAGGAAGCAGCCTGAAGCTGAAACAGTTCAGTCAGTTCAGACTCCATTTTGAGTTGACAGGAGGAGGAAAGCAGAAGGCTGACGCAGGGTGAGTGGTAATCAAACTTTAAATTATGTTACTGTCAAAGTCTCTGAGTCAGTTTTCTCCCTGCGGACTGTAGAGGAAAGAAACTTTAGAGTGAACTCAACACTTGGATTCATCTGTGGACACAAAGTCCTGACTGGCTGCTGTTAGTGTGTCTGTTACTTCCTGTTCTATCAGTTTTGCGTCTTCTTTGAACAAACCAGTTTTTCCTCAAGGCCGACTTAAGATGGCGGCATGTCGTGTCGCATTTTCAGACGATGAAGGAAATGTGGGAATTACTGCACAAATGCTTTTTAAATGATCCAGTCGTTGCCAAAGTTGATAGATATCTTTGAAGGAGACCTTTCCCTTTAATTATTCACCGTTGTTCACTCCATGAGTACTAAATTTAGAACTAAAGTTGAGTAAGTTAGCTTATGCTAACAACAAAATCCAATGATGGAAAACTCAGGCGAAGAGGAGCTCCTTAGGCTGGAAGATCTGCACTTTGCAGAAAAGTAAAGAAACATAAACATAAGAGAGATTCACTGCTGCGCTCGCCAAGATAAAAATGAAGAATGCACTTCTTCTCAGAACACGCCAGTGAAACGGCCAACTGTAGACTAAAGATAACCGAAAAGGGAACACACACTTCCTGCAAAACTGTAACGAGGAACCATCACTCTCTGAGTAGTGGATTTGAAAAAACAGAACATGGCTCTCAGAGACAAATGTGAGCAACTTCAGAAAACAAGTCACAGAGCTTAAAGTCACTGAAGTTGATCATTACAGCTGACGTTATAACCTGATCAAAATCTATTTAAATCAAATGTTGTTTTTATCAAAATTGTTAAAAAAGAAGGTTTCATGTTTTTCCCCATGCAGCAACCCACTGTCCACCCTGTTGAGTTTTTTTTTTTTTTTTTTTACCGAAATCACTCTCGTCAGGTGACCTGGTGACATCACACCAGTGGGGGGAATTTAGCTGTGTGATTTTCTAGCTCTCTGACTATCTGCTTTTGACATTTTTTAGTCAGTTTAATGTGTTTGAACATGTTCACCCTGTTAAGTTTTGAGGAGATCAATCAAATTAAATCATTTCAAAAACGGTTTGTGAAAAATTATAGATTGCTCATCTAGTATTGAAGGTCATGCTAGCCGTTATGGGATATGTGATTGTTATTTTAGTAGCAATCATACCCTGAAAACACTTTTAGACAGTTACGTCTAAGTCCTTAACATTTCCCGCGTGTCACATGTTGTTAATTTATCTATATTTAATACAATAAAGGTGCCTGTTTTTCATAAAGTTAGATGTATTCTTTATATAATAGAACTTTAAAATATAGGTAAATTAACTATTTATTTATCCCAAGTTGTGTAAATGCTCTGTATTTGTATAGCGCCTTTCAAGTCTTTTCGACCACTCAAAGCGCTTTTACACGTCATCTGCATTCACCATTAACATGCATTCATACACCGAACAGAAACTAACATTCACACTCATTCATACTGGCGGAACAGCCACCAGGGGCAATTCGGGGTTCAGTATCTTGCCCAAGGACACTTCGACATGCAATTGGGGGAGCCGGGGATGGAACCGCCGACCTTCCGATTAACGGCCAACCCGCTCTACCTCCTGAACCACAGCTGTTATAAAGTCCAATATATATTATAGCCCTATAAAAAAAAATTACCCATATGCTTTGCAAAAACTCCCTGCTGCTGTTATGAATATGAAGTCGGGAGAGAAGCTTTGTTTGGGGGCGGTAGTGAAAGCAGTGTTTCCCATAATTAGCCTATAATTTGGATAATTATCAACGCTGACTGCCACATATAGATTTTCAATTTTTTTTTACTAGTCGTATTAAAATCATGTTTGATTGAGGAGCGTATATTCCTGCAGCACATCCTCACTCACTCTTTCTCTCTTTCTCGTGAACACCGCTGCACCTGTCCAAAGTTTGAATACCCCCCCCCCCGTCATTCTGTGGGAACCACTGGAAAGTAATATAGTGACGTAACTAGTTTCTTTTATCTCCCAGTAATAAGTAACTAGTAATGTATTACAATTTCTGAGTAACTTGTCCATCACTGCTGCAGACACGTTATAATGAAACTCTGATTTAATAAAACTCAGTTTTGCTCTAAGTTTGTTTTTTAACCACTGATGATGATGATAAGCATTTTAATTGCAACTTAAACAAAACAGATTTAATTTTTGTAACAACATTTTGACCAAAACGTTATATAAAATAATACATTTTAATTTAATCTGTTATAGCCGAGAGAGATGCTGATAAACGCATCATGTAGCCTAACACACACTGACTCGTGACTTCCTGTAAATGGAGAGGCGAGGCAGTGAGCAGGCTCAAGAGAACAGGAAGCAGCCTGAAGCTGAAACAGTTCAGTCAGTTCAGACTCCATTTTGAGTTGACAGAAGGAGGAAAGCAGAAGGCTGAGGCAGGGTGAGTGGTAATCAAACTTTAAATTATGTTACTGTCAAAGTCTCTGAGTCAGTTTTCTCCCTGCGGACTGTAGAGGAAAGAAACTTTAGAGTGAACTCAACACTTGGATTCATCTGTGGACACAAAGTCCTGACTGGCTGCTCTTAGTGTGTCTGTTACTTCCTGTTCTCTCAGTTTTGCGTCTTCTTTGAACAAACCAGTTTTTCCTCAAGGCCGACTTAAGATGGCGGCATGTCGTGTCGCATTTTCAGACGATGAAGGAAATGTGGGAATTACTGCACAAATGCTTTTTAAATGATCCAGTCGTTGCCAAAGTTGATAGATATCTTTGAAGGAGACCTTTCCCTTTAATTATTCACCGTTGTTCACACCATGAGTACTAAATTTAGAACTAAAGTTGAGTAAGTTAGCTTATGCTAACAACAAAATCCAATGATGGAAAACTCAGGCGAAGAGGAGCTCCTTAGGCTGGAAGATCTGCACTTTGCAGAAAAGTAAAACGAAACATAAGAGAGATTCACTGCTGCGCTCGCCAAGATAAAAATGATGAAGAATGCACTTCTTCTCAGAACACGCCAGTGAAACGGCCAACTGTAGACTAAAGGTAACCAAAAAGGGAACACACACTTACTGCAAAACTGTAACGAGGAACCATGACTCTCTGAGTAGTGGATTTGAAAAAACAGAACATGGCTCTCAGAGACAAATGTGAGCAACTTCAGAAAACAAGTCACAGAGCTTAAAGTCACTGAAGTTGATCGTTACAGCTGACGTTATAACCTCCGCCTTCTTGGTGTTCCTGAAAGATAAGAGGATGATCACCAGTGCAATGCTACCTGTCTCTGAGTCCGAGTAAAGGCAATAGATAGATCCAAAGATGAAGGATCCAGTCACTCAGTGCGACCAGTGAACATCAGGTTCCCTTCACGAACGGCCAGAGATGTGTTGTGGAGAGGATCTAAGAAGAACTACTACCTTAAGAACAACCGGCTCCACTTCAAAGAGGACCGGACTTCAGATGACGTGTTTATGGCCAGCTGTGGAGGCAGCAGGAAAGAGAGGAGACGTTAATAAGGCATTTATTAACGGGAAGGAAATTAAGAGACTGAAAGAAAACTACCCAAAGATGCTAAGCAAATGGGATGAATATATTACTGTGCTCTGGGTAAACATTCTGTTTAAGTCACAGTCTTTAACCTTGAGGAGGACAGTATATTAACAAGGCAGCAATATTCATCACCTGTGCAGTGACGCCTTAATTAACCAAAGGGTTTAAGACCTCAACGAAAAGAATTTCTGTTTTATCTGTAAATGCCAAGAAAATGTTTTTTCTTATATTCCAAAAGCAAAGGTGCTGATTCTTATTTTCAGAATCATGCTTAGAAACAGATGTATTGTTTAGGATAAGTCAGTGGGGGGGGAATGGGTAAATAAAAGTTAGTCATTGCAGCCGTTTAACATTGTTAATCTAAATAATCTTTGAAAACAAACATTTTATTACTGTTGGTTTACTATTTCTAGACATCCTTAATGAAGAGATGCATCAGTCAGCAGGTTGCATTATTGTTTTCTCTTCGCAGTGGAACTGTTCACTGTTGATACAGCCGGCCCTTAATATGAAGCTGGTGTGGAAACATGCCCACTAAGATCGGAGTTTAAGTTTAAAAATGTTTCCAGATCTTTGTGACAGTGTGACATTTATGTAGTATTAATGGCAGAAATGTGCAATATTAATATTTTGTCTGGTCACTGGTATCTTTGAATTGCTTACTATACTTTCCCAGAATCCTTTAACATTTAGCTTGTGGAAAGGAGACCAAATTGAGCAAGAGCCTTTAGTTTTAATGTCAGTCTGCTAAGTGTATTTGTATAATATTGTATTTTTTTTAAATCACGGCTTCTGTCAACCAGTCATGTAGATTCTGGATGTAGTTTGTACATCGTTATCCTGCATGTTGATTCACAGGGATCTCCCACATGCAAATTAGTTCAAAGCGAGGACTTTGGGTGACAGACAGACATGTGCGATTCATGTACATTAGGGGGGGTCAGGCTCATGAGAACAGGAAGAGAATGTATTCAGTCTGTTCAGACTCCGTTTAGAGTGGACAGATGTTAATCCAACATTTTAATTTATTTAACTTTGATTAATCTGTGGACACAAAGTCCTGACTGGCTGCTGTTAGTTTCTGTGTTACTTCCTGTTTTCTCTGTGTTGCGTCGGACTCTTGAACAAACTTGTTTCCTGGTTCTTGTGCTCTGAGCTCACAGTCAGTGTCACTGTTTCACCTCTCAGACTGACTTCAGACCAGAAGATGGGTGTTTCTGTGGAGGAAGAGGAGGACAGAGCAGAGTCTGCAGGATCCATCTGTCTGTCTCTGAAGAGTAACCGGTCCCACCTTAAACCTCCAGACTTCAGTAAAGAACCTGGACCCTCAGACACAAAGTAAGAGATCTGCAACTAACTCATTTATGACTAATTTTCAGTTACTTCTGCCATGTTTTCTGTTGATTTTTTGTTTATACATTATATCTTTGTGTTTGCAGAGTTCAGTCCAACAGACAGAGAGCAGAGTCTGCAGGATCCAGCTGTCTGTCTCTGAAGAGTGACCGGTCCCACCTTAAACCTCCAGACTTCAGTAAAGAACCTGGACCCTCAGACACAAAGTAAGAGAACTGCTGCTAACATTTTTAGGATTCATGTTCTGTAACCTCTGCCATGTTTTCTGTTGACTTCTTGTTTATATATGAAACTGTCAGCTCTAAGTTTGTTTTTTAACCACTGAGGATGATGATGATGATTTAGTTTAAAGCACTTTAATTGTAACTTAAACAAAACATATTTACATAATTTATGTGTCAACATTTTGACTAAAACTTTATAAAATAAATCAATAATACATTTTAATTTAATCTGTTAAAACCAAGATAAACACATCACGTAGCACACAGACAGACATGTGCTTTTTATGTACATGAAGAGGTGAGCAGGCTCATGAGAACAGGAAGAGAATGTATTCAGTCTGTTCAGACTCCGTTTAGAGTGGACAGATGTTAATCCAACATTTTCTTATGTTACTGTCAAAGTCTCTGAGTCAGTTTTCTCCCTGTGGACTGTAGAGGAAAGAAACTTTAGAGTGAACTCAACACTTGGATTCATCTGTGGACACAAAGTCCTGACTGGCTGCTGTTAGTTTACTTCTGTTCTCTCAGTCTTGCGTCTGACTCTTGAACAAACTAGTTTTTCCTGGTTCTTGTGTTCTGAGCTCACAGTCAGTGTCACTGTTACACCTCTCAGACTGACTTCAGACCAGAAGATGGAAGAGGAGGACAGAGCAGAGTCTGCAGGATCCATCTGTCTGTCTCTGAAGAGTGACCGGTCCCACCTTAAACCTCCAGACTTCAGTCCTGAACCTGGACCCTCAGACACAAAGTAAGAGACAGTTTTTACTGTAAACTGACCTGATGGAAGATGATGCATTGAGGATGAAGACAAAATGTTCTGCTAACAGATTTATATTCCTGATGCAGAACTATTAGTGCAGATTCTGTTTCAAACTAAGACCAAAACACCTGAGAACCTCCAGTTCAGGATTTACACTTCAAGAAACTCTTCATATCTTTTCTCACATGTTGACGTTGCTGTAAATATTTAAAACAATTCAACAAAGATCAACTAAAGAAATGTCTTCACAGAGAGAGGAAGAGGAGTCCTGTTTCTGTGGAGGAGCAGCCGTCCTGCTGTGCTTTGTGTCAGGACGTCCTGAAGGATCCAGTCTCTACCAGCTGTGGACACTGGTTCTGCAGACGGTGCATCACCTCATACTGGGACCAGTCTGCTTCATCGGGACACTCCTCCTGTCCCCAGTGTGGAGACAGATCCAGAACCAGAGCTGGACTGCAGACAGCCAGTCAGAGCAGCTCTGTACAAAGTAAGACTGGACATCTGTACATCTTAAACATGGAACCTGCTACATTTCATTACATTAGGTTTATTTAGAGACTTACAATAAGAACATTCAACCCAGAAATGACAAGAACCATGCAGGTACATCAGCTTCATCAAATAAGCTGAACTGCTTCAAGAGCTGCGTTTAGTTTAAGATGTGTAGGGCTTAAAGTATTCCGACGCTGTGCAGGGCGTTTTAAATTCGACAGTATATAATTATGTCTGTGATAAAAATATTCTTGTTTATTTTTTTAACTGTTGCGTAATATGTATGTGTGAAGCACATTGGGTGGCTCGATGTATACACCAAGAAAGGGGAGTGGCACTTCCTGACTATGTGGACACTCATTGGCTATTGTAGGCAGGGCATGGAAGTTTCTGAGGTTTCCAAGCTTTGGTGCCTTTCATGCAGCCGTCTGCAGAAAGATGCTCGTAAACTTTTAGTGAACCGACCTGGATGTGGTTGGACAAAGTTGTTGTATGTTCTACAGGAAACTTCAGAAATGTTGATCTCATTCAGAGACGTATTTAGAGCCCGACCGATATGGGTTTTTGGGACCAATGCCGATATTAAAGTGAAAAAGAGCTGATTTATGAGCCGATATTGAGATTTTAAGAATGATTTGGACAGCAGACCCCTTCACTCAGTGTGCGAATTATACAGTGACAACCAACTTTTTTTTCCAGGTCCAAAAGAAAACCCAGTACAGCAGAGACGCGGGCTTCAGTCAACTAAAATCTTACAATATCCTTGCCTATTTGTCATCCGTCTGTAGATGATGATAAATCAAATTCCTGACACCAGTTCATGGGTGCCCCAATAACACACACCAACTTCTGTAGTCAGAGGTCACCAAGAATTCTACAGCAAAACTGCCAGAAAGTCACATCAGCAGACCATCGTGACCGCTCAAAACAGACCCACACAGTGTAAAATACAGTCTGAATTATCATCTCTAATTCCTAATTTTTTATCATGTTTAAAGTTTCAACTTGCTCGTTTGTAGCAAATATCTCCTTCCCTCTGCGTCCAACAAAGCAGAAGTCTGACAAACACTGCTGTTGGGGAATTGGGAAGAGTTAAAACAAAGGCCATGTTTATTGTGAAAGGACTCACAAAACACTTTAAAATATATCTCTACAATGACTAATCCCCAATTTCACTGCTCAAGCCTAAACACCAGTGTTAGCTGACAATTACATAAAATATGAAATTACATAGTTATAATGAAATGACGGGCTCTCAGCTAGCTAACAACAGATAGATCATTTTGAGTAAAAGAAATGCTAATTACGCATCTCTGAAGGTAGGAAAGATAAGTGTATTAAAGCAGCTAGATAGTTAACTGACATTAAACCGCTGCGTCTCCATTAGCGTGTGAGGAACCAGACTGGAGCCGACAGACGTTCAACTAACGTCAATGTTAGGAAATGGTACGGTCCGTTTTAGGGGAAATCGATTCTTGAATATAAGGCATGAGTACGGGAAGTATATTGTAATATTTTCAATGACAGGTAAGAAAGACCCCCCTGAACTGTTGCTTTTGCCTCTTTTGGGGGGTCCAAGCCTTAACTAGGAGGGTCAGACCCTCGTAATCTGAACCATGGCTTTACTGTATAAACTACACTTAAAACAGGCCGGTATTGAAAGCTGGTATGTATGTGGGCTATAAAACCTTTTCCTAAATGGATTATGTAAATAAAATAGATTACTGTCTCAAAAAGTGAACATGTAAACAATTGCACATCAATAACGTTATAACTACAACCAGAGCCGTTACGGCTCAGACTACAGCGTTTCACATCTACGTCGTCACAAAAAGAGGAGCTACAGGAAGCCGTGTTAGATTCTTGTTCAGCTCACGTTTAATCCCCTGTATTGCGGTGTATACCACTAAAACAAACAAACCAGACCCACCAAAACAACTAAAACGCCACAGCAGGCTGAAACATGAGGATTTACACTGAAGACGCGTCACGCTGAACCATCGTGCATATTAAGTCTCTTTATTACGCTATTTCACATACATAGAAAACCAATCACTTACTTTGAGTGATGCATGTTGTAAGTAGTGCAAAAGGTACCTCAGAGACATCAGTGAAAGATGTTGACGACGATGGTAACGGTCAACAGAAAGTTCTTCCCCATGCTCACCCTGCAGCCATGATCAACCCAAGCTTCCTCACAGGTGAACACACACACACATTAATACAGACACCACGCCCCCAGTCACACCCACAGTAACTGATGACGTCACGATGCGCGTGCATGTACACTACAGTGCAAAGAAAAGAGAGGAAACCCAATAAAAACCCAAACAAACCCAGTGTATGGCTCCTACACCCTGTCTGCTCTGGTTTAATCATTTCAGACACGCCGACTAACTGCAGACAGGCGGCTGGCAGATATATTTAGAATACACCAGAAACTACAGCTTCTGATTCGGCAGTTAAGGGGAAAGTTAACTTATATTGCTGAGCGACTGATTCTCCGTTTCTTGCACCTCTTACTGCTTTGAAAGCTGTTAGGCATTTCAGGCAAAGCCTTAACGCTGTCTGAAACACTTTTTTAGAATTGAACTTTATTTTATTTATGAAAATGAAAGAAGGGCGATTTCACAGCTTTTTCTCCATGTGTAGACCACATTAGACCAGGTCCAGATCCAAAACCACCATACCCAGAGCTCTCAAATCTGGACTAGATTGTCCAAGAGAGGCTAAAGTTTCTATAAACAGCTTCAGATCTGTGAAACCTTTTATTCCTTTTGTGAAAATACTATAAAGGGTGATTTCAAAGCTTTATTTTTTTCACAGAGCAGCGTAGCTTCCAACACTATTAAACTGCTGTGAGCCGGGAGGAAGTCGGGAGAGGGCAGTGAAAAACGGGAGGGTTAGCAAGTCATGAATGTTTCCAGGAGAGAAGTGACTGGGTCTGTTTTTATTATAATTATTTACACAGCCCTCTGCCTGTTTCAACGTGCTCTGGTAGACTGCAGTCAGCTGATTGTTTTCTTCTGTGGTGAGGCAGTGTAGTTAACAGGGGAGCTACAGCTGGTCGCCCTCTGCTGTGCAAACTATGAAACACCCATGATGTGAGTGAAGGATCTGACTCTGTTACACTTCCTCTGATAACACCTCTAACTCCTAACCTCTAACATGCACTTCCTGTGCTCTTCTTCTTCTGTCCCCCTACAATTATCTTGTTTTGATTGCACTTTTTGTTAACTCTTACTTCCTTCTCTAGGTATCTACCCCATTGATGTGATGTGTACTGTGAGCTCTTACTAGTATGTATTGTCAGTTGTAGATCTGTAGTTGATGCTCTGTTGATGCTTGTATGTTGTTCCTCAAATGTAAGTCGCTTTGGATAAAAACGTCTGCCAAATGAGTAAATGTTTTTTTTACTTTTTTTTACTGTCTTTTTTAATAGTCATATCTCTGTCGTTATAAACGGCCGATGCAGATTAAATGCCATTAGCTCATATCGGCCGCTGATAAATTGGTCGGGCTCCAGTTGTATTGCACAAGTTATTATTGAGGAGTTAGTACATAGCATTAAACAGCATTAGAGACTCTTACTGAAGAATTTAATGAATTAAAATTATAAAAATGAATCTCCTGTTTTGTCCAACTGGAATTAATATTATATAAGTGGTAAGCTATATAGTATACTCTTATCTGAAATTATAGTGAACGTTAGCTCTGGTACCGGCTGACACACATTCAAACATCTGAATGAGGAGTACCAGCAGCTTTTTCCCCACTTCAACCGTAGTTGACAATTATGTCAACAATAGATATGAGGTTGTTGGCAACCTGAGTATTGGTTAAATACTTAAACCCACCTGTGGTGTCATTTATGCTGGATTTTTGAAATGGCTGATTTTGTCCCACCATTTATTTGCACAATGAAAACATGCAATGCAACTGAAATATAGATGAAATAAATCTGCATTGTCCAAAAAAGTAAAAACAAGCTACTGATTATAAAATGACCCCAAAAAGTGCACAAATCAGGAACTTTAACAACTTCTTTGTCTCAACTTTCTTCTCTTCTTTAGTGAGAGGTGGTCTGCAGGAGGTTTTAGATGAACATAAGATCAGTCTGAGGAGGAGATGTGAACGTGTGACTGAAGGAAGTGATGAAACAGGAAGTGGAACCCTCCTCAACAGGATCTACACTGAGCTCTACATCACAGAGGGACAGAGTGAAGAGGTTAATACCCAGCATGAGGTGAGGCAGCTTGAGACAGCTTCCAAGAAGAAGACCCTCCATGACGCTCCAATCAGGTGCCAGGACATCTTTAAAGCCTTACCTGGCCAACAGAGAGCCATCAGAGTGGTTCTGACCAACGGCGTTGCTGGCGTTGGAAAAACCTTCTCAGTGGATAAGTTCACTCTGGACTGGGCAGAGTGCTCGGAAAACCAAGATGTCGGTCTGCTGGTTCTGCTCTCGTTCAGGGAGCTGAACTTGATCAAAGATGAGCGGCACAGTCTCCTCACGCTGCTCCATGTTTTCCATCCAACATTACAGAAGGTCCCAGCAGAGAAGCTCGCCGTCTGGAAACTGTTGTTCATCTTTGACGGCCTGGATGAAAGCAGACTTTCATTGGATTTCCACAACAGTGAGGTTGTGTCTGATGTCACACAGAAGTCATCAGTCAACCTGCTGCTGACAAACCTCATCGAGGGGAATCTGCTTCCCTCGGCTCTCGTCTGGATAACTTCCCGACCTGCGGCGGCCAATCAGATCCCTCCTTCGTGTGTCGGCAGGGTAACAGAAGTACGAGGCTTCACTGACGCCCAGAAGGAGGAGTACTTCAGGAGGAGAGTCAGTGATGAAGAGCTGTCCAGCAGAATCATCTCACACATCAAGACCTCCAGGAGCCTCCACATCATGTGTCTAATCCCAGTCTTCTGCTGGATCACTGCTACAGTTCTGGAGCACATGTTGACTACAGAGCAGAGAGGAGAGCTGCCCAAGACCCTGACTGACCTGTACTCACACTTCCTGCTGGTTCAGATAAAGAGGAAGAAGCAGAAGTACGATGAGGGACATGAGACGAGTCCACAGGAGCTGACGGAGGCTGACAGGGAGGTTCTTCTGAAGCTGGGGAGGCTGGCGTTTGAACAGCTGGAGAAAGGAAACATCATGTTCTACCAAGAAGACCTGGAGCAGTGTGGTCTTGATGTCACAGAGGCCTCGGTGTACTCAGGAGTTTGTACAGAGATCTTCAAAAGAGAGAGTGTGATCTTCCAGAAAACAGTCTACTGCTTTGTTCATCTGAGCGTTCAGGAGTTTCTGGCTGCAGTCTACATGTTCCACTGTTACACCAGCAGCAACACAACAGCACTGGATTCTTTCCTGGGACAGACCTTGCTGGAGATCTTCCTGATGAAAGCCATGGAGAAATCTCTCCAAAGTGAAAATGGCCACCTGGACCTGTTTGTTCGCTTCCTTCATGGCCTCTCTCTGGAGTCCAACCAGAGACTCTTAGGAGGCCTGCTGGGTCGGACAGACAACAGTCCAGAAATCATCCAGAGAGCCATCAACAACCTGAAGAAGATGAACAGTGGTGAGATCTCTCCTGACAGAAGCATCAACATCTTCCACTGTCTGACGGAGATGAACGACCACTCAGTACATCAGGAGATCCAAGAGTTCCTGAAGTCAGAGAACAGATCAGAGAAGGAACTCTCTGAGATCCACTGCTCAGCTCTGGCCTTCATGCTGCAGATGTCAGAGGAGGTTCTGGATGAGTTGGACCTCAAGACGTACAACACGTCAGTGGAGGGACGACTGAGACTGATTCCAGCTGTGAGGAACTGCAGAAAGGCTCGGTAAGTCCAGATGTGATTATCAGCAATGTAAAGCTTACACACACACACTTTACACACACGGACAATATAAAACATATACACACTATAAACTCATTAAAATACTTCTACATGTGTTTTTATTACAGACACAAAGACATTTAATATCTGTGATCTGCTGGAACTAACATGATTTAAAGTTTTTTCATGATAGCTTGATACAGTTTTTGCTATTCTATTATTTCTCTGCAGTTTCTTTAGCTTTTTCATATGATATGTCCATTATCAGAATCTATACAATATCTATAATTATTGTTTGAGCAAACAGAACCTTCCCCTCTCCGTCCTAATTAAGTTTTTTCTCCGGTAGGATTTAATAGACTGTTACTTTAGTAATGTTCACTAATAGAGAGCCTTTGTAAGTAAATGTAAGTTTGTTACATTGTTCTCCTTTTCCATCTGGTCACCTTAATGTAAGAAATTATATCAGTATGTTTATTTCTTTTACATCAGTAACACTAAAGGCAAGTCTGTTTCAGACTCTCTCCTCTGGCAAGAGGCTGCAGTCCTTCAGGACCAAAATCTCTCGGCACAAAAACAGCTCAGGGTTTTTCCTGCATAGAGAAATTTTTGCCGCCCCCCAAAGAGGGTTTAGCGAGCGCCAAATGAAAATCACCTGCCCCAAAATGATCAGAATTGGGGGGGAAAAAATGTGAATTAATAGCCATTTATCAAACAACTGTTGAGCAAGCAGAACATGAACTTAAATACGACGTCTTGTCTTCCAGCAGTCACCTCCTCTCATCCACAGTTGCTGTATTGTACACATGCAGCTGGCACTGGATTAATAAACCGGCTGCTGTTAGTTGGACTGCGCTTGAACGATGATGACTTCCTGTTATTTATCACAATATAAAAGCCGTTTGTGCTTGAAGTGTGCTGGTATTCACCGGTACTGTCACTTTTACATTTTACTCTTTGGCGCACCAGGACTCTCCTCTGCCCTCTCCAGATCAGGTTTTCTGGGCACTATGTGACGCTCACCTGTTCCTGTTCTCGCCTGCTAATCTCCACAGGGAGATCGGGAGCCTTTCATGCAGCAGTTTGCGTTAGTTGCTCGCCAAATTCTTTTTTCGTGTACCAACCAATCACAGCCTGGGGTAGGCAGAATATAATAAAAAGATTGAGGCACCTCAGCACAGTTTAGAAATTTGAACTCGTTGTTCTTTATGCAGTTTTTATTATTGACAAGTTAATACTTTACATAAACAAATGAGAGACCAACTACCATGTAGAGCATTTTTCTTGCACAATAATTGAATGACTGAAAACAACTCAAAAATTAAACTGCTGTTTTCTCCAACTGGAATTAATATTATAGGCTACTATGGTACGCTTTAGTGATGGGAAAAGTCACAAGTTTTATATTTTAATAAATCAAATTGTCATTACCTTATTGTCAGTGGGCTCAAAAGTCACTTAGAAATGAAGCACACGCCTGTTTTCTCCGTTGCTTGCATCAGACACTATTCTGCTTTTAATGTGAGGTCTCCGGATCGGATTCAGCCCTGTGCGCTCCCGAGCCTCTCGTACTACAGCGACCACACGGCAGCTAACGACATGCAGCCCACTAACACCATAAAACAACCGGCTCACAGCAAAACACAGACTCCACGTAAGGATCCAAAACAACAAGAAAGGTTCATGTTCTGAAGCCCATCAGACCAAACGGGCTCAGATGTTGAGTAAGAACAAAGTGAGAAACACAGAGAAAGTCACGTTAGCTCGCCGGCTAACGCCGAGCAGTTGCTAATGTTATCCGATCGATTTCCACATTAATTAACCAACTAACGCGACTTACATTACTATCCTGTGTACCACAGATATTATGTCATAGTGTCAAAACCTGCAAGAAATGATGGAACAGTAAAAAGCAAATGTGGAACGATTTGTTTACTATCCTCTAGTGATGCAGCCAGGAGCAGCCAGCTAACGCTACATTAGCTCAGACCTGCCGCTTTTTGCTTCGTAACGTTCAATTTAGATTTATTGCCTTTTACCAATACTCAGGTACACAGCTTCTCCACCTCTCAGTCGCTGTAACTAACATGACCCACATATACAACCCAGAGGAGGAGCCATCCACTAACACTAGTTACAGTAAAGTTACTTACTGCGGTCTTATTATTATAAAATGTGACAATCTCATAATAATATTCAGTCCAGCTCACTGCCCGTTTCGTTATCCAACACATGTAGCTGTGCTGACATTGCTGAGCCTCCGGAGACAGATTCACAGATAGTAAAGTTAGTTACTGAAAGCAGCAGCTGAGCTAACGATGTAGCACGTCAGCTAAATGCAATAAATATACCGTGATCATGTAACGAGCATGATTAGTTCAACCTGCAGCTGATAAAACTATTACTGTAAGGTTGCAGTGGGAGTTTAGCTGAGTTCCCAGCCTGCCTATAGCCGCTGTCACTCTGCCTTTTTTCCGGGAGGATTGAGCCGATATGCGGCTCGCTGCGCTGAATGAAAAGTATGGTGCCGGTGTTGAGCTGCCTCTGAGACGGGAACGTTGAAGTAACAGAGCCTGAACATGTCTGGAGAAAAGCCACAGCCTGCATGCTGGTGTTTCTGTGTTTATTGCAGGATTTCTGTATGAAAGCGGTTGTGTTTCGGATTATGCTCGCTCATGAGTTCAAGCGAGCACGTGTACGAGCACACGCCTTGTTGCAATCTTAAAACCGCACCGCTAGTGGCCGCTGGAAGCTACATAAGGCCCTTTTAAAGAGGTGGTATTCTGCTTTTTGGGTTTCCCCCTCTCCTTTATTGAGTTCTCTTTTTTGTGCATTTAACAGGTTTGCAAAGTGAAAAAGCCCAAAGTCCAGCCCAAAGGGAGTTCACATCTCCCACAGAAAACTCTGCTCTGAACCTAAAACAGCTCGTTTGTAGTCCAGCCCTTCACTTCCTTTACTTGTGACGTCACAATGAAAACGCGTCATAAAGCTTGCCAAGCAGCTAGCGGGGTCAGGCACGCCCTCAAACCAAGCTAGTCTGAGCGGAGGCCCTTTGGCTCGACTCGCCTTTGTTTGGTTTTCCATTGTAGAAATGTTGCACCTGTACCTGCTTCCAGGTACTTTCTTTCATATCACCTCCATCGAGGTTCCAGGTGAGCTGAGGGAAACTAAAACGTAACGTAAAAAAACAGGACAGACTGCTGATTGGTCAGAGAGAATATTCACTATTCACTGCATCATCATTTCACCAGACAGAGGCCTGCAACAGAAAGTTTTATATTTTACAGTTTTCGTATGTAATTTCATCACTAAATCCACTTCTGAGAAGTTTTGAGGTGAGAAATCAGCTGTGTAGATTTCAAATATTGACAGTTTTACGAGAAGTGATGGCGGGACAAAAATGTGCTTGAATATTTTCGGAGTTGAGGAGCCCTGCGAGTGGCTGCGGGGGAAGCCTGCTGTGACCCGCGGGAGGAGCGTGTGAGGCCGGCCAGCCGCCCAATCACAGAGCCCTCTGCTCCCGCCGTCACACAGACCGCTGCAGCAACAACGGCAGAGGAAAACACAGCTGGAAGCTTTTCATACCGCTTATCTGTCTTTACATTCTGAGGAAGGTTGAAACGCTTTAACTTAAAGAGACAGCTATGTGGATCGCTGGTGTGTGTGTCGCAGTAAACATTATGTCGCGGCAGTTGTGTGTGGCGTCGCTATGACGACAAGCTACGTACTATCTCTGGAGAGACGAGTCTATCGATTTGCGCTATGGTAGCATTTTTCGGCAAGGCAGCATAGATCGTCAGAACACCGGCAACAGTTCAACGTTTAGTCCTGATGGTAAGATGTGGAACAATGATGTTGTGGACTTGAGCGTAACTTAAAACCATCTGCTAGGTTACGGTCTCAGTCTGAAGCGGCTTTGATTTGGATCACACTACCTTGTTTCTTACAACCCGCACTTCTCTGCTTCTGATTGGTTAGTAGTCCTTACCTGGGAACTGCGCATGTGCAACTCCCAACAAAGATTTTGTAAAAGTAAGATGCATCACTCTGTAGCTCAACAGCGGAGCGTACAACACAGGGTGAAAAGAGGAGCTGCAGCAATGTGCAGTATGAGAAAAATATGGTGTTTTTTGAAAATTAAACCATGTAAACTTGTTCTGGTATAACCCCTAAATAAGATTTGGAATCTGAAAATGAGCATAATACCACCTCTTTAACTAGGCTGGTTATTGCGGCGCTGCAGCCCTCTAGTGGGCAATTTAAAAGAAAACAGCACAGTTCTCAAACACAGAAGCCTGCCTGGCTTGCTCTAATTGACAAAGTATAATGCACAAATTCACCTCTTGATCTTTCTCTATCATGGTTCTATAAAGCCCCATGGAGCCACAACCAAATTCAAACCATGTAAAAACCACAGAAATATGTTGTCAATATTCAATTAAGCCACTACTCCGGCTAAATCTGTCCATTTTCACAATCTTTCCTGAGTATACAACAGCTGCCATGTGATGAGTTAACGTAAGAGTCCAAGACTGTTTACGCATGCGTGAAAATTAACAAATTACTCCCTCAGACTACTCATTCCTCCTGAGTCATATACAAGAATAGGTCAAATGAACGAAACGTTCTTTGAACGACAGAACACTAACTATACTAGCCTGTACTATTATCTGAAATTATAATGAATACACAATAATTAGCACTAATCAAACCTTAACCACAGTGGTGTAGGCTAATATCAGAAAATGGTTTTATTTGTAAAACAGCTGAATCTCAACTAATAAACTATCTGTAGGCAGATAATCCAAATGTAACCTGTTAAAATATTATTATACTGTCATTGTACTATTTAATGATGTAATATTTAATAATCCACTAATTTATTACCTTTACTCCTCCAGGCTGTGGATATATTTTGTTTATCAAATGGTCCGAAATAACAAGAAAATGCATAGATTTTGGTCATAAGGTAACTCATTGCCTTTACTGTACGCTGTACCAATCATGCTTACTGTCCTGCGAAGTCACCCCCCAAAGGCCCATTCTGAGCCAGCAAAAACCCTGCAGCTTCTTCCCGTCTGCAGCTAGCCTCACTAACAAGGCCCAGGTCCCTCACTGAAATAAAAGCTGAAATTCTGAACTCTTGTCTCATACTCATCTTTTGATCTTAAACCCAAATGTCTTCAGTGAACAGCAAAAACAAAGGGACAACAATACTGTTGGAGGGGACTGTATGTATGTACACAATATTCTCTTCCGTTGCAATACATCTCCAACACAAACCTGGAATAATGCACATATCTGCCACATTGTTCTTTCTCTGCAAATAGTTGTATTATTTTTCTCTTTTATTATTCTTATATAACTTCAAATCACTTTTATTTATATAGCGCCAAATCACAACAACAGTTATCTCACAGCGCTTTTCATAAAAGAGCAGGTCTAGACCGTACTTTATGATAGAGGAGAGGGACGAGAAAGCACAAGACTACCAAAAAGGGGAGAAGTTGTGTTAGTAACATGCATAAATGTAATGAGGTTGCATAGAGAGGGAGAGAAAGTAGAGGAGAGAGGAGCTCAGTGCATCATGGGAAATCCCCCGGCAGTCTAGGCCTATAGCAGCATAACTAAGGGATGGTTCAGGACTACCTGAGCCAGCCCTAACTATAAGCTTTATCAAAGAGGAAAGTCTTAAGCCTACTCTTAAATGTAGAGATGGTGTCTGCCTCCTGAACCCAAACTGGAACCTGGTTCCACAGGAGAGGAGCTTGATAGCTGAACGCTCTGGCTCCTAGTCTGCTTTTGGAGACTCTAGGAACCACAAGTAACCCTGCATTCTGGGAGCGCAGTGCTCTGGTGGGGTAGTAAGGTACTATGAGCTCTTTAAGATAAGATGGTGCCTGACCATTAAGAGCTTTGTAGGTAAGAAGAATGATTTTAAATTCTATTCTGGATTTTACTGGAAGCCAATGCAAAGAAGCTAAAACAGGAGAAATGTGATCTCTTTTCCTGGTTCCTGTCAGAACACGTGCTGCAGCATTCTGGATCAGCTGAAGAGTCTTAATGGACTTTTTCGAGCAGCCTAATAATAGGGAATTGCAGTAATCGAGCCTAGAAGTGACAAATGCATGGACTAGTTTTTCTGCATCATTTTTAGACAGTATGTTCCTGATTTCCGCAATATTACGTAGGTGAAAAAAGGCGGTCCTTGAAATTTGCTTAATGTGAGACTTAAACGACATGTCCTGATCAAAGATAACTCCAGGATTCCTCACAGTGGTGCTGGAGGCCAGGGCGATGCCATCCAGGGAAACTATATCTTTAGATAATGCGTCACGGAGGTGCTTAGGCCCCAGAGCAATAACTTCATCTTCATTTTATCTGAGTTTTAACATTAGAAAATTACAGGTCATCCAGGTTTTAATATCCTGAAGGCACATTTGAAGTTTAGCTAACTGATGAGTTTCATCTGGCTTGATCGATAGATATAACTGAGTATCATCTGCATAACAATGAAAGCTTATGGAATATTTCCTGATAATATTGCCTAAAGGAAGCATATATAAAGTGAAGAGGATTGGTCCGAGGACAGATCCTTGAGGAACTCCATGACTAACCTTGGCGTGCATGGAGGACTCATGTACAAACTGAAATGGATCTGATAAATAGGACTTAAACCAGCTTAGAGCGGTTCCTTTAACGCCAATGAAAAGTTCCAGTCTCTGCAATAGGATCTGATGGTCAATGGTATCAAATGCAGCACTAAGATCTAATAAAACCAGTACAGAGACAAGTCCTTTGTCTGATGCAATGAGGAGGTCGTTTCATTTTCACTAGTGCTGTCTCTGCGCTATCATGAGCTCTAAATCCTGACTGAAAATCCTCAAATAAACTTGCATTTGTTTACTCCATATTTATATATTTCTACATTTATTCATGTCAACTTGTTGTCTACCTGTATCACCTCATCACAAAAGCAAATTCCTCATATGTGTGACTTGACTGCGGATGTGTCAGCGTCTGTGCTGGAGGTTCTGTTTGAGTTTTATGTTTTTAAGTCTCAAGTTGTATTATTAGTTCTTGAGGAGGATGCCTGACTGCTCTCTGATGAACTCCAACAAAGGGACTCGCTCCTGTCCCACTTTAAGACCCGTCTCCCATTGCTATTTAACTTCTTGATGACAGAGCACTTACGAATGTTAACCTCACAAGACACTCTCCAGCACACGTCAGTGTGGGATCCCTCTTGTCATCCGCGGCCCTGCTCGACAACAAACGGGTCTGCCTCTCCACCTCACCTGTGCCTCTCCAACCGCTTTGTGACTCTGGCGACTGACTGTGACCAGATGCACCCCGCTGATTCCCTCGGCTGACAGCAACCAGACGTGTGGCCAAACAATAGGCGAGCCTCTTCAACCATCATCCCGCTCTGCAACTTCCATTGCTCGGCGAAAAATCTTGAAGTAGGCGGAGCTATGGCGATCCGGGGGTCTTCGTCACCCAGAGTTGGAGGGTAATCGCCCTACCAGGTCTGATGCAGCTGCCGCTGCTTCCCTGCCGAGTCTGCTGGCCTCCGCAAATGGTGTGGACAGCCTGGATCACACCCCCACCAACTGTAAGTCTACACAATCTCCATCTCTTCGTCCCTTCTAAATCCCAACCACATTGATAGTTGGAGACCCAGTTCAGGACCATTCTACTCTTCAATGCCACTACTCGTTGCTTCCCTGGAGCCACAGTGCCAGTCATCCTGGATAAACTCCTGGAACTGCTCCACTCACTCCCAGCCTCCATTTGCCATGTAGTCTTGCATGCAAATGATGTAGATCGGGGACTGTTGTAGCCAATTTTGATGTGTGCTATATGTTGTGTGTTTGTGGTAAATTGTATAGGGATGACGCTCTTCCACCCGTGCACTAGGTGGCATAGGCAGGGAATCACAGTGGTTATGCGTGCTATAGTCTTGAAGTTACCATATAAACTGAGGGAAAGGTGGAGAAACTCTGCTTATGAGTTGCAGGAGAGGCACTGTCGTCAAGCAGGTTTCAGTGACATTGTCAGTTTCATTGAGAGGCAAGTATCTATCGTCTATCTATCCTCTGATCCAATCTTTGGAAACAGTCAGGACACATCCATCTTACCACCAAAATATAACAGTGGACATAAAGTCTCATAGGTTCGCCTCAGGGTAAGGGAAGCAGTTTTGCTACCTCCATGGAAGCTGTTAATACTGGAAACACAAATCAAGCGAAAAGGAGAAAAACTGATAAGTCAACAAATGTGTCGTGTCTGCTGTGTGAGGAGGGTCACAGATTGGAGTTGCGCCCCAGAAGGGAGAACAAGCTGCATAGATAGAAAATTGACTTTCTGAAGGTGAAAGGTGTTTGTTTTGGGTGTTTGTCTGTTGGACACATGAGCAAAGATTGTCATAGACGTCTGTCTTGCAAGTTTCGTAACCTGAAACATCCTACCTGCCTCCACATCCATTTAAAGGAAAAATATCTCTAATCAGAGTACACACACCAAGAAACAAACTTGACCATATAGGGGCTGGTGTGCCAGACTGTGTCTTGCTAATTGTTCCTGTACAAATCAACGCTATGAAAGGCAGTAAAATGCTAAAGACTTGTGCATTTTTAGATCCCGGCAGTACAGCCACTTTCTGCTCTGAGCGACTCATGAGGGAACTAAAGGTGAGAGGAAGAAACACCAAGATCCTGCTGAGAACCGTGAGCCAAGAAAGGTTTTTCAGCAGTCACGTTATCTCAGGACTGGAGGTATCTGCACTCAATAGTAACACTTTCTTTGAATTGCCTGATGTGTATAAACACAGTATGAGAGACCTGTGATAACATTCCACGACAAGAAGAGCTAAGTGCCTGGCCACATTTACACTCATGTGTCATTGATGCTGATGTGGAGGTGTTGATTGGAACTAACATTTCAAGACTAATGGAACCATAGAAAGTGAGGACAGAGGACACTATGCTGTTAGAACCCTATTGGGATGGATTATCAATGGACCACTGATAGGAGGCAATGAGACTGGGAGCAGCTATCCTACCATTACAGTCAACTGAATATCTATTGCTAACAGAGGAACTGCTGGTGAAGTAATACAACCACGACTTTAATGAGAAATCATCAGAGGAAAAGCCAGAAATGTCGACAGAAGATCTCAAGTTTATGGAAATCACGAACAGTTCAGCTGAATTCAACAACAGCCATTATTGCATGAGATTACTTTTAAGGGAGGAAAATGGTACCATGCCTAACAACCACCATGTTGCTGAACAAAGGGTCCTCTGTCTAAAAAGGAAATTAAAGAAGAATACACTCACTTTCTCAGTGATGTTATTAAATAATGCAAAAATAGGTGCCAGAAAATCAACTGGAAGGAAAAGAAGGAAAAGTCTTGCACATCCTGCATCATGGCATGTACCATTCTAAAAAGGGAACCTTGAGGTTGACAATCAAGCACAATTTCTACGTGGATGATTGCTTTAAGTCCCTGCCTTCATAGGCACTCACAAGATGAGGTATCTTGTCTTTAATAAGCTCAGTGTACGACCCCACTGGATTTTTAGCACCCTTTACCTTACCTGCCAAATTGATGCTGCAAAATCTCTGGAGGTTGAGCTGTGGTTGGGATGATCACATCCCAAACTACCAACTACAGTGGGTGGCGTGGCTAGAAGATCTAAGAAAGCTCAGCACATTTAACGTACCAAGATGCATCAAGCCCAAATATTTTGGGACGGCTCACAAGTGCCCAACTACATCACTTCTCTGATGCCAGTGAGGACAGTTATGGTATCGTATGCCATAATATGCACAAAACACACAAGAACGTGACTGAGGTAAATACACAGTCCATGTAGAGAGCGCATTTGGTAATTTTGAGTTTGTGCTGTGTCAGTGCGTGACCATGGCATTGTGGGTTGAGTGCTTGCAGTCCATGACACTGACCAACTAGCATAAGCTGCTCATGTTAATGTGCTTTGTCTATTTCTATCCATTTTTAAAGTGTCAGATTTTATTATAAGTTTTATATTCTGTCTTTACAGAATTTCTGGCTGTGGACTCTCAGAGACTCACTGTAAAGTCGTGGCCTCAGCTCTGAAGTCCAACCCCTCCCATCTGAGAGAGCTGGACCTGACGAAAAACAAGCTGCAGGATTCAGGACTGAAGCTGCTGTCTGATAATCTGGAGAGTCCCCACTGTAGACTGGAGATTCTGAGGTCAGTTCATGTGCTCTTATCTTATGTATATCTACCAAATTTAAATCCATTACAGGAATTTAAAATTTCCTTCAGTTCTCTGTCTCCCTGTTATATGGGTTTGTCTGAGCACAAATCACAATAAGGTTGTTGTGTCAAGCAACACGCACGGCATCGCTTGGCGAGCGCTCGCGCAAGCTGCTGTCAAAGAATTTGAACCTTTGCGCTGAACCCAGCTTCCAACGCAGCGCAAACCCCTTCTTTTCTGAAAAGGCCTTTATGGAAGAACAAAGTCCTCTGCAGACCTTCAGTCACTGAACATTTAACCTTATATTCTGTCTGTGTTGAGAAAATGTTGCCAGGTATAAAACACTATCATAGCATCAGGAGATTATAGACTTCCAAGACTACCAATTACCTGCATTTCAGTAATTAATAACAATGCATGAGAGATATTCTCAATGTGTTTGAGATTTCATTTTCAATAATATATATATATATATATATATATGGATGAGAGTTGACAACAGTTACAGTTCAGTTTATTACCGTCCTCAATAACAGTTTCCACTGGGGGATACAGTGGGTACGGAAAGTATTCAGACTCCTTTAAATTTTTCACTCTTTGTTTCATTGCAGCCATTTCCCAAAAATCAAAAAAGTTCATTTTATTTCTCAGTAATGTACACTCAGCACCCCATCTTGACAGAAAAAATTTTTGCAAATTTATTAAAAAAGAAAAACTGAAATATCACATGGTCATAAGTATTCAGACCCTTTGCCGTGACACTCATATTTAACTCAGGTGCTGTCTATTTCTTCTGATCATCCTTGAGATGGTTCTACACCTTCATTTGAGTCCAGCTGTGTTTGATTATACTGATTGGACTTGATTAGGAAAGCCACACACCTGTCTATATAAGACCTTACAGCTCACAGTGCATGTCAGAGCAAATGAGAATCATGAGGTCAAAGGAACTGCCTGAAGAGCTCAGAGACAGAATTGTGGCAAGGCACAGATCTGGCCAAGGTTACAAAAAAATTTCTGCTGCACTTAAGGTTCCTAAGAGCACAGTGGCCTCCATAATCCTCAAATGGAAGACGTTTGGGACGACCAGAACCCTTCCTAGAGCTGGCCGTCCGGCCAAACTGAGCTATCGGGGGAGAAGAGCCTTGGTGAGAGAGGTAAAGAAGAACCCAAAGGTCACTGTGGCTGAGCTCCAGAGATGCAGTCGGGAGATGGGAGAAAGTTGTAGTAAGTCAACCATCACTGCAGCAATCCACCAGTCGGGGCTTTATGGCAGAGTGGCCCGACGGAAGCCTCTCCTCAGTGCAAGACACATGAAAGCCCGCATGGAGTTTGCTAAAAAACACCTGAAGGACTCCAAGATGGTGATAAATAAGATCCTCTGGTCTGATGAGACCAAGATAGAACTTTTTGGCCTTAATTCTAAGCGGTATGTGTGGAGAAACCAGGCACTGCTCAGCACCTGTCCAATACAGTCTCAACAGTGAAGCATGGTGGTGGCAGCATCATGCTGTGGGGGTGTTTTTCAGCTGCAGGGACAGGACGACCGGTTGCAATCGAGGGAAAGATGAATGCGGCCAAGTACAGGGATATCCTGGACGAAAACCTTTTCCAGAGCGCTCTGGACCTCAGACTGGGCCGAAGGTTTACCTTCCAACAAGACAATGACCCTAAGCGCACCGCTAAAATAACGAAGGAGTGGCTTCACAACAACTCTGTGGCTGTTCTTGAATGGCCCAGCCAGAGCCCTGACTTAAACCCAATTGAGCATCTCTGGAGAGACCTGAAAATGGCTGTCCACCAACGTTTACCATCCAACCTGACAGAACTGGAGAGGATCTGCAAGGAGGAATGGCAGAGGATACCCAAATCCAGATGTGAAAAACTTGTTGCATCTTTCCCAAAACGACTCATGGCTGTATTAGATCAAAAGGGTGCTTCTACTAAATACTGAGCAAAGGGTCTGAATACTTATGACCATGTGATATTTCAGTTTTTCTTTTTTAATAAATTTGCAAAAATGTCTACATTTCTGTTTTTTTCTGTCAAGATGGGGTGCTGATTGTACATTACTGAGAAATAAAATGAACTTTTTTGATTTTTGGAAAATGGCTGCAATGAAACAAAGAGTGAAAAATTTAAAGGGGTCTGAATACTTTCCGTACCCACTGTAAATTAAATTAATAGTCCTTATATTAATAATAATACTTAAATATAATAGACCTATAATAGTTAATGTAATTAAATATTTAAAATTGACTTAAGTAATTACTAGTATTGTTAAATTAATTAATGCACAATAGTTGTGATAATCGTGAAGCCATGCTTATTCCTCTGACTATAATCTTACCAACAAAATCTGTAATCGTAGTATCCCTACAACCATCTCTAGGGTTTACAGAGGAAGGTCCGAAAAGGAGGAAATATCCAGTGAGCAGCAGTTGTGTGGACCGGGAGATTTACATCATGGATGTGCAGCCGACAAACAAGCATCAACTGTGTTTTGCTACATTGTCAATATGGACCAAAGTCTGTTGTTGAAAATATGCCATGAACAATTAAGGCAGTTCAGAGGGCTATCACCATGACATGACATTAAGACCTCGCGGGACCAAGGTGACAGGCGCCGAGTCAGGTGTTGTGTTGTGCCGAATTATGCATGCCTGCTGAAAATTGCATGCACTTCCAAATAGCTACTGCTTTTAAACACTATAATAATCAGTGGTGATGAATGATTCGTATATACAGTATCTCACAATATAACTTATAAATATTTATATATAAATATAAAATAAATTTTTGTAAATATTTGATATCTTTTCATGTGACAATACTGAAAAATCCCCGCGACCCTGTACACAGGATAAGCAGTTGACGATGGATGGAGGGATAGATGAATACTGAAAAAATTACACTTTGCTATAGGGATGCACCGAAATGAAAATTCTTGGCCGAAGCCGAATATAGTGAAAAAAATTGCCAAATACCAAACAAGTACATTCACATTTGTTCCATTTGTTTTGACTTTTTTTTTAAACCATTGCATAAATTCATCAAGTCCGACCCAGTGTGATAAATAATGTTGTATGTGGTTCTCGTACGGCGTAACATGAAGACTTCAGAGACTCTCTTCAGGCAGGACTCTCATACTGCAACACTTGTCTTTGTAAAGAGACAAACTGACAGGATAAATTCTCTAACCTGCCTGTCAGCTCGCACTGGGCTGTTTCAGTGGATTTACCACAAAGGCTTGAATATGTGTGCACTCCAAATTCAGGTGTGGCTATCTTAATCGCCTTCTCACAAACAAGAGACAGAAACACTCAAAGTGGTTCTTTTCTAAGAAGTCAGCCACAGATCGAGTGGATGCGCTAGGAGACAATTCAGCAGAACAGCGTCCGTTTCCCGGAGTTACTAGTTGGAGGAGCGGCAGCTCTGTTTGGGATCCTTCAGAAACTGCGCAGGGAAAAACGTGCAGGCGCGCTGGTTAAGCTGAGACAGCGGGGATTTCGCACTGCACTCCCTTCAATCCACCTGGCGAATGTCCACTCTCTGGCCAACAAAATGGACGAACTGCTTCTCATCAGAACTAACTCGGACTTCTGCAGATTTGCTGCCCTCTGTTTCACCGAATCCTGGCTCACCGAGCGCATCCTGGACAGCGCACTTCACCTAAAGGGATTTAATCTCATCGTGAAAGGGAGCTCGCAGGAAAAACACGGGGAGGCGGACTCTGTTTCTATATAAACGAAGGTTGGTGCACAGATGTCAGTGTTGAAGAAATCATGCAGGCCTCACCCAGAGACATTATTTATAAACTGTAAACCATTTTATTCAGCGCGGGAGTTTTCCTCGTTTGTCCTGGTCGCTGTTTACATTCCACGTCAGGCCTGTGTTAGTGAGGCGTTACTACACCTGGCCGAGCAGATAACTAACATGGAGAAAAAACATCCAGACTCCCTGCTCATTGTTCTTGGGGACTTTTAACAAAACAAACGTCAGCCATGAACTTCCAAAATACAGACAGCATATTAAGTGTCCCACCAGGGACGCTAACACACTGGACCACTGCTACACAACATTAAAGGACGCCTATCGCTCTGTTCCCCGTGCAGCCTTGGGACTCTCTGATCACTGTCTGGTACATCTTATCCAGACACACAGGCAAAAACTGAAATCTGCTAAACCTGTTGTAAAGACTGTGTAAAGATGGACCAACGAGTAAAAGCTGGAGTTACAGGCCTGCTTTGACTGCACTGACTGGAGTGTTTTTGAGGCTGCAGCCACTGACCTGGACGAACTGACACTGTGACATCTGTTTTTGTGAGGACATGTGTGTGCCGACTAAAACCTTCCGCACATACAACAGCCAAAAACCCTGGTTCACAGCGAAACTCAGGCAGCTTCGTCAGACCAAAGAGGAGGCATTCAGAAGTGGGGACAGAGTCTTGTGCAACCAGGCCAGGACACTGACTAAAGAGGTCAAAGCTGCAAAGGGGTGCTTTGCTGAAAAGCTAAATGACAGCTTCACACCTCAGTGTGGAGAAGCCTACGGACACTCAAACTACAAGAGACCATCCCCCAACACTGCTGGTACTCAACGACTGGCTGACGAGCTGAATGGTTTCTACTGTAGGTTTGAAAAGCCCACAGTCACACCTCTCCCCGACTCCAACGCCATCTTCAAACAGTCACCTTCCCCCTCTGACCTCTCACCTGCACTCAAGATCTGTGAAGAGGATGTGAGCCACCTCTTCCAGAGGCAGAAGATCAGGAAGGCTCCTGGCCCTGATGGTGTGTCTCCATCCTGCCTGAAAATCTGTGTGGACCAGCTGGCCCCCATCTTCACTCAGATCTTCAACAAATCACTGAAGCTGTGTGAAGTTCCCTCCTACTTCAAACGCAAACCCAAAAAAACCCTCCATTTCTGGACTGAATGACTACAGGCCCGTCGCCCTGACATCTGTAGCCATGAAGTCCTTTGAAAGACGAGTGTTGGCCCACCATAAGGACTTTATAGGCCCCCTGCTGGACCCCCTGCAGTTTGCGTACAGGGCTAACAGGTCAGTGGATGATGCAGTCAACTTGGGTCTGCATCACATCCTGCAACACCTCGACTCTCCAGGGACATATGCTAGGGATCCTGTTTGTGGACTTCAACTCGGTGTTCAACACCATCATCCCGGACATCCTCAGCACCAAACTCACCCAGCTCACTGTGCCAGCCTCCACCTGTCAGTGGATCATAGACTTCCTGACTGACAGGAGTCAGCAGGTGAGGCTGGAGAACATCACATCCAGCACCCGGACTATCAGCACTGGCGCCCCCCAGGGGTGTGTGCTCTCCCCACTGCTCTTCTCCCTCTACACCAACGACTGCACCTCAGGAGACCCATCTGTCAAACTCCTGAAGTTCGCTGACGACACAACGGTCATTGGCCTCATCTGGGACGGTGACGTGTCGGCCTACAAACGGGAGGTTGATCAGCTGGCTCTCTGGTGCAGCCAGAACAACCTGGAGCTTAACACGCTCAAAACCGTGGAGATGACCGTGGACTTCAGGAGGAGCCCCCCCACTCTGCCCCCATCACCATACTCAACAGCCCTGTGTCTGCTGTGGAATCCTTCAGGTTTCTGGGTTCCACTATAGCCCAACACTGACACGATCATTAAGAAGGCCCAGCAGAGGATGTACTTCCTGCGTCAGCTCAGGAAGCTCAACCTGCCTTAGGAGCTGCTGATCCACTTCTACAAAGCCATCATCCAGTCTGTTCTCTGCACCTCCATCACTGTCTGGTTTGGATCTGACACCAAAAAGGACAGGAGCAGACTACAACGGACAGTCAGGACTGTAGAAAAAATAATCGGTGCCAACCTGCCCTCCATTCAGGACTTATACATTTCCAGAGTCAGTAAACGGGCAGGAAACATCACTGCAGAACCATCTCACCCTGGACACAACCTGTTCCAGCTTCTCTCCTCTGGTAGGCGCTACAGAGCACTGTACGCCAAAACCAACAGACTCAGAAGCAGTTTCTTCTCACAAGCCATCACTCTGATGAACAGCTGATTTCTGACTCAGTGTCAGAACAACTCCAGTGCAAAAACCCAGTAACTCTGCCTCTAATCAGACACCTGTTCACTGGCTAACATTATTTATTCACCATTCTCCATTTCAGTGCTGTTCATACTATGTCATATTGTATATACTGTATACCAATACACCTACCTCAGGTCATAGGTCCTATTTATTTTTTCCAGCATCCTTTGCACTATACTCTACCACACTGTGTACATGTATGTGTACCTGTATATCATATCCAGGCCGCTGTCTTTTCACTCCTCTTAAAAAACGCTTAACCAGCCGATGCACAAAAAACGATCTCTCTCCAAAGCTCTCGTGGTAGGATGAGATGGCCGCCACGTATGATTTGACCGTGGATAAAGCCAGAGTTCTGTCCAGCAGCAGCAGCTGGAGGAAGGACAGAACATGGGATAAGGGACACGAGACGGGGTCCATGTCTCTTTCCACGCACCAGTGCTGAAAAGCGGACCACTTTGCTCTAGAAGAAGCAGTAGTGGAGGGTGCGCACTATATTAGGGGACAATCCTAGTCTTTTAAGGCGCTCCCATTCATGGGCCAATCCCACAAACGCTGACATATCACTGGGAAGTGAAGGATGGCGCCGTCCAGCTCTGAGAGCACGTCTCTGCGCCACAGCAGCTGCCAGCTGAATCATCAGTGGAAACCATGATGCGCTCGTGCGTTCTGGTGCCACCAGAATCACTGTTAGGAGCTCCTCATGAATGCGCGCCAGAAGGCGGGGAATCAGAGGAACCGGGGAGGAAAGCATAAAGGAGCCTTCTAGGCCACGGGCTGTGTGAGAAGGCGTCCACGCCCAGTGGCGGCTCGTCCCGTGCGTTCAGAGAGAACCACAGTGCGCACTGTGCGTTTTCTCGTGAGGCGAACAGATCCATCTCTGACTCCCCGAATCTGTCCCACAGTTCATGAGTAAGAGTGGAATTCAGTCTCCACTCGTTCTGAGACGGACCGCCGCGTGACATGAGGTCCGCGTCTCGGTTCTGAACACCGGGAATGTGGAGTGCTCTGATAGAGCGCAGGTTCGCGTGGGCCCACAGCAGCAGGCTCCTGGCTATCTCTAGTAGCCGAGCTGAGCGGACGCCGCCCTGATGGTTTATTTAAGCCGTCAGTGCAGACTGTATATAAGACAGTGGCAGGTGAAAGTGCGACGCGTTTTCTGTCATCTGTCCTCCCTGTGCTGTCATTATGCATAAATGCCATAATGAAAATGAACAGCACCTCTGTTAGCTGACTTTCTGCAATAACTACACCTGGCTAACTACAACTTAGTTAACTTAGCTCACTAAACTAGAAAGACAAACCAACAATCAGACACAGCGAGACATACCTACTGTAAGTTCTAAGTAAATGACATGATAAATTGGTTAGCTAGCTCACAACGATGTTTATGGGTTTGATGCTCTGACTTAACGAGGCGTGACAGTTTTTTTTTTTATGAGGCATGACACTGTGCCTGCACAAGCTTGGAGAATGACGTATGACTTATAGAATTACTATAGTCATACGTCACAACCCCATTTTAACAACAATATTTGCAACTTTGAGCACAAAATTAAGCCATTTGTCAAAATATGAAATGTTAAAAAACACTGGAGGGAGCTTTAAGAGAACGAGCCTCTCTCTTTGCTCAGTGCACATTTGATTTTTATTGTTCAAACTGATAAACTTAGTTTTTTGCAAATATTCACTCACTTTGAATTTGATGCCTGCAACACGTTCCAAAACAGCTGGGACAGGGGCATGTTTACCGCTGTGTTACATCACATTTCCTTTTAACAACACCCAATAAGCATTTGGGAACTGAGAGCACCAATTGTTGAAGCTTTGTAGGTGGAATTCTTTCCCAACTTCAGTTGCTCAACAGTCCGGGGTCTCCGTTGTCGTATTTTGCGCTTCATAATGCGCCACACAGTTTCAATGGGAGACGGGTCTGGACTGCAGGCAGGCCAGTCTAGTACCCGCACTCTTTTACTACGAAGCCACGCTGTTGTAACACGTGCAGAATGTGGCTTGGTATTGTCTTGCTGAAATAATAATAATAATAATAATAATCCTTATTTGTAGAGCACTTTTCAAAAACAAGTTACAAAGTGCTTTAACAAGTGTAAAGAATAATACAAAAAAAAAGATAAGAGCATGAAAATTTAATATAAAATTAGTAAAATACAATAAAATAAAAGGGATAAAATAAAGTCAAATAAGATCGGGAAAAGCTCTCCTATAAAAGTATGTTTTAAGAAGGGACTTAAAAGAGTTCACTGACTCAGCCGACCTGATTTCCTCGGGCAGGCTGTTCCAGAGCCTCGGGGCCCTGACAGAAAACGCTCTGTCCCCTTTAGTTTTCAGTCGAGACTCTGGAACAGACAACAGACCTCTGCCCGAGGATCTCAAGGTACGTGCTGGTGCGTATGGGACTAAAAGGTCAGAAATATAACAAGGCGAGAGGCCATGAAGAGCTTTAAAAGTGATCAATAGAATTTTAAAGTCAATTCTAAAACATACTGGGAGCCAGTGTAATGAAGCTAAAATAGGAGTAATGTGGTCATATTTCTTTGTTCTGGTTAAAAGCCTGGCAGCTGAGTTCTGGACAGTCTGGAGTCGATCAATAGATTTTTGGGTTAAACAGGTGAAAAGGCTGTTGCAATAATCCAGGCGTGATGAGATGAAGGCGTGTAAAATGGTCTCGGTGTCCTTAAAAGTTAACATAGATCGAATTTTAGCTATATTTCTAAGTTGATAAAAACATGATTGAACAAGCTTTGTGGTGTGCTGCTCGAAATTTAAATTACTATCAAACCAAACACCAAGGTTCTTTGCCACAGGCTTAATGTGATTTACTAGGGAACCAGCAGATGGCAGTATTTGATTTGCCATCTGCTGGGACCCGATGACCAGGATTTCTGTTTTGTCTGAGTTCAGCTGGAGGAAATTATTTGACATCCATTTTTTAACTTCACAAAGGCAGTTGTTAAGTGAACTCAGCATTCCAGGGTCTGTGGATCTGACGGGCAAGTATATTTGTGTGTCATCAGCATAAATATGAAAAGAAATGCCATGTTTATGGATAATATGTCCAAGGGGAAGCAGATACAAGGAAAACAAAATGGGTCCTAAGACCGACCCCTGAGGCACACCATATTTAACTGGACAGAATGAAGAGACATAGTTGTTTACAGACACACAAAACTTCCTATTTGACAGGTAGGATGAAAACCATTCTAGGGCAGTACCAGAGATCCCCACCCAGTGCCTCAGTCTGTCTAACATGATGTTGTGATCAATGGTGTCAAAAGCAGCGCTAAGGTCCAGGAGTACCAGGACTGAGCACATGCCTTCATCAGCAGACATTAAAAGGTCATTGGTGACTTTAAGCAGGGCAGTCTCAGTGCTGTGGTACTTCCTAAAACCAGACTGAAACTTTTCAAATATTTTGTTATTTTCCAGCACAGTGAGCAGCTGTTTGGACACAATTCTTTCTAGAATCTTTGCAATAAAAGGCAGTTTTGAAATTGGTCTAAAATTTTGTGGGAGGGAGGGATCTAAACCAGGTTTCTTTAAAAGTGGGTTCACGCAAGCCGTTTTAAAATAATCAGGGACACAACCAGTAGATAGGGAGCTGTTGAAAACGGAGATCAAATGGGGCCCAACAGAATCTATTACTTTCAGTAAAAATTTTGTAGGTATTATATCAAGTGGGCCGGAGGACACTCTCATTTGTGATATGTTTTTAAAAGCTCAGACAAGTCGATGGGATAAAACTGGTTAAAACTCTGTTGTTGCTGGTGAGGAACCTCTGAGTAAGAGGCCACGGGGGTAATAGAGGCTCTGATTGACACCACCTTATTGGTAAAATAAGATAAAAACAATTCACAGTCATCATTACTTCCAGCTGAGGCACAAGGAGGGGTTGGGTTTACCAGCTGATCCACAGTCTTAAACAGAAACCTGGGATTGTGTTTATGTGTAGTAATGACTTCAGAAAAATAGTGTGTTCTCGCATCCTTAACCATTTTATTGTAGTTAATTAATAAATCCTTCAGACTGAGGTAATGGACTTGGAGACTGGATTTTTTCCATCTGCGCTCTGCTTTCCTGCATTCCCTTTTGAGGCTGCGAATGCTGTCATTTATCCAGGGTTGCTTACTAGCTTTAGACGTAGGCCTAACCTTTAGAGGAGCAGTAATATTTAGTGACGACAAGCAGATATGATTGAAGTGATCAACCAGATTGTTGGTGTTGGAATCAGACAGGTGTTGGCTTTGGCTGTGAAAGACTGCGCAAAACTTTGAAACACTTTGTTCATTAAAGATGCGACAACACACGGAGCTTGGTGAGGCGGCATGAGTAACAGGCGAATCGCAGCTAAAAACAATACATCTGTGGTCAGATATGGTCATGTCCACTAATTCCACAGAGGAAATGCTGACACCCAGGGTAAAAACCAAGTCCAGTGTATGACCACGGTTATGTGTTTGCCCTTTGACATGTTGTTTGAAGTTAAAAGAAGTGGCCATATTTAAAAAGTCAGTTGCATTAACATTGGTGGGGTCATCAACATGAATATTAAAATCGCCACAAAGAACAATTCTGTCATAATTTAAAACCAGATTAGATAAAAATTCAGGACGTTCTGATAAAAATACTCCAGGCGGTTTTGGGGGGCGATAAATTATAACAAATATGATGCAGCCCTCCAACTTTAAGAGTGAGAACTTCAAAGGAGCTAAATTCATCACAGCGTACTTGATGACATTTTAAATTTTTCCTATACACGCTCACTAGCCCACCACCACGACCACTGACCCTCGGTTGACTAAAACAATCATATTGAGGCGGACACAGTTCAGCTAGCTGGCTATAGTCATTCATCTGCAACCAGGATTCAGTTAAAAACATAAAATCTAGATTTGCAGACAAGATAAAATCATTTAAGATAAAAGTCTTACTTGACAGTGATCTCACATTGAAGAGAGCCATTTTAAATGAGTTTGTTCTAGGTGCTGGAGTTGGTGCAGTTGTCCTAATCCTTAAGAGATTACTATTATTTCTGTGTGGGATGTGCACATTTCGGTTTACTGGTCTATGCGTGATGATGACAGGAATAGAAGTCTGTGGAACAGCGCTGGGAGCAGACGGCTTTACATGCCAGCAGGTGGAGACAGTTGTTTGTGGCAGTGAGGCAGAGATCTGTTCAGTGAGCGGTGGTGTGTCCAGGTGTGCTGCATGAATGATTAGTCATTCACGTAAGTCATGTGTGGACCGCACCACATGCTGTATGTGCGCAGCTAACATTTCTGAGCCCCGTTTGTTTGGGTGAAGTCCGTCTGTCTTAAAAAGAGACATTCTTTGCCAGAAAATATTAAAATTATCCACATAAAACACACGGTGAGCCCTGCAGGCGGACTGGAGCCAGTCGTGGAGGCCAAGGAGTCTACTGAAGCGGCCAGCACCGCGACCGACTGTGGGAATGGGACCAGAGATAAAAACGGACTTTCCACACTGCTTTAAAAAGTTAAGAAGACGGTTAAAATCTGATTTTGTCAGCTCAGACTGCTGCAGAGCTGTGTCATTTGTTCCCACATGGACTATCACTCTTGTGATGGAGGACGGGAGCGACGGCATCAGGTCCTGGAGTTTTTTTTAAATGTCAGCCGTGGTGGCACCGGGGAAGCAGCGAGTGGTAGCGTTAAAGAAACGGAGGTTTCTGGTTATGGAGTCACCAATTATTAGTGTGGTTGGGGAGAAAAGAGGACGAGGAGATGCTGGTTGTGTGGTTCCAGAGCAGGACTGAGCAGAATCTGCTTCAACACTGCGTGCGGACTGAGGATGGAGTGTGTGAGCTGCCGAGTGTTGTGTTGGAGTAGCAGTAACAGACCTGAGAGAAGGGCTACCCGACGGTGCAGGGTAGAGACGGCCTCCGGAGCGTCTGAGCACAGCCTCCTTCAGGATCCTACGTCGGGAAGCGGAGGTTTTTCACCGGGATGACAGCCGCCGATCAAGTCCGGCGGCAGACCGGCGGCCCAGTGCAGGAGATGTAGCCGGTGAAGGAGATGCAACAGTGTCGGCAGGCACTGTGCGCCGAAAGAGATCCGTATCAGGGAGACTCGAAGCCGCAGGTGCATCCGCTGGATGGACCGGAGTGTCGTTAGACAAGGCTGCATAGCGGTTGGAGAGGCCGATGTGCGGAGGAGAGGCAGCCCCATCCGAGCCTCTCTTGCAGCCACGGACCACCACTTCAGCCCAGGTTGACTGATGCTTCGGAGTCGAGCAGGATGAAAGCCTGGGAAGGCTAGAGAGGTCCCAAAACACGGTGTCCTGGATGTTAGCGGTTGCGCTAAGAGAAACAATCTGTTTGGCTTGTACTGAAGCTACATCCATAAAGCCAGTCAGCAGGGAATCTTTCTCTTTGAGTTCCTCTGAAAGTCGTCGGATGTCTTCCATAAGGTCAGCAATCTTCTTGTTCGCTTTCTTAAGGAGTGAGCAGTCCTCATGGGGCAGAGTTATCTCGGCTAGCACAGTCACCGGAGCTTTGTTGCGATCAGTAGCGTTGATCGCGTTTTTACGGTCATCTATCTTAAGATCCATGTCGGATGACTAAAATCCTTAACCCACGTAAAACTTAAATAAAGTTAAGTTAAATAAAAGGATATAAAAAATGTAACGAAAAAAGTGGATTAAAACTGGATAAGAGTCCGGTTCAAGACGGAGCTTCCGACAGGTGGCTACAGACGCCAACGCATGCGCAGAGTGCAGGTTACGTCAGCAATTACGTCAGAGATCTTGTGACAAGATGATGCAAGGATCACACAGGGACATCCCTGAAAAAGACGAGTGAACACTTAACATGAACTAAGGTACAGGACTGGGAACCAGGACAACGAACTAAAACGCAGGAACAAGAGTTAAGGCAGTGACTAAGAAACAATATAACAAGTAGACTACCAAACTTCAAAGCAATATCAAATCAACACAGGACTACGAGCTAGAACACCAGACAAGACATAAACACTAAGGACAAGGAAACGAGAAGAACAGGTAAACAGAAGGACACCAGAAACAAATGGCAAAAAACTCAAACTCACAGGGAAAAACTACAACTCATGACATATTCTGGTTTTATTTACGTTTAACACAATGTCCCAACTTCACTGGAATTGGGGTTGTACTGAAAGTCTTATTTATTTCATATTGGCCATTTTGGAATTCTATAGAAAAGCTCTTTCTTAGTTATTTTTCATAAAATGACACCTGATTGAATTAGAACAACAGCATGTCTGATTTGATCAATATTCCAGACTGGCCTGAGATCAGCAGCATGTTATTGATCTGTGTTGACATGAATAGGTGTATGAATGTTGTGCTGACATTATGATGATCCACAATAACACAATGACAAAGTCCCTCTACTCATTTCTGGGAAAAGCTCATTGATCAGGACATAGTAATGTTGAGCTCCACATTTAAAACCTGAACACATCTGATTGGATTAGAAATGGATTTTTATCTCCATCATTTATTCTTTATTCAGATTCAGGGACTGCAGTTTGTCAGAGATCAGCTGTGCTTCTCTGGCCTCAGCTCTGAAGTCCAACCCCTCCCATCTGAGAGAGCTGGACCTGACTGACAACAAGCTGCAGGATTCAGGAGTGAAGCTGCTGTGTGGATTTCTGGAGAGTCCACACTGCAGACTGGAGACTCTGAGGTCAGTTCATATTTTTTGCTCTTATTCAGTGTTTATAGAATAAATTATGCTGTTAACAACTGAACTCCACCTGAGAAAAACTATCACCCATCAAATTAAAATAACACAATATTTAGGACTTGCAATAGGAGTGATTCAATTAATTACATGGCAGATGAAAAGCAGATGCAGTGACATAATAAGATGCATCAAACATGCAAAAAACACACAAGAACATAAGTGAGGTAAATACACAGTCCATGTAGATATTTAGAGAAAACAGATGTTGTAGTTGAGTTTGAGCTGTGTCAGTACATGACCATGGCATGTTCAGCATTATGTGGTGAGTGCTTGCAGACTATTTCCATGGCACTGACTAGCTAACTTAAGCCACTCATGTTAATGTGCTTTGTAGTGCAAAATGGCCAGTCTATTATCATAAAGTGTCAGATTTTATTATACTTATTTATACTAAGTTTATATTCTGTCATCACAGACTTTCTGGCTGTGGACTCTCAGAGACTCATTGTGAAGTTGTGGCCTCAGTTCTGAAGTCCAACACCTCCCATCTGAGGGAGCTGGACCTGAGTGACAACAAGCTGCAGGATTCAGGACTGCTGCGGCTGTCTGCTGGACTGGAGAGTCCACACTGTAGACTGGAAACTCTCAGGTCAGGATTTATCAACCTGTTCAACAATGAACATTTGAATTCTTATTTATATGAATGGATGCACTCATATATTTTTTCTCTTCTCATATTATTTCCAAACCAGTTGTGTTTAATCAGTTCTTAGATCATGTAACCTTCCATGAACATATTTTATAAAGTTTTGTTCTGTGAAGCTGGTAGCCTAAGTCTGAGGAACAGCTTCAGGGAAAGAAGAGGAGAGGACACCAATTCAGAAGGGAAAATCTAGAGATTTGTAGAAGTCACACATTTAGTCAGGGAGATCGATGTTTTTCAGACTGAGAACAATCAGTAAATTTCTATCCTGGTTTCAGAACTTTTTAGGAGTTTAAAACTCAGTGTGAGCCCAGCCTCATGAACCACTTTCTGCCTAGCAATGAAGGCTGATGGACTTTAGAAGCCCAGGGACTATATTTCATGATATTTGACACACAAAAGGGAAATCAAAATTAGTTCTGGGTGCATGAATGGCTGACCACCGTCTGCTTCCCATTGGCTGGTTCTTAGCCAATGTGTTGTCCATTACCATCATGGCATGTAGAGCCAGTCGGGTATTATCCCTTACATATCATAATCGTATCAAGTGTGATTTCATTCTAACACAAATGTTATTTGTCATCATTGTCTCTTCAGACTGAGTAGATGTAACCTCTCAGAGAGAAGCTGTGAAGCTCTGTCCTCAGTTCTCAGCTCCCAGTCCTCTCGTCTGATAGAGCTGGACCTGAATAACAACGACCTGCAGGATTCAGGAGTGGAGCTGCTGTCTGCTGCACTGGAGACTCCCCACTGTACACTGTGTATTCTCAGGTCAGTATTTATTAACACGGTGCCTTGTTACATAAACTTACTGTTTGAAATCATTTTGAATTTGGCGCGCTATGTCTGTTCTTTGCCCTGGGCCGATCATTTGGAAGAAAACTTCCCAAAAAGGTGGCGTTTTTAATGTCCATTAACACAGCTAGCTAGCCAGCCAGCCAGTGACGAGTGCAGGGAGACAGCCGTTGTCATGGACACAGGTGGTCTTGTATGTGTTCTGAACAGATACAGGCCTGACAGAGTGAGTGCCAACTAAAGAATCCAGTTTCCAGCTCTAGTTAAGATTTCTTAATCTCAGGTACAAAGTCTGAGACAGGAAGGACACGGCATGAGTTAAGGAATCAGCTCGGTAACAGGAACACAGGACTTTTCCTGTCTTTGAAACTTACAGTTAGGACGTGTTTCTATAATAACTCCACTCTCTGGAGAGTGAGGGGATTGTGGCCGTGGCCATGCAGCCGATGAAAACCCATGATTGGTCAGTTAATCTCACCAATAGAAAGTCTTATTTCGACCTTTTTTTACTCGCAAAACTTTTCGACTTGCAAAACTCTCTTGCTTGCAAAACGGTTTAACCTGCAACATTTTATGATTTGCAAGGAAAACTTTTTGACTGCAATCAAAGAGGAGAAATTAGCAATAAAAACTTTTTGTGACCTTTTTAATTACAAACTTGATTTTTGATTGCAGTGCGATAAATATGCTCTCAAAACCTTTTTTTTTTGCTTGCATTGAAAAGACACAAAAATTCCTTTATATAGAGTTGCTCATCAGCTGGAATCATCAAACACAAATGCTCCTTGGCTGAAAAGAAACAGCTCATCAGTAGGTGAAAGATTAATGTGGAAAGACCAACAGAAACACAAGTTTATCTTTGTCATCTTTCTGTTTATAGAGTTCTCTCATATTTGGAACATAAATTAGAACATTAATAAATAAACAGATAAATAGTTGTTTCTTCTGAAAAGGGAATGATTCGTAGCCGTTGGCTAAAAGAATCCTTTCCTGGAATGAATGGAATTATTTATTAGTTTATTTCACATGGAATTGATTATAATGATCAGATAATGATCGTTACATCAGACGAAGCAATGTAGCAGATGTTCACAGAGTGAGGAGCTGAAGCTCCAACAGATAAAATAGGCTGTGTGTGTTTTTGTTATTTTAGTTTACTTATGTGTATGAGAGCGATGTAACGTCCATGTTTGATGCTGAAAGAGGATGTGCTGGTCTGACCCCCCTCCTTCTTTCAGGGTGGAGCCTGGTGGAGTCCGATGGTTGAGACCAGGTCTAAGGAAGTGTAAGTGTGTTTTTCATTTGATTCATGAAAACATTCAACCATCTTCAGACTGTGACATCACTCATTCAGAGCTCTGATGTCATCATCAGTGTTAATCAGTGAGCAGATGATAGATCAATAACTGCAGCTCTATTCTCTCCATCAGATTCCTGTGAACTCACATTTGACACAAACACAGTACACAGAGAGATCAAACTGTCTGAAGACAACAGGAAGGCGACACGTGTGGCAGAGGATCAGTCATATCCTGATCATCCTGACAGGTTTGGCTTCCATCAGCTGCTGTGTAGAGAAGGTCTGACTGGTCGCTGTTACTGGGAGGTCGAGTGGAGAACATGGGTTTCAATAGCAGTGAGTTACAGAGGAATCAGAAGGAAAGGAGATCAGTATCGAGACTGGAATGCCTGCAGGTTTGGGAAAAACGACAAGTCCTGGAGTCTGGAGTGCTCTGGGAATTACTTTCCCTCTCACAATAACAAAGGAGGAGGCTTCTCCGTTTCCGCCTCCTGCCCCTCCCCCTCTGGCAGAGTAGCAGTGTATGTGGACTGTCCTGCTGGCACTCTGTCCTTTTTCAGAGTCTCCTCTGACACACTGATCCACCTCCACACCTTCAACACCACATTCACTGAACCTCTTTATCCTGGGTTTGTGTTTGGTATGGGTAACGGGTCTGGTGGTTCAGTGTCTCTGTGTTCTCTGTAGGAGGGAGGGTCTCCTCCTGTTAGAGAAACTCTCTGCTGACCAGATAGTTCAGTCTGTACATAATCACACACAGCGGATGTTCGTACCAACCTGATGTGTTTATTGTAATATAGGAGGAAGAGGAGGCTGAATGTAGAGAAGAGCAAAGGATGCTGGGATGTCGGGGTGCAGACGTAGAGATTCTTTTCACTCTGTAGAAAGAAATATGTTCCTTATTTGTTTTCTGCTCCACTTTTTTAATTGTTTTTTTTCTAGTTTTCAAGTTTTTTGTCTCATTATTTTTGTGAATATTCAGTTTCAAGTTTTTCTGCAGAAATATAAAGTGGACATAGATGTTAGTTGTTTGAACGCTTTGTCCTGATGTCAGCACATTTATCAGCATGCTGACTGTGAATGTTTCTTATCAGCATGTTTCTTTTACTGATTTTTCCTCTGCAGAAGCTGATGACGTCTTTAAAATATATGTTCAGAAATCTTTAAATCACAAAGCTTAATTTTTGTCTTTGATTAAACATAACTACCTTAAAACAAAAGCATCTATAGGTTGATGGATGCGGATCAAACGTCAGAACACACACACTCCAGCACATGCCATATTGTGAGCATGAGAAATAATCAACTAGTATGTTGGAATGAAACACAACCCTGCAATACAAACCTGGCACATGTAAATATAAAGATGTAAGATTATTATTTCACTGTATTCTGGCCCGACATTTAATGGCTTGAAAAAAATTGCAAGACTTATTTGCCGTGTACAGGGCGTGTAATCTGTGTTGCGAGAATGAGATCCATGTGAAGAAAAGGACACTGGAAGCCTTTGGGGGCCTTCATAGAAACAGTTTGAATGCCTGACACAGAAACAGGCCATATAGTAAAATGATTTGCCTTTGCTTTAAGAGTGATAATCGTTAACTGCTGAGCTCATATTACAAAAGTACAAGTTAAGTAAGAAAGATGTTTTATTTGAGATACTGTCTTTATTTCTTTAATAAGTCCTACAGTATATCTCTGCATCTCTTGTGCTTGACCTTTTCTTTGTCTCTAGAGACTTTTGTCTGTGTATAGTCATACATGCTCAGCGTCATGCTGAAGTCTCAAAATAAGATGCTAATTTCCAGTAAAGAGGAAGCTAAAAGCTAAAATAGTGACAACCCATGTTTGATGTCTTTTCTGCATTTTGTGAAAATAAATATGTTTCTCTTTTAATGGACATCAGAGGGAAACTAAAAGGCTTTCTTTTCTTTTTGTCTTTGTCCCCATCCCTCCCCTTCCCTTCTGAGACAACCAAACTGCTAAAATCATTGGGATAGAGCTCATCCAGATTGGATTGGATAACTACAGAAGAGACCACCATACTGTTTTAATGAAGGAGTGTCTGGAGTACAATGCTTAAAGCTTGTAGAATGTCATGTTTAAACGAGTCATACTCCTTACTCTAACCCTAAATACACATTGGGAGAAGAATGGTGTACTGGATAGAATGGTAGTAAATTTAATCACTGATTTATGTCATATCTGGATCTGCAGAGGAAATATAAAGTAAGCAAAGTTAGAACGGTGAACCACTCAGTAACCCTTTAACTGAGCGGTTCTATTTACCTTAAATCAAAATAAAGGTTCTACCAAAGAATTTCTATTACTGCTGTGGTTCTCCCTCTTTGCCTTAAGACAATGCAATGTCTACACAAAAATATACACTCAGTTGACAGTTTATCAGCAAAACCTAATTAAATAATGCAATAAACCCCGGTTGCCCCGGCCTTTCTGTGTGGCGTTTGCATGTCAGGCGGCTGTGGCTCAGGAGGTAGAGCGGGTTGGCCGTTAATCGGAAGGTCGGTTCAATCCCTGGCTCCCCCTGGTTGTGTGTCGAAGTGTCCTTGGGCAAGATACTGAACCCCGATTTGCCCCTTGTTCCGCCAGTGTATGAATGTTAGTTTCCGAGTGGTGATTAGTGTAAAAGCGCATTGAGTGGTCTAGAAAGGCGCTATACAAATACGAAGCATTTGCATGTTCTCCGTGGGTTCTCTCCTGGTTCTCCGGCTTCCTCCCACCATCCAAAGACATGCAGGCTAGGCTAAAGGACCCTAATCTGGAGCGCCAGCAGGCCTCCACAAGTTCATCAGGAGCCATATCTGCTGGGTCCAAAGTTGGCGACATAGGCAGCGCCAGTCTTCATGCTCTGTGCCCCAGTAACAAGGTCAAGACACCTTGGCGTCGTTTTTGGCTGTAGGGCTCCGCAGTGAAGCTAGCAACAAAACATCTGCAACATCCGGTCAAGTTAGCAATAATAAAAACGCAACGTCCGGTAACACTTAAGACTAAATAAGACTACTTGTTAAAGTGAAACGGCCGTTGTCAATTTGAAGTGAAATGGCTTGACTGTCGTTTTCGCGTGTCGCTCTTTTGTTGCCTGGGGCGTGGTTCCCCAGGAGGCGTCTCAGGTTTCCCAAGGGACTGCCTTTCTAAACTTAATGTTTAAAGAAAAGAAAACTATTTACACGTATTATAATCAAACATTTTCCGCAATCGAACCTCAATGGTCGTACACTCAGTGGAGTGTATAACTTCATTTCATTTTACAACCCTGTTGTAACGTGATGATTAAATTTACCTTGTACCTTATAAATGGAGAAGAAAAATGTGAGACTTGTCAAAATTGTGAGATAGCTGTGCTCTCCATGTTTCAGTTACAAATTAATCCTTAATAATGAAAAAACAAATGAAATGAAGAACAATAAATACATCTGTATCAGTAACCTGGATTTAAAACAGTTAACAGAGACACAAACCAGACATTCATTTAAATACTGCCCCCTGCTGGTAGAAATGCAAAACAGATCTATTACTATGAAAACCAGATTAAAAATGAATTTAATATTAAGTATAATGCTAACAGTACCAACTCCGCACACACAATAATTACCTCGGTTAAACTACCAACTGTATTGCACCAAACAATGCGTACATTAAACCTGACTCTTGCTGTTTACATGAAGAAATGCACATTATTATATATTGCATAATAAACTACTGTTGCTAACATATTTCTCTCGGTCCAGGTTTATTTGAATGAGTGAGTATTTGAATTGAATCAGTGGCAGATGCCGCGGCATCTAAAGCTGCCACCGGAAATGCCACTGTTAGCTGCCGATGCCACTATTTGAGCTAGCCCCTGCTGTAAAAGCTTCATCCAAAATCAACTGAAGGACGGCGACAGGAGAACCAGAAGCGTAGACCCATCGTCGCAAAGTTTGAACACAAGCAGAAGGAACTGGTTAAAGGCCGCGGCAGGGAGCTGAGAGGGACCAACTTCAGTGTTAATGACCGGTTTCCCTGAGAGATCCTGGATCCTGGATAAGAAAGAAGCTTATTGGAGAATTCAATTTTATTTATATAGCGCCAAATCACAACAACAGTTATCTCACAGCGCTTTTCATAAAAGAGCAGGTCTAGACCGTACTCTGTGATGTTATTTACAGAAGCCCAACAGTTCCCACCAAGAGCAGCACTAGGAGACAGAGGCAAGGAAAAACTTCCTTTTAAGAGTGTCACGATCGTGGTGTGGAGGCAGGTTGGAGAACCCAAACGCAGGTCACAGAGCGGAGCAGGTATAGTTCAACGAAGGGTTTTAATATAACCAAAAGCGAGCACACTTACAGGTGAGTGGCTGAATAACAGAAATCCAAAAGTACAGGGAGATGAGACGAGACAAGCAAGGCTAGTTACAGGCAGGCAGAGAGTACACACATGACAGACTGGGGGGTAACATGAACAATGACCGGACAAGGACAAGACAGAAACACCAGGTATATATACACAGGGACTAACGAGCAGGGCGGGAGCAACACAGGTGAAAGACATGAGACTAACGAGGCAGAGAGAGAGCAGAGGAAAACAGAGAGACTAGACATGACAAGCAGACTATATAACAGATACTGGACACTAGACAGGACAGAACCCAAAACTCAACATACCAAGGCAGATACCAAACTCAAAAGTGCAGAAGAGAGAGCAAGAAGGCAGGGGAGGAACAGAGAGAAAAAGAGAGGGATGGAAGGAGAGAGAGGGGAGGGAGGGAGGGAGGCAGCCTACACAATATACACACAGAGGTACAGACAGTAAAGGTGATGTTGCTATAGACTAAATGAAAAATGGTACAGATATTTATAGTAGTGTTAATGGTAACCATCGTAATGTTAATGATTATAATAACAATAATAACAATAGGACTAGCAACAATAGTCGTTGCAGCAGAGGGTGTCGAGCAGGAACACGGGGGCAGCAGGTGACCCGCAACCACAGATCCAGACTCCACAGCTCCAGAGCCAGAAACACCTGCAGGAAGTGATAGGAGGAGAGAGGAGAGAGACGAGAAAGCACAAGACTACCAGAAAGGGGAGAAGTTGTGTTAGTAACATGCAATAATGGGATAAGGTTGCATACAGAGGGAGAGAAAGTAGAGGAGAGAGGAGCTCAGTGCATCATGGGAAATCCCCCGGCAGTCTAGGCCTATAGCAGCATAACTAAGGGATGGTTCAGGACTACCTGAGCCAGCCCTAACTATAAGCTTTATCAAAGAGGAAAGTCTTAAGCCTACTCTTAAATGTGGAGATGGTGTCTGCCTCCTGAACCCAAACTGGAACCTGGTTCCACAGGAGAGGAGCTTGATAGCTGAACGCTCTGGCTCCTAGTCTACTTTTGGAGACTCTAGGAACCACAGGTGCATTCTGGGAGCGCAGTGCTCTGGTGCGTACTGAAGCTGTCATTCTCAACGTCCACATGAATATTAAAATCCCCTACAATAATAACTTTGTCTGTTTTAAGGACTAAAGTTGACAAAAACTCTGCAAATTCAGATAAGAATTCAGAGTACGGGCCAGGTGCTCGGTACACTATAACAAAAATAATTGGTTGCAGTGATTTCCAACTTGGGTGGGAACAAGACTTTCAAATGAGTTATAGTTTGGTTTAGGTTTAGAGCTGATTAATAGGCTAGAGTCGAAGATAGCTGCAACTCCACCTCCTCGGCCTGTGCCTCGAGGAATGTGAGTATTAATATGACTGGGAGGGGTGGATTCATTTAGGCTAACATATTCTCCATCACCCAGCCAGGTTTCAGTAAGACCAAATAAATCAATATCATAATCTGATATTAGTTCATTTACTAGCACACCTTTAGAAGAGAGAGATCTGATGTTTAAGAGTCCACATTTAACTCTCCTATTCATTTGCACTATTGCTCTTGTGGTTTTAATATAGTAGTAGTTTTTATGCACAGCTCCTCTTCTGTTTACCTTTGATTGAAATAATTTCGATGGTCGGGGGGCAGACACCATCACTATAGGTTTTCACTAAGTACCTCCTGAAATGGAGGAGCAGAGAAGTGTGTTAGACTGCAACTCTGCTTCCTGGTCTCAACTCTGGGTTGTCATGGATTTGGTCTGAGAAAATCAAAACTTGAATTAAATGAAATTATTAATAAAAAGACCCAATTTCAGTTGCAAAGACTGCGCTTGGAGAACTTTGAACATGGCAATAAATCCAGCAGATTCTTAACCAGCCAACTGAAACTGAATAAAGAAAAAATAGTTCCTCAGCTGGGAATCTGACTTATAACCCAGAAGAAATCAACAATGCATTCAGAGATCTTACACATTGCAGCTGGCTCTGCCTGCACTCTGGGGAGGGATGCCGCTGGCTGGGCCTGGTTCTCCCGCATTATCTCTCCCTGGTGGCGGGGAGATTCCCGGCACTGCTTTCTGCTGTTCTTCCTTGGGGCAGGGTGCAGCTTCCCCCGGGACATGCCGTCTGGGGTCCTTTGCAATTAGGGATTGTAGGGCGATTGTCGATGCATCTTGATGCATTGTGCTTTTTCCCTGTGCATGGTCTCTGGATGGCTGCTGGGAGTTTAGTTTGTGCATTGGAGTCCGGGGGATGCATTTCCTCGTTGGCTTGGTGGGACCAGTTTGTGTCCCTGGTTTGCTTTGTTGGCCTCAGATCCATGCTACCCCATTTCTCTGTCGGCCAGTTGGTGGTGGTGCGGGGCAGGGCTGTGCTCCGGTTTATTCTGGGCTTGTGCCTGGAGTTCTCGGCCCCTGACTGTGGGTGGGTGGGTTGGTGGTGGCATGCAGCTGAGCTGGTTGATTTTGCCTCGTTGCTGGTTTGGCTGGTGTTGCACGGCGGACGGGGGGCGTGCTGTGCATGGGGGATGTCGGCTGGCGTGGGCGGCCTTAGTTTTTCCAGAGGTTGGGGGGGATGGCGGACTTTTATTGGCGGGTGCACGGTGACCTGCCAGGCTGGGACTTGCTGCTGGTGTTTCTCTCCACTGGCTTTCGCTGTCGTGTTGTTCCGTTTGCTCTCTCTCGTTTGCCCGACCTCGCACACGGGATTCGCGGGGGGCTGCCGGGCATTGGGTGTTGCCGTGCTCGCGCAGTGCACTGGGCTCGTCACTTGTGCATTGATGTTGATGATTGCGTGGCATTTGGGCGTTTTGGTTGTTCGCTGTGCGGTGGTGGTCCAGGTTGTGTGCGCGCCGCGGTCGGTCCGGGCGCTGCACTTGCGTTTGGATGGTCGTTTTTATTATTTGTATTTATTTTTTGGCCCATCTGTTGGTGGGTCGGGGTCTTCCGCGTTTGCATCGTGGTGCATCTGAGAGTCTTTTATTTTTTTTTGTATTTTTTTCTTCTTCTATTGGCTACTGGGGTTCTTGCCTGCCTGTTACAGTCGTGGCGTCTCCCACTCTCACTAACAACTACACTCTTTAACAGGCTTATGCGCACACAAATGTACACACACACACACAGTCTCACACACAGTCTCACACACAGTCTCACACACAGACACAAACAAATGTAGGTTGTCCCTGGTAGAATTATTCCTGATGCTTTTCTTTCAGTTACTTATTTAAATTAATTATTATTCCAGCTCTTGTGGCTGTGCTGTGTTGCTTATTTAGTGTGTGTGACTGTTTCTTGTTTTCATTTTTCTCTCAGTTGTGTTAATATGTCAGCTGTTTATTGCTGCTGTTCGGCTGGTTGTCTTTTACTATTATTATTATTTTGTTAGTTTGTTTTTGTTTGTTTGTGTTTGTTTGTTGTTGTTTTTCTCCTCCCCAAGCCCCCCTCTCTGTTCTGTTGCAGGTTTCGTTCCACAGCTTTTCCCTGTTGTCCCCACCTTCCATCCCTCTTCTCTTACAGGTGTTGTCCTTTCTCTGTGCTGTCTGTTTGTGCCCCCCCATCCCCGTGTCTGCCCCCCTGTCCGGCCCGGTGACAAATCAATACATAATTAAATAAATAATAAAACAGACAAAGGAGTATTTTAATACTCTCTTGTTAAAGTAAAATCTGTCTGGCACAATATGGTATCCAGCTCATCATACTCTATACCAGGCTGCTGGGCAGGACAGGGTTAAAAATAAATAAATACATAAAAATAAAAAAACTGTGAAAATCACTTTAAAAAAAAAGAAGAAAGACAAATGAACATGTGGAAGGCCAGGAGGCCGCTGTGCATGTAGACAGTCTTCGTGAGCCGCTGGTCAGGAGAGTCCCGTAAAAAGGATCATGGGCACCATCATGCGTTGCCAGGCAGGAGGGTGCGCCTCCCTGCGAGGCGCTGCCACCGAAGGGGACGAGCTGACACTTGCCGCAGTGGGGCCGGCTGTGCACTGCCGCTTGGGGGGCGAACCGCACCAACACAGCCTTCCTCACACAGTTAAGGAGAGTTGGAGCACTCTCCTGTGTGCGGTGGGAGGGTCTGCATGAGGCACCGTGGCCGCTCTCGGGGGTCTGCCTTCGTACCGCTCCCCCAGAGAGGGGAATGCCACGGCTGCACAGGGGGGTTAGAACATGAGCAGGCCACCCCCGGCGGTCTTGAAGCATCCACTGCCGTGGGCTTATTCACAATTCTCTGAACGTGAACAGAGAGTGTACTGTATTGAGTTGCTTTGAGCTCAAGCTGCAGGTTGGCCGCCTGACTAACGGCAGCCGACTCACACAGGGTGAGGAATGCGTGCTTGGTGTGGCTGATTCGGCTGATTCGGCACAGACAGTGTTTTTTCAACAACTTCCACAAAAGGAGCAACAAGGTTTTAACACACAGTCCCGACCCAAAGCTTACCAGCTGTCTGCTCTGAGCGACGAAGGTCGGCCAGCAGCAAGCAATCCGGATGCTAGGTGTCATTAGCCACAGCTAATGTGGAACAACGTGGACACTTATCAGGCGCTATCAGACTCTTAAACTCTAATTCATCCTCAGCACTGCTCCAGTGATGATAGTTTGGAAGATGGAAGAAACCTTTATTGTCACATACATGTTGTGAAATTCATTCTCTGCATTTAACCCATCCCTCAAGGGAGCAGTGGGCAGCCGCTGTGCAGCGCCCAGGGACCAACTCCAGATGTGTATATATATCAGTGTCTAGTCAGTGGCACTGACTGGAGCACCTAACATGTTTTTGATGGTGGGGAAACCGGAGCACCCGGAGGAAACCCACGCAGACACGGGGAGAACATGCAAACTCCACACAGAAAGGCCGGGACAACCGGGGTTTGAACCCACGACTTCTTGCTGTGAGGCCACAGTGCTATCCACTGGATCATCTGTGTTTATTTCTGCTTACCATTTTTAATAACTGATTCTTTATTAATGTATATTGTCTGCTATGTAGCAGAAGGGAGTTACAAAACTTAAATGAAGTGGGTCAGGGGTCCTCCCCCCTAAAACGTCCGTTTTCGTTAGTACAGTATCATAATTGTGGATTCTTCGGAGAGGATTCCCCGGCTTTTATTGATTTGGTCGGTGCGGAAAGTGGCGGACCGACCTGGAAGAAACTGCTGTCTCTCCAGAGATGGATGTCGACCACTCGAGCGAGAGTGTGAATTGTGAAGGTGTGTAGCCTATTTATTAGAGTAGTCTACAATAACAGTTTTAGTAGTTGTCAGATAACAGTAGGCCCATGACAGACTCTCTGTATTTTCAACTCGATGGAGGCCCCAGTTACTTCACAAAGTCCTCATGAAGGCAGCAGCGGTGCACCGCCGGTGAAACAGAGGAGGAGGCTAGATGATCTGCAACAGACACTTATTGAGTTTGCATTTGCATAAAAACATTGCACTATTAACAGCATTAACCTACTTATCTTAAGCCCTGTGGTGCAACCAGCTCCTGATGTCTTCCTTTGATCCCGTCATAATTACTATTATGGGTTGTAATAAGCTGCTTGCACATTCGCAGGGAAATCCAAATGAACTCCTCTAGGAGCAGTTGCATAAAATAAAGCCACTATGTCTAGAACTTTTATGTGATTATTGCTTGATTATTTGTTCACACAAAAGAAACAATACCAGTGAAAATGAATGGAGTCTAAGATGCTTTTGTATCATTCATCTCATTGAGATGCAAGTGTCTTTTTTTCTTCCTACCACTAAATGTGCCGAAGTCTTCACATTTACCACAGAGGGGTTAAAGAAAATACATTTGAAACTGATGTTATTGCAGACAGTGCACAGTCTGAGAGAGCAGCGTCAGTAGCACGTATAAGGTCAGCTTTGCTAAGCCATTTGCCTGTGAAGCTAACTCCCTTTATATCCTTTTTTGTCAGAATTTTCCTCCCTCCCTCCCTCCGTCTCTCTCTCTTCCTTCTGTCTTTCCCTGCAGAGCTTATTTCAGGGATACCAGAGAGTTTTACAGGGCCAGTTGCTGTGAGAGTCTGCGGCTGGCTGCTATGAAAATAAAAATAAAAAATGCCTAGAGTGCAGCGGCTCTGTTAGTCTGAAACTTAAAAGGCTGCTTGGTTGCTGTAATACACTTATAGGATTTCGCTCAAGGAGCCCATGAGTTGTTTGGGGGAAGATGTGACTCTATCAGAATTTGCAGACATCTCAATTAGTTGAGGAGGGGAAGGCCTCGCAGCTCTGGGATACCACAACTGCTCTTGAAGTTCAGAGCCGGTGGGCTGGTTTGTGTACAGGAAGTGGGGGATGAGCACATCCAGTCAACATAAAACCATTTTAGGAATAAACGCTGAGCTACCGGGTGGTCTACTGGCACCATGTTCTTTTTAGAAATCCAACCTGGGACCTCTATGTGATCCCAAACCTTTACCCAGTCCACCTGGCACTAACCTTTCCAATAACGGTCACATGGGAACATGGCACTCAGACCACTGCCTTTCTTGAGGTTTCTTTCTGAGAGCTGAAGATGGATTTCAGCCTCATGTCTGTGTGTTCAGCATGGTACTGGAATCAGGACGTAGTTAGCTTAGCTTACCATTTGCCTGGAATCTTCCAGCACCTCTAAAGCTCACTAATTAACATGCTGTATCTTGTCTAACCAAGAGTTGGACAAAACCAACAATCAATAAGAAAATTAAATTAAAACATTTAATTACATACAAGGAAAAGCAGCTAATCCTCCCAGAAGCTGGGACCGTGAAATGTTTGGCATTTTTGAACAGAAAATTAAAACACTGCCCAATTAAATTAAACAATTATATCAACTAATCAATTCATTGACTAATTGTTTCACCTCTAAATGTGTATGTAGTGTTTTGTTGAATAATAATCATATTTAATGAACTCTTTCAGTGTATGTAATGTCTGAATTTGTAACTTGTAACTGTAGCTATAAAATTAATGCAGTGGAGTGAAAAGTACAATATTTGCCTCTGAAATGTGGTGGAACAGTGGCATGAAAACAAAAAACATAAGTAAAGTACCAATATTTAAACTTTGTACAAAGAGTAAATACACTTCCACCACACCACCATCATTTACAGAAACTTGTTAGGAGAGTGGTTTTATTAATGATCAGGAAAATGAAAACATTGCTGTAAAACAAAAATGTTAAAACACAAAACATCTCTAAAAGCAGGTTATGACTGACGTGACTTCATATATGTCATTTAAAACCTTTTTAGTTGTATAGGTCTGAGGAAATGTTGCTCTAAATAGTCTGTAAAAAAACTACTGAAGTGCATGGAAACATTTTTCTTCACTCTATGAGGAGCAGTTTAGTAGACAGTTTGAATAAAAACATGTTTTTCAGCCTGTAGCTGCTGTATTTGAATGTGTCAGTAGGTTCTAAAAAGAATAGAACTGAACTCAGCAGTGAGTTCTACAAATTATGATGCCACTGGTGTCATGAGAAGGGTCAGTGTGGATGTTTGATGGATTGTGGTCATTTCACCATTAGCACTGAGAGAGACAAACACATAGTTATTGAGTTATTTGAAGGAGACAGTTCTGAATTAAAAAAACAAACATTCAAGCTTGAAGTTTCATTCTCAACCTTGGAAATCCTAAACTGAGAAGATCTGAGACTGAAAAATGTCATCGTGGTCAAACACAGATACGTCTGGTGCATCAGGTAAGACTCAACACAATTTTACATGATGCTGAATATATCTCCTATGAAAACACCAACTAAGAGCTCTAAAGTGTCACAATCTGTACAAGCTATCTGTAGAAGAGAGGATTCTTTAAAAGTTAATGTTAAGAATATACCATACTATACAATTCTCATCCTCTCTTATCAGACCTATTACATTTGCATTCTTATATAAATAAATAAAATCATTGAAAAGGTAGGCGAATCATCAGTATTTGGTACATTTTTCTCCCTCACATGGTCCTCGAATGACAAACAAACAGTGAAGGACATGATTCGTGGTTCAGCTGTGTGTTTGTTCATGATGTGGCTTCACAGACTAAATTCCCTGACTTCATATATTTGCTCTCCATGTTCACCATCTCTCCCCACAGTCCCGCTGACAGCACCTGAGATCCAGGCAGGTCAAACTCTGTTTGGCAGCTCTTCTGGTTACTCCATTCTGGAGTTTATTGGTGAAGGCTGCTTTGGTAAAGTAGCCAAGTGCCAGAATCTGGCAACAAACGAGAGAGTTGCTGTTAAGATCCTCAAGAGTGACACCGATTTTATCCAGGACACTGAGAAAGAGGTAGATGTTGGACTCTTTTTGAGTCGTAAGACTCCCTTGCTTAGATGTTGTCTGCTGGATCAGTGTATGTTAACTTATGACATGTCCTTTCTCCCCAGGTGTCCATGTTAGAAATCATCAGTGTCCTGAATCCAGACCACATTAACGTGGTGAAGTTCTTTGAGCGGTTTGAACACATGGGACAGACCTGTCTAGCATTTGAGATGCTGGACAGGAATCTCTATGAGCTGCTCCAAGAACGAGACTGGAAACCACTGTCTCTGAAAGAGATCCGACCGATCTCAAAACAGGTGTGTATTATTTTGATATGGAACCAATAGACCTAATAAACAGCAGCACATGGGAAGCTAAATCCCAAATGTGCCCTTCTTGTTTTGTCCTTGCAGCTGTTGGTGGCCTTAGATGCCCTGAAGAGTCTCGGTATCCTGCATACAGATATCAAACCAGAAAACATTTTGTTTGTCAACAAGCAGGCCCAGCCTATGAGGGTAAAATTAATAGACTTTGGCGAAGCTATTCCAGCCACCAAAGTCCAGCCCGGGATGGACCTTCAGCCGGTCGGATACAGGTGGGTTCATCCTGCACATCTGTTTACGGAGCTTTTGTCGTTCTCCTTTTTTTTGGAAAACTGAATCAAGTTCCATAAAATAGGCATCATTAACAAGATTTAGATTTTATACAGATAAAAGAACATAAGAGAAGAAAAGAGTTAAATCAGAATCAGAATGAGCTTTATGCCAAGTAATATTTTACACATACGAGGAATTTAGTGATAAACGTAGACAAACATACAGTTGACATAAATAAATGTAGAAATATATAAATATGGAATAGACAATGCAAGTTATATAAGAATAATAAAAAGAATAGAGAAAAATGATACAACTATTTGCAGAGAAAGAACAACATCGCAGATATTTACATGTTCATTATTCTGGGTTTGTGTTGTGCAGACGTAACGAAACGCAACGCAACGGAAGAGAGTATTGTGTACATAAATATATAAATTGACAATATAAAAATATACAACAACAAAGATTAACAATTAACAACAAAAATGTGCTATGTGCCATGTTTGTGCATGATATCAAATGAAATAATATTTACATGTGCAGAGACATCTGCATTATTTGCAAGGGGGGAGTGTCAGTGGGGACCCGGGCCTTGTTGATGAGGCTGCAGACAGGAAGTAACTGTTTTTGTGGCGAGAAAAAATATATCCAGTACCTTTACATCAACATTTAGAAAGGACAGAGGTCTCTAAGAGCACAGGAGGTGGGAACCTTATCAGGCTTTAAGAGAAGAGCTGCTTGAGTGAGTGTTGGAAGTAGCAAACCATTTTCCAATGATTCATTGTACATCTGCAAAAGTAAAGGTGCCAATTTATCACAGAATTTCTTTTAAAAAAACCCTACTGTAAATCCATCTGGACCAGGGGCTTTATTTGACTGCATTGCTTTGGTAGAAAGCAGTAATTCTTCCAGGGAAAGAGGAGCATCCAAATCTTTCAGATGTGATCTAGTGATCTTTCACGCGATCACTAGATCAATAGTAGGATTTTCATTTTTATCTGTTGGAAAATCTGTTTTGTACAAAGTATGATGTATTAATTTCCATAGGTTCTGTGAAAGATATACTAGAATAATTCTTAATTTGGGGTAGGAGGCGTGAGGTGGATTGCCGTTTTAACTGGTGTACCAATAACCGATTTGCTTTATCGTCGTGCTCATAAATAGGACCACAAGTTAGTAATTGCAAACTCTCAGCGCTTTTGGATGAAATTAGATCGAACTCTGTATGGAGACCAAGACACTTCTTAAATATTTCTGGGAAAGGGTTAGATGCACACACAAGGTTCAAGGCTACTAATAGATGACAAAAGTTCTCACAGCCTGGCATTGTGTTTTTTATTGGAGGAAGAGTATGAGATAATCTGTCCCCTGAGAAATGCTTTCAGTGACTTCCAAAGCAGTGAATATGATGTAGCCTCATTCTGTACACATCATGTTCTGATTAAAAGAGAGAAACAATTTTTTTATCTGCCAACATTAAGGAATTAAGTCTCCAAAGCGGTGGATATATTTATGTATGGATAGTTGGACATCGAGAAATAATGGAGCATGATCAGAAACTAGAATGGCTGAATAATCAGTGGAAACAACACAATGATTGATAGGCTACTAATATCTATAAAAAAGTAATCAATTCTTGAGTACAACTGATGTACCTGGAAGAAAAATGAAAACCTTTTGACTGAGGGATAACACAATGCCTACAAGGGATACTAGATCGGTCCAACACTGTGTCGAACACACAATTCAGATCACCTCCAAAAATTAACAAATGTGTGAAACGGCCTCGCACTGGCCACAGGAGATCACTGTTGGCATGATCCTGTTTAAATCAATCAGTTCTTTTTGCAGTAGAAAGCTAAGGCCTCTGTCATTCGGGTCATTGCGTTGTACGCTTGTGGTGGCATCATGATGTTACGTCAAATCACAGACGACGCATGACGGCCAGATGAGTGCCGGCAAAGGAGCAGCTAAGCAGGTCAAAATGAATTTCACAAAAAGATTGAGAAAAACACAAAGATTCAGTGGTTTAGCATAGTTTAGTATAATTTAGTTAATAGTTAACACAGAAGACTTAACTATAACATGCTGTAGTAGTAGTAGTAGTAGTAGTTGCAGGAATTATGGTGAGGGGGACAACATTTTTCAATTGCAATTTCAAAGAAGTTCTTGGTCATTAACCTTATTGTGACCCAGATGGAGGAATTTCCTAATTCAGTGTTGTAGACTCAACCAGGCCACGCGTGCAAAAATATTTAATTACTCAATATGACTAAAAAGCACAAAAGGTCAATACAGTTTTTTAAATCTTTCAAATTAGACTGTGACAGTGATGTCCCTCCTTTTAACTTAAAACAAGACAAGAAGAGAAAAAAATGCCCTTCAATGCTTGAATGATTAGAGAAAAGTAAAATCAAACATTGAAGAAATGACTGCATAGCGCTAAATCATAAAATCGGAATTATGTGTGAACAAATAAACTTCATCTATCAAATTCAATCTTGAGGACTACATTAATCAAAGTATTGGTCAAATATATGTACAAAACTGAAATACTGTAAAGAGTATATGGCTGTGTCAGCTGAAACTATGATAATAATAATATAAACAGAGATTTACCACATGTATAGCTTATTGTATATTTGTATTTCAAATATAATGGAATATAATGCAGTAAAGCTGTCAGGCACTCTGTGTTGCTTTTAGATATTTCTCCTGTAGATAAACCTTTACAAGGTTACAAGGTAGGTTATTTGTCATTATACAACATAAAGTTGTTGTAGAACAAAACAAAACAAATATATATATTATATTCTAATATTTGAATACATATTAAATGTGTATTCAAATATTTTTTCATGTAATGTCATCTGAGTCAGTACACATGTGTGATTTAGTCTTTCCTCCTCTTTTGTCTTTGCCCTTGTTTGGGGAAGTAACCTCTTTAAATATGACCTTTTCTCTCCTCAATGAGAAATGAAATAATTTTAATTCAGTTAGAAACTCTTTGACTTTAATAGCTTCTGTGTTTCAGCAGTTTTTCAGCTCATGATCAAAACTTTCTGCTCATTCAGAATCTCTCTCACATAGGGAGAAATTCAGTTCAGAAAATCTGCAGCAGCCCCTAAACACTCGTCCTACTCCATTGGTTGCTCAGCAGTGCTCCCCATTTTTCTTAACATCCACGTCGTTCTCTTGGTTCTCAAAGCTTGCCAACAGATTTCTCATCTTTGGCTCCTGTCTTCCATCCTCAGGGCACCAGAAATTGCCCTAGGCCTGCCCTTCACAGAGGCTATAGATGTTTGGGGAGTTGGCTGCATCCTGGCCTTCCTCTACCTTGCTGAAAACCTCTTCCCTGTCGACTGTGACTATCAGATGGTAGGTCAGCTTCCTCAGACAAATATTCAGAACCAAGTAAAGACTTAATGCAGAATGATGTGATTCTGTATATTTTGTTTGCAGATGAAGTGCATGGTTGAGGTTCTGGGTCAGCCAGAGGACCACCTGCTCTGTGCTGGCAAATATACCCAGTACTTCTTCAGTGAGGAGGAGGCTTCTGAAGGTCCAACTTGGAGGCTTATGGTAGCAACCATTTTCTTCTTTGTTTGAGTTGGATAAATCATTTTTCATAATCCTTTAAAATGGTTCTCATATATAGGCTATTTTGTTCCTTTAGACGCCTGAAGAATATACAGCTGCGAACAGCGTGAAACCAGAGGAGCGTAACAGCTTCATTGACCTGCCCAGCTCTCTGGATGACCTGGTGAATGTAGGTGCTCTGTACTGTGTTTTATGAGTGACGACTGGATCAGTACTAGTTATTCATATGTCTCTCAGATGTAGGAGGCGGCTGGATCAATTGACATGAATTTGTTTCCAAATCCAGATCTATCCTGAATGGGATGCTGCTGAATTTGAGGACAGGAGGGCTTTTGTGGACCTCATGAAACGGCTGATGCATCTTGACGGGGATCAGAGAATCTCTCCCCATCAAGCTCTGGAGCACCCGTTCGTCACAATGTCCCACCTGATCGAGCACTCTGGCAGCACAGCCTAGTAAGTGATCGTGATTCTGTTCACACTGGTAGTAGAAAACACATCATGTTGCATTGACTGATGGCTTTTATGACTGACTGGCTGATTTACTGATTGATTGTCAAACTTTCTCCAGTCTAACCGCCTCCAAAACAATGATGGATGTCTGCCCAATAGAGGACTCAGCAGACAGGGTTAACACCCCTGCAGCTTCCAAAACTGACAGAGAGTCAGCTGCTGAGTTCTACGTCAGAGGTCTACCCTCTGCTTCCAGTGACAATGCTCCTCCCACCAGGTCATTTGATGGAACCAAAGCCACTGTCTCCTATGACGATGGTCCCACCACAGGGTCATCTGATGGAGTTCCAGTCAATTACTCCTATGATGAAGATCAAGCTGCCTGGTCTTCTGAAGGACTACCTCCCTGCTCCTGTGAAGATCAAGCTGCCTGGTCTTCTGAAGGACTACCTCCCTGCTCCTATGAATATCCAGCTGCCTGGTTTTCTGAAGGACTACCTCCCTGCTCCTATGAAGATCCAGCTGCGTGGACTTCTGAAGGAGGACTACCTCCCTACTCTTATGAATATTCAGCTGCCTGGTTTTCTGAAGGACTACCTCCCTGCTCCTATGAAGATCCAGCTGCCTGGACTTCTGAAGGAGGACTACCTCCCTACTCCTGTGAAGATCCAGCTGCCTGGTCTTTTGATGAAGTACTTCCTCTCTGCTCCTATGAAAATCCTGCTGCTTGGTCTTCTGATGAAGGACCACCTCCCTGCTCTTATGAAGATTCAGCTTCCGGGTCTTCTGATGAAGGACTAAATAACTGCTCCTATGAAGATCCAGCTGCCTGGTTTTCTGATGGAGTACTGCCTCCCTACTCCTGTGAAGATCCAGCTGCCTGGTCTTTTGATGGAGTACTTCCTCCTTACTCCTATAAAGATCCTACTGACTGGTCTTCTGATGGAGTACTGCCTCTCTACTCCTATGAAGATCCAGCTGCCTGGTCTTTTAATGAAGGACTTTTTCTCTACTCCTGTGAAGATCCAGCTGCCTGGTTTTCTGGAGGACTACCTCCTTGCTCCTATGAAGATCCTGCTGCCTGGTCTTCTGATGGAGTACTGCCTCCCTACTCCTATGAATATCCAGCTGCCTGGTTTTCTGAAGGACTACCTCCTTGCTCCTATGAAGATCCAGCTGCCTGGTCTTCTGATGGAATACTGCCTCCCTACTCTTATGAATATTCAGCTGCCTGGTTTTCAGAAGGACTACCTCCTTGCTCCTATGAAAATCCAGCTGTCTGGTTTTCTGAAGGAGGACTGCCTCCCTACTCCTATGAAGATCCAGCTGCCTTGTCTTATGATGGAGGAATTCGTCTTTGCTCCTATAAAGATCCTACTGACTGGTCTTCTGATGGAGTACTGCCTCCCTACTCCTATGAAGATCCAGCTGCCTGGTTTTCTGAAGGACTACCTCCTTGCTCCTATGAAGATCCTGCTGCCTGGTCTTCTGATGGAGTACTGCCTCCCTACTCTTATGAATATTCGGCTGCCTTGTCTTATGATGGAGGAATGCGTCCTTGCTCCTATAAAGATCCTACTGACTGGTCTTCTGATGGAGTACTGCCTCCCTGCTCCTATGAAAATCCAGCTGTCAGGTTTTCTGAAGGAGGACTACCTCTCTGCTCCTATGAAGAACCTGCTGTCTGGTCTTCTGATGGAGTCATGCCTCCCCAGTCCTATGAATATACATCTGCCTGGTTTTCTGAAGGACTACCTCCTTGCTCCTATGAAGATCCTGCTGCCTGGTCTTCTGATGGAGTACTGCCTCCCTACTCTTATGAATATCCAGCTGCCTGGTTTTCTGAAGGACTACCTCCTTGCTTGTATGAAGATCCTGCTGCCTGGTCTTCTGATGGAGTACTGCCTCCATACTCCTATGAAGATCCAGCTGCCTTGTCTTATGATGGAGGACTGCCTCCTTGCTCCTATGAAGATCCTACTGACTGGTCTTCTGATGGAGTACTGCCTCTCTGCTCCTATGAAGATCCAGCTGCCTGGTTTTCTGATGGAGTACTGCCTCCCTACTCCTATGAATATTCAGCTACCTGGTTTTCAGAAGGACTACCTCCTTGCTCTTATGAAGATCCAGCTGCCTGGTCTTCTGATGGAGAACTTTCTCCTTGCTCCTATAAAGATCCTACTGCCTGGTCTTCTGATGAAGGACTGCCTCCCTGCTCCTATGAAAATCCAGCTGTCTGGTTTTCTGATGGAGGACTACCTCTCTTCTATGAAGAACCTGCTGTCTGGTCTTCTGATGGAGTACTGCCTCCCTACTCCTATGAATATCCAGCTGCCTGGTTTTCTGAAGGAGGACTACCTCCATGCTCATATGAAGATCCAGCTGTCTGGTCTTCTGATGGAGTACTGCCTCCCTACTCCTATGAATATCCAGCTACCTGGTCTTTTGATGAAGGACTACCTCCCTGCTCCTATGAAGATCCTGGTGCCTGGTCTTCTGAAGGAGTACTGCCTCCCTACTCCTATGAAGATCCAGCTGCCTGGTCTTTTGATGGAGTACTCCCTCCCTACTCATATGAAGATCCAGCTGCCTTGTCGTATGATGGAGGACTGCCTCTCTACTCCTGTGAAGATTCAGCTGCCTGGTTTTCTGAAGCTGTACTGCTTCCCTACTCCTATGAAAATCCAGTTGCCTGGTCTTCTGATGGAGTACTGCCTCCCTGCTCCTATGAAGATCCAGCTGCCTGGTCTTCTGATGGAGTACTGCCTCCTTGCTCCTATGAAGATCTTGTTGCCTCGTCTTCTGATGGAGTACTGCCTCCCTGCTCCTATGAAGATCCAGATGCCTGGTCTTCTGATGTAGGACCACCTCCCTGCTCCTATAAATATCCTGTCACCAGGTCTTCTGAAGGAGGACTTCATCCCACCTCCTATGAAGATCCAGCTGTCTTGTCTTCTGATGGAGGACTATCTCTCTGCTCCTATGGAGATCCTGCTGCCTGGTCTTCTGATACAGGACTGCCTTCTTGTTCCTATGAAAATCCAGCTGCTGGGTTTTCTGAGGGAGAACCACCTCCCTGCTCTCATGAAGATTCAGCTGCCAGGTCTTCTGATGAAGGACTAAATCCCTGCACCTATGAAAATCCAGCTGCCTGGTCTTCTGATGAAGGACCACCTCCCTGCTCTTATAAAGATCCAGTCACCGGGTCTTCTGAAGGAGGACTTCATCCCACCTCATATGAAGATTCAGCTGCCTGGTCTTCTGATGGAGTACTGCCTCCCTGCTCCAATGAAGATCTTGTTGCCTGGTCTTCTGATGATGGAGTACTGCCTCCCTGCTCCTATGAAGATCTTGTTGCCTGGTCTTCTGATGGAGTACTGCCTCCCTGCTCCTATGAAGATCCAGCTGCCTGGTCTTCTGATGGAGTACTGCCTCCCTGCTCCTATGAAGATCTTGTTGCCTGGTCTTCTGATGGAGTACTGCCTCCCTGCTCATATGAAGATCCAGCTGCCTGGTCTTCTGATGGAGTACTGCCTCCCTGCTCCTATGAATATCCAGCTGCCTGGTTTTCTGAAGGACTACCTCCTTGCTCCTATGAAGATCCTGCTGCCTGGTCTTCTGATGGAGTACTGCCTCCCTACTCTTATGAATATCCAGCTGCCTGGTTTTCTGAAGGACTACCTCCTTGCTTGTATGAAGATCCAGCTGCCTGGTCTTCTGATGGAGTACTGCCTCCCTGCTCCTATGAAGATCTTGTTGCCTGGTCTTCTGATGGAGTACTGCCTCCCTGCTCCTATGAAGATCCAGCTGCCTGGTCTTCTGATGGAGTACTGCCTCCCTACTCCTATGAAGATCTTGTTGCCTGGTCTTCTGATGGAGTACTGCCTCCCTGCTCCTATGAAGATCCAGCTGCCTGGTCTTCTGATGAAGGACCACCTCCCTGCTCCTATAAAGATCCAGTCACTGGGTCTTCTGAAAGAGGACTTCATCCCACCTCATATGAAGATCCAGCTGCCTGGTCTTCTGATGGAGGACTATCTCTCTGCTCCTATGGAGATCCTGTTGCCTGGTCTTCTGATACAGGACTGCCTTCTTGTTCCTATGAAGATCCAGCTGCCTGGTCTTCTGATGAAGGACCACCCCTCTGCTCCCATGAAAATCCAGCTGCTGGGTTTTCTGAGGGAGAACCACCTCCCTGCTCTCATGAAGATTCAGCTGCCAGGTCTTCTGATGAAGGACTAAATCCCTGCACCTATGAAAATCCAGCTGCCTGGTCTTCTGATGAAGGACCACCTCCCTGCTCTTATAAAGATCCAGTCACCGGGTCTTCTGAAGAAGGACTTCATCCCACCTCATATGAAGATTCAGCTGCCAGGTCTTCTGATGAAGGACAACCTCCCTGCACCTATAAAGATCTAGTCACCAGGTCTTCTGAAGGAGGACTACCTCCCTGCACCTATAAAGATCTAGTCACCAGGTCTTCTGAAGGAGGACTTCATCCCACCTCATATGAAGATTCAGCTGCCTTGTCTTCTGATGAAGGAGTACCTCCCTGCTCTTATGAAGTTTCAGCTACCGGGTCTTCTGAAGGAGGACTTCATCCCACCTCCAATGAAGATTCAGCTGCCTTGTCTTCTGATGGAGGAGTACCTCCCTGCTCCTATGAAGATCCAGCTGCCTGGTCTTCTGATGGACTACCTCCCTGCTCCTATGAAAATCCTGCTGCTTGGTCTTCTGATGAAGGACCACCTCCCTGCTCTTATGAAGATTCAGCTTCCGGGTCTTCTGATGAAGGACCACCTACCTGCTCCTATAAAGATCTAGTCACCGGGTCTTCTGAAGGAGGACTTCATCCCACCTCATTAGAAGATCCAGCTGTCTTGTCTTCTGATGGAGGACTACCTCCCTGCTCCTATGAAGATCCAGCTGCCTGGTCTTCTGATGAAGGACCACCTCCCTGCTCTTATGAAGTTTCAGCTGCCGGGTCTTCTGAAGGAGGACTTCATCCCACCTCCAATGAAGATTCAGCTGTCTTGTCTTCTGATGGAGGAGTACCTCCCCGCTCCTATGAAAATCCTGCTGCTTGGTCTTCTGATGAAGGACCGCCTCCCTGCTCCTATAAAGATCTAGTCACCGGGTCTTCTGAAGGAGGACTTCATCCCACCTCATATAAAGATACAGCTGCCTGGTCTTCTGATGAGGGACCACCTCCCTGCTCTTATGAAGATTCAGCTTCCGGGTCTTCTGATGAAGGACTAAACAACTGCTCCTATGAAGATCCAGATGCCTGGTCTTCTGATGTAGGACCACCTCCCTACTCCTATAAAGATCCAGTCACCGGGTCTTCTGAAGGAGGACTTCATCCCACCTCCTATGAAGATCCAGCTGTCTTGTCTTCTGATGGAGGAGTACCTCCCTGCTCCTATGAAGATCCTGCTGCCTGGTCTTCTGACAGAGTTAAACCAATAGACATCCCCGCTGCAGCCTCAGTCTCCTCTGGTTGGACTAAAACATGTCAGAAGAGGATTCATAGATTCCTCCGTCGCATCAAGTCTAGCTTTTGTTGCTGCAGGTGTCCCGCTGTGAAGGACTGATTTCATATTCATTGTTTCTCACTATATGTATTTTTTCTGAACAATGTCTAGCCATTTTTTAAATAAAACTAAACTAAAGTAAATAAAACTGATTAATTGATTGCAGTTCAGACTACATTTATCACTTAAATACACACACTTCTGAATGTTCCAACCCTTCTCAGTATCTGATCTGTAGCCATTGTTGTTGGGGAAAAAAACTATAAGAGAAACACTGGAGGAGCTTCGGTTGGTTCTGTAAGAAGAAAATATATTTTGAAAGATGCTATATAAGATATAAATTGTACAGTTATATTTTCAAGTTGGCTCTTTTCATTTGCAATATCTTACTTTGGCAACCAAGAGTGGTAAAAACGATTACCAGTGACACCAACGATTACTGGATTTCACTATTAACAACGCTTTAAAACATCACAGTTAATCAATCGTAAAGGCTCCGCTGCACCGAGTATTCCTGTTGCAGGGAAAGGAACTGTTGCAACTTGCACAAAATGAAAACAAAAAGTTACTTGAGCAGTGAACCAGCTTGAAATGCCGTGCTTATCAGAGACATGGAGGCTACTACTGCACACTGGCTTAACTATGGTAGAGGGCCAGAACTGTGAAGCTTTATTTGCACCAAAAAAACGGCAGAAGTCGGCAGTGTAGGAGCATTTAGGGTACACCAAGACTGACCAGGGCGTTATGGAAGATGACAGATCACCTGTTCAAAAGCTTGTCGTTAAAAGGTTGCTGCTAAAGGAGCAAATAGCTACATCAAATATGATGCAGCACCTGCGGGATCATCACCCAGCTGGTAAAGTAAAGGTAATACATAATCAGAATCAGAAGGACCTTTATTGCCAAGTAGTGTTTTACACATACAAGGAATTTGCTTTGGTGATAAGGTGCTACACGTAGACAAACATACAGTTGACATAAATAGTGTCAGTGGGGGACCCGGGTCTTGTTGATGAGGCTAGCTGCAGTTAAATAACTAAGTTAAATAACATGGCAAGTTGGTAGGGAATTAAATATAAACGTGTCACTTACAATTGATGCCGTAGCGGTAAGAGTTGAGCTTGCAATGTAAACAAACAAAGCAAGTGTAACCTTTCAGATAGGTCTGAAACCCATTATTTTCAATGGCTTGTGCTACGGAACGGCGGTTTGTTGCTGCATCAAGCAACACGCACCGCGTTGCTCTGTGAGCTTGCATGCACGCTGCTGTCAAAGTAGCTGAACTTTTCCACTGAACCCAACCTCCAGCGCAGCGTAAATCGCTTCTTTTCTGAAAGGGTCTTAACGGAAGAATGTAGTCCTCTCAAGACCTTCAGCAACAAACAACCAAAAATACCACATACCAACTTTAATAAAACTAACAAAATCAAGTTTATATTTTGAAGAATAAAACTTGAAAATAATGTGCCCTATCCATAAAACTATGTTAGGTGTTAGAGTGAGTTTTACTTTCTGACAGGCAGCCAGTGAGAGCAGTGGCAGACTTACATACTGTAGGAGAATCCTGGCAGAGGTGAGCTGCCACAGCATGCCGAAGCCTTGCAGGCTGTTTGGTCAGCGTCATTAATGTCTTTTAAATGTTACTGTACATACCAACTGGAAGGTTAATGATATTTTAACCTCAACTCTCCCAGCCCTCCTCCTCATTGCTGTCAGGACGCCTAAGAAAATTAGTGCGTCCATTAAAGACACAAGAGGCTCCTTCTCTCTCTCTCTCTCTCTCTCTCTCTCTCTCTCTCT
>NW_024041150.1:6599246-6620656 GCF_014851395.1 Micropterus salmoides
GACATACCAGAAAATAAAAGATTCAAATTAAATCTTTATTTGCTTGTCTTGTCAAACAACAGGATTCGGAGCTTCCAATCCTCATTAGTGCTTCACTGATGCACCCACACAAATAATGCTCACGACAGCACCCTCCCACACACACACACACACAATATAGTCCATATACACAATAAGTACCGACAGCAACTAAAGCAGGGGGCGAGAAAGAAAGAAAAATCATCATTAACATTCTCAACAGCAGGGGTTTAGCCTTTTTGAACTCCCAGGAGAGAAAGAAGGAGCCTCTTGTGCCTTTAATGGACCTCTATTGGTGAGACAAGTAGAGGCAACACCTACAATAGACTTCTATGGTTTCTTAAGCTTTTTAAACTTCATGGCGCCTCACAGAAAAGAAGACTTTAAGTATGTGTAGATACTTTGAACATTGCTTCTGGTTGTGTCAAAAGCAAGTTGTCTTTCATGTATCTGGAGGGCTGATATTCAGTTTGTGACGCTTTCAAACTCTTCACTGATTTGTCTGTATTGCCTGCTCAGTGTAGAAATGTTATTGTACTGGACTGCAGTAATCATCTAACCATTAACTGCATGATGGTCACTGCAGCACACAGTCTTCCTCTGCAACAGGCGTCCATCCTGTACGACCTTTTAACTCATGGTTAAGTAGTAACAGCTGAGGACTCCAGGTTTGCTCCAGACTGCCGGGCTGAGTGAACCATGCCGATGCTTGTTTGCATATGACGTCACGTCACTGCGTTGCCATGGCGCGAAATGCAGATGGAGGGCAGGAAGTGATTTGCACATTTAGGAAGCACCATAACAAACTGAGAATGTCTGTTTGCGCCGTTTATGGTTGGTTAAATCGATTAAACCGTGAAACCACGAGGAGTTTTATCGTTGTTGTTCATAAAGGGAAAAATGCAACACCGGAAAAAATCTGGAGGAGCTGAATCTGAAAATGTGTGCAGTGATCACTTCTTCAAAGGTGAGTTGATACCTTATGTGGCTACATTTAGGAAGCGTAACAGTTTCCCACTTTGCAAAGTCACAGTAATTGTTTCTTCTTTCTTTGAGTTTGTAAGTTACGCAACGTTAGCAAAGCTAACAACAAAGTGTTTTAAGGTGCAGCCTTATTGAGAGTGCATCGTGCTCTGACTGTGTTTTGGTTGCGCAGACTTTGTGTCTGAACAATGTCACGGTGAATTATAAAGTTTTTTGTGTGATAACCATAGACTGAATGTAAAAGGTGATAACTGGCAAACTGCACCTCGGAAAATAAAACCGGCATGAAATTAAACTGGGCCACATAAGTGGACCAGTCCAGACAAGACACAGTGTGATGGGAGACTTCTCCTCATAGCAACTCATCATTTAAAACAAGACAGTGATTTTCTGTCTCCTAGTCAACTCTGCAAGATGGAAAGCTGTGGATTCACTTTAACTATTGATTATTAAAATGTTCATTAGCTGGGCAGACTGGGCAAAATAGATGCTCTCAGTAATAATTAACATCTTTTTACATTTAAAATGTATTAAAAGCGGCCCTGATGGACCTGATGACATTAATACTAGCAACTATTGTTTTCTATAAATTACAGGTGCTGTGCTGAAGTTTGTCAGTAGATCTGGATCATCAGCCAGTACAGAGTGCAGACCTTTGGAGCAGGTCCCACAGACCCAGGTGAAATACAGGGACCCTCAGCCAGCAGCCCACTAGCACAACTATAGATGTACAGATGCTGGGGACATGTCCCCATCACTTTTTGAAATGGCTGATTTTGTCCCCATCACTTTTTGAAATGGCTGATTTTGTCCCCATCACTTTTTGAATGGCTGATTTTGTCCCCATCACTTTTTGATAGTATTTTAAAATGCTTCTGAAATCTAACAAGAGCTGTGAAAGTAACTTAAGCTAAAAAAAAACAATTTGCTGGCATTATATTACATTATATTTTTACCTTAGACCTGAATGTTGTATAAAAGACATTTCAACCATAAATATCTCCAGAATGCAGGAAAAGGATATGTACAGTATTTACATAGTTAAGGATTGTTATGGTGAACAGTAATAATAATAAATAGTAGCAGCAGAATATTGCACATTTAGTTTAAGCAGGTGTTATTGCACGAAACAGATAATTGTCAAGTATTGCTTTTAAATTTTGTTTAATCTGGTCCTGGTTTGTTTGAGTGAAAGAAGAACTTCTCAAATATATTTGTCTATGTTCTAAGATGTTTGTTTATCTCCACTTGCTCTATCTCTGATGGAAATATCAGGCCAGTGGTCAACTAGTCAGAAATGCACGGCCTGCCGCACATGACCAAAAATGTAGCCTGCAAAACCTGCAACATATGCAATGCAGAGCAGCCGCATAAGCTTAGGCTAAAGAAACAATTGCAAGAGTTCGATGAGAAGCGGGAGAGCTGGGTCCTTACCCAGAAAAATAATCAGACCCCTCTCACATACAGGATGATGCGTATATGTTGCTATGTGATTGTTGTTGTTATTTTCATGCAGGTTATATTCCAAAGGTCCCTTATATGTTTAATATGAATCTCTTTTTATGTGTGTGTGTTTGTGTAAGGGCTATATTACTGAAGGCCTGCAAGAAAAAAAAATGCCTGGGTGTCTGAGGTTTGTGCACCCCGTTGCCAGAGACATCCAATACATGTCTTACAGATAAAGGACCTGTATGATGTTGTTTTCAAGGTGAGAATGTTCTGTATAAATAAATCACGTGTGTCCACGTCACAGAAAAGGCTGTTTGCCTTCTCTCGACTAGGGGAGCTTTCAGATTATGGTTGATACTTTTAGCTAACTTATTGAAACTAACTGTGGGAGGTTGAAAGCTAACCCGCTGCTATTTAACTGCTCGCATTTACGTATCAATAAAATAATACTGTGGGGGTGGTGATGGTGCAGTGGATAAACGGCTCGATTCCCTCTGGGACACCCATCAATCTGAGCAAGACTGTTAACCTAGTTGCTCCAGAGGCGTGCAACTTCTGACCTATATAGCAATTGTAAGTCGCTTTAAATAAAAGCTTAACAAATAAATATAGATGTAAAATTGCATCTGCTTGGTTTCAGCAGGTTCCTCTTACGGTTTGTACCTGATAATCACTCATGCTTGGTGACAGCGCTTGGTCCCAAACCTAGTGCTCTATGCACATTATAGATGATGCAGATCAGAGCTGCACACGTGACGCGGTCACACTATTGTTTGTTGTGTTTATAACATAAACTATGACGTTGAATTGGGAGACAAGATAATTAGCCACGCTATAATTTTAATTATACAATTCTAGTAGAAAAAGTTGCAACCACAAGACTATCTCCAACATTCATCACATGTCTTGGAAACAGTCCTTTAAATCAAAACAATCAGTAGTTTCTGAATAATTCAGTACTTCTATAATGTAGGTGATGCAGGACAAGAGGATGAACCCTCTTCAGTACCAGTCGAACCCCCAACTGGACCACGAATGGCCCAACCAGATCCCCAGGTAGAAGTGGCCTTACTTCATCCCCCAGCAGCTCCAACTGGACCACCAATGGTGACCCCAGATCCCCAGGTAGCAACATCCCTGCAAGATCCCCCAACACACTCAGCTGGAGCACTGAAGGCCCTGTCTGGACCCCCAGCAGCCCTTATTGGACCACCGAAGTCCCCAAACGCATTGGCAGGAAGGCATAATGTGAAAATGTTAAAAAGATTCAGACTCTGGGCATCCCTGCTTTCAAAAGAAATGGGTATAAAAAAAACTCTCGTCAAATTCCATAAACTGCTCCATTTAGCTGTTATCATCACTTAAATGACGCCTGTGTTTGCCCATATTTAGGATTAGGCCTGTGCGAAATGACTGCATTTTATTGGACGATACAGAAATGTCTATTGTTTTAAAGTTATGCTCTATTGTTTATTTCGTTCTGTCACAAACGTGGTGCGTTCTGTTCTTCTTCTATATGTGCCGGTGTTGAAGGGAAGAAATGCAGGAATAAACAAACATGAAGGAGAGTGAAGTTCACTCAGAACTGGGTAAATACTGCACAGAAGGACTCAGACCATGAAAGCAAAAATGAGGAGCTCGTTCCAAAAAGAGAACTGTGTTTTATGGACAAACAACACTATAATTATCATGATTTGTGTCAGTAATGTTTAATGACTCACCCACTGACATTCTGCTTACTTGATGAAGATATGCTGCTGTTGTGATGTACTATTACTAACAGTGTGTACTTTACTTATACTGCGCTTGAAGCTTGTGCTACAGGAAGTGTCATATAATACCATCTCTAAGGTAAATAAGATGATGTCAAATTGTGTATATAGCCATTTAGCCATATGACCGCAGTATAAACATTATAAAGTGTAAAGTAGTGGAATGAGAGGATGGACACTGGAGATTTGCAGTATTGAGGGCTGAATAGAGCTGAGGGTCAGGGACATGACCAGTAAATCACACCAATTCTCCTTTCACTTCACTGGCTTCCTGTTTCTGTGAGGATTGATTACAAGGTCACCCTTCTCACCCACCAGTGCATCTATGGAAAGAACTACTCACCCCTGTAACTACAACACGATCCCTCCGCTCAGCAAACTCAAACTGCCTCCTTCTCGCCAGGACTGAGCTCAGCACCACGGGTGTTTTCTGTTCTGCCGCTCCTCGGATCTGGAATGCCCTCCCCGACCATCTGAGGGCACCTCAGACTACTGAGACTTTCAAAAAAGGACCAAAAGCATTTCTTTTTAGCAAAACGTATGAGTTTTTATCAACCCTGCCAATTGATTTATTATCTGTTTGTATTTTATATTGATGTTTTTAGCTTGCTTTTAAGATTTTATCTGTAGCACTTTGAGATTTGCTTCAAATATAAAGTGCATTACAAATAAAATGTATTATTAAATACTATTATTAGTCCATAAGCTTTGGCTTACGTATTTAACTGTTGCTGTTTTTACAAATCCTCATATCTACAGGTTTTTATTTATGCAACTCACCCCCGTATATAAATTCATAAACGCATTTCATTTGAGATCACACTAAAACTGTTTTCTTGAGATACAATGCAACCGATAAAGATTTTCATAGGGTTAGTGTTTGTGAAAAACATTTCAGAAACATGTTCCAAGAGGCACAAATTATTAACATTTATGGATTAGACCGTTTCATGTCTCTTTAAAATGTACGACCGACACAAGGGCTGAGTGGACAGGGTGAAAATTTAATGTTCTCATAGGACTAAACCAAATACATCATTGGAAAGCTATTGATCAGGAGAGTAACATTATGCCAATCTGAAGGCAGTACATGGTTTCTACTTTGAAATACTGACCTTTGAACTTTGACATTTATGTATGTGATTGTTATAACTCAACAACAGAAGGGGATACAATGAGCCGGCTGTTATACAAAGCTCTTGAACTTGTCCATCCTGTGAGGTACCGTTTCGTGTGATCAATAAGGGGCATCACAAAAATTGGTAAAAATTTAATTTCACATTATTATTATTTATAATTTAAAATTCTGACCAAACTAAAACGGACAAAAATATTAGATCAACATACATGTCTGATTATAAAGACTGGCTTTTTTTGATCAACACCAAGAAACATTTGTTCAGTTGATGTCTGAAGGTTATGTTGGTCATCACATGTGGAACCTACAGAATCTTAAAGCAACAACAATACAAGTAAAGGATGTACATTTAGGGAGTTTCAAATTCAAGTTTAAGTTTATTTAGAGCCCAAAATCCCTGTTTACAGTCTCAAAGGGGTTTATAAGCCCACACGTTTATAGCAAACAAAACAGAACACGCCCTTACTTAATCATCATGCATTGCAAAGAGTCTCAGTTAAACAACTGATTATCAAACTGCAATATTAGTGAAGTACTTAGGAAAATGTCCATAAATTACTGCACCATCAGTAGTCCATTGTTTGACATCATGTACCCACTGATGCCCCATCGTGTTCTCAGGACACCTTAGTTCACTGCTCAGGTCTTCCAGTCTCAGAGACTCAGCCTTTTTCAAAGTCTGCATTAAAAGAAAAATATTTTTGCCATTGCCATGTTACTGTCATCTTTCATATATGTATCTGAAACATAACATAATACCTTGACATATCTGCTGGATAATGCAAGATGAAGGCCTTCCTGCTTCCACCCAGTAGCACAGACTGTTAGCATGTAATTCCTGACTCTTTACATTTACATGTCACGCTTTTATCCAAAGCAACTTACAATTGCGATACATGTCAGAGGTCACACGCCTCTGGAGCGACTTGCTCAGGGACACATGTGTGGATGGGTCATAGTGAGGGGGTTGAACCCGGGTCTCTCACACCAAAGGCAGGTGTCTTATCCACTGTGCCACCCACGTTTTGCAGAGCATTAACTTAAAGGAGGCAGCGGGGCCAGATGAACTTCATCCTGTTTTGTTAAAAATGGCAGCAGAAACTATAGTGAAGCCACTCGATTACATCTTTAACCTTTCCATTTACACGATACAGCGCCTACTTCATGGAAACAGGCTTACGTCACGCCATTACTGAAAGCTGTAAGGTATCAAGAATGAGGACCGAAGCAGGAAAGAGGAGTCTGTCCTACTATGGCCCTTCATCCTGGAATGAACTCCGGTCTAGGCTTAAGATTGGCTCACTAATTTCCTTAGCTGCTTTTAAAAAAACAATATCTGACATTCTGACGGACGTATGCACTTGTTTTAAATTAACGGTACGTAGATATTTAGTCCTTATTTCGTTTGTTTATATATTTTAAAGTCATTGCAATTTTGTCTATGTAAATATTTTGTAAGGGTTAAGTAAATCTGTATCTTAATTTATGTAATGTATTGTTTTTCAACTTATGGTTGAAAGATTGTCTTTTATTTGTGTTATACAGGACTCCCTTTTAAAAGAGACCGTGTCTCAATGGGACATTTCCTGTTTAAAAAAAGGCTTATATATGGTCGTTACCTTTCCTCAGGTCAAAGACCGTCTCCTGTGTTTTCTGGAGGTTTCAAATGAGATGGTTGGTGTCACACCATTTAACAGATACTGTAGGTCTGTGTCGTCTTGGTGCACAGAGTCCATATCATTGTGCAAAAGGATCCCAGTATCATTAGGATGTACATTACTGCAGTTATTGGTGTACAATATCAAACGTATCTGTGGTACAATGCAACCCTGTGTTTAGGGTCTCTGACAGCGTCCTGTTGACCTTCACCTGCAGACTCCATTTTGCAGAGCAGAAGGAGGAAATGCCAGTCTGAGGCAGGTGAGAGTTAATCCAACATTAAGTTTTACTGTCAAAGTCTCCGGCAAGATTAAACTAACCCAGGAGACGAACGCAGATCTAAAGAGGACTGACCAGCAGCTGGATGGGTTTATTATACTGTGTGTTACTTCTTCTGTTCTCAGTCTTGTTGAAACTCCTGAACAGTTTCTCCTGCTTCTTGTGTTCTGAGCTCAGTCAGTGTTACTGGTTTCCTCTCAGACTGACTGAAGTCCAAAAGATCAGTGATCGCTGACAGAGGTTTTGTTTTACAGGACTGAATTATAAAGTATTATTTTTTTGTCTGTCACTTCAGCTCCACCTAAAACAATAAGAGGGGAGGAGCAACAGGCTCATGAGAACAGGGAGGAACATGTTCACCTGTAAATGCAGAGGGGGAGGAGCAACACTGAGCAGGTGATCCAGGTGAAAACAGGAAACAGCCTGAAGCTGAAACAGTTCAGTCAGTTCAGACATTTAGAGTGGACAGAAGGAGGAAAGCTGAAGGCTGAGGCAGGTGAGAGTTAATCCAACATTTTATTATGTTACTGTCAAAGTCTCTGAGTCAGTTTTCTCCCTGTGGACTGTAGAGGAAAGAAACTTTAGAGTGAACTCAACACTTTGATTCATCTGTGGACACAAAGTCCTGACTGGCTGCTGTTAGTTTCTGTGTTACTTCCTGTTTTCTCAGTGTTGCGTCTGACTCTTGAACAAACTAGTTTTTCCTGATTCTTGTGCTCTGAGCTCACAGTCAGTGTTACTGTTTCACCTCTCAGACTGACTTCAGACCAGAAGATGAGTGTTTGTGTGGAGGAAAAGGAGGACAGAGCAGAGTCTGCAGGATCCAGCTCTCTGTCTATGAAGAGTGACCAGTCCACTGATAATCCTCCAGACTTCAGTAAAGAACCTGGACCCTCAGACACAAAGTAAGAGATCTGCTGCTTAACTCATATATATATGACTCAGTTCCAGTGAATCAGTTCCCTCTGCCATGTTGTCTGTTGACTTTTTGTTTATTTATTTTATATTTTATTATAAGTGGGCGGTGCAGTGGTGTAGTAGTCAGCACTGTCGCCTCACTGCAAGAAGGTCGTGGGTTTGCATGTTCTCCCCTTGTCTGCTTGGGTTCTCTCTGGGTGCTCCAGCTTCTTCCCACCATCCAAAGACATGCAGGCTAGGTTAATTGGTGGCCCTTAGGTGTGGATGTGAGAGTGACTGGTTGTCTGTCTATGTGTGGCCCTGCGATGGATTGGCTCCAGCCCCCCCTGTACGCAGGATAAGCGGTTGACGATGGATGGATGGATTTTATTATAAGTTCTACTTCCTCTAAGGCCCCATCCACACTACTCCATTTTACTTTAGTTTTTGCTGCGTATCAGAGTTGATCATGAACATGAAGCAGATGGTCTGAGATTGGTCAAAGAATGCAGATGAAGAACTGCACCAGATTTCATTTTGCATGGACCAATAAGTAGCTGGGACTGTTACTGAATGTAACACGGGAGTGAGGTGCTGGAAAACAGACTGGGAGTCGTCACAAAGTAAACGGTGACATGCACAGAGCAAGTGTAGGCTGTAAGTCTTATTTGCACAGTACAGAATATTTTAATAAAAATACCACATCTAAAACTCAGTAGCATTGTGTTTCTGCTCTGGACATATGAGACCCAAAGTCCTCCGTTTTTGCCGTCTTCAGTAAAACTAAAACTCCATCCGGAGTTTCGAAATGAAAAACGGGGTCGGCAGAATTTCCAAAGTTCTCCGTTTTAGGTCTTTTGTTTTCGGAGCAAACGTAGAAAAAGGTCTCCGCTTTAAAAGCAAAACGCAGCAGTGTGAATGTCTTTGACAGTCACCTAGAGAGGCTGTGATCTGATGATGATACCATGTTACAAAATGCTTCCACTAATGCAAACACAATAAAACACATGATAAAAGTAAGAAATTAAAATACATTTAAAAGATAAAAAAGAAAATACATCAGGAAAGGCTTTCTAAAAGGAACTTTGAAACCTCCTAATTATCCACAGCAGCAGCAGCAGTTTGTGTGTTTAGAGGTTCCTGAATGGCTTTTTAATGATTCTTGTGATAAGAATAAAAACATCTTGTGTTTGCAGAGTTCAGTCCAGCAGACAGAGAGCAGAGTCTGCAGGATCCAGCTGTCTGTCTCTGAAGAGTTACCGGTCCCACCGTAAACCTCCAGACTTCAGTAATGAACCTGGACCCTCAGACACAAAGTAAGAGACAGTTTTTACTGTAAACTGACCTGATGGAAGATGATGCATTGAGGATGAAGACAAAATGTTCTGCTAACAGATTTATATTCCTGATGCAGAACTATTAGTGCAGATTCTGTTTCAAACTAAGACCAAAACACCTGAGAACCTCCAGTTCAGGATTTACACTTCAAGAAAATCTTCATATCTTTTCTCACATGTTAAATTTGCTATAAAGATTTAGAACAATTTTTAAAAAAGGCTTTTACTGTGAAGGAGCTGCAGGAAGTGTTGAGTTTGTATTAATACCAAACTCCAGGCAGATCACTCAGTGTTTAATAAGACGGTCAGACAGGAAAAGCTGTTAATGAATGTTTCTGAAAGCAGGAGAGTTAAAATAAAAGGAACTAAAGGAACAATAGTTTTCATCACAGACTGAAAGCTGAATTCAAACAGAAAAGTAACGACACTTTTTACTGTTCTCTGTGACCATCTGAGCTTCTACACAGTGTCGGACAAATCTGGAGATTTTTCAACTACAAGCAACAAATGATTTTAGTTCTAAAGAAATGTCTTCACAGAGAGAGGAAGAGGAGTCCTGTTTCTGTGGAGGAGCAGCCGTCCTGCTGTGTTTTGTGTCAGGACGTCCTGAAGGATCCAGTCTCTACCAGCTGTGGACACTGGTTCTGCAGACGGTGCATCACCTCATACTGGGACCAGTCTGCTTCATCGGGACACTCCTCCTGTCCCCAGTGTGGAAAAAGATCCAGAACCAGAGCTGGACTGCAGACAGCCAGTCAGAGCAGCTCTGTACAAAGTAAGACTGGACATCTGTACATCTTAAACATGGAACCTGCTACATTTCATTACATTACGTTTATTTAGAGACTTACAATAAGAACATTCAACCCAGAAATGACAAGAACCATGCAGGTACATCAGCTTCATCAAATAAGCTGAACTGCTTCAAGAGCTGCGTTTAGTTTCTAGAGTTTCTGCTGTCCTGATGTCAGTGGGGTTTTGTTAAGCGGTAGCTAGACCCCCTTCATAATGAGGGGAGCAAGCTGATTGGCAGTAGCAGAGCATATTGGGCGAGCTGGGCCATTGACAGCATGGTAGGCAAACGGCAGTGACTTGAACTAGATTGGAGCAGCCACCAGTAGCCAGTGCAGGATGTGGAGGAGCGGTGTAGTGTGGCAGAACTTGGGTTGAATCCCAGCCTCCGTGCTGCACTCTGGATGAGCTGCAGAGTTCAGATGGCAAATGCAGGCAGACCAGGAGTGAGTTGCAGTAGTCTATGCAGGAGATGACAAAGAGCCTCCTGGGTGAGGAACAGTCTGAGCTAAAAGTAGCTCATAGAAACAGTGTGTAAAAATGTCTGCAGTGATAAAGAGTGATTAACACTGATATCCTGCAACATATTATGCTAACTAACATGTGCCGCAGAGGTTTTGTGAGGCGACTGAAAACATGGATCTTGGTGTTACAGCTTCAAAAACCCTGACTGAGCTTGTAGTCATTTACAGGGGCCAACCTGAGATGGTCTCCTCCCTAAAACCAAAGCCACATCTGGAGCTACACTGATTGGAAGGAATAAAAATAAAATAAATGTTTTCTTACATAACAGTTGGGACTACAACTTTCATCTAGCTGTGTGACCCTCTGTTCATAACAAATGAACCTTGGACCTGTCAGTACGTTTGTAGCTTCTAAGTGAATCCCATCATCTCCATCATCGTCTCCAGGGATGAAGTTGCGCTTGACTCTTGTCCATTTCTGACGTTCTTGTAGTTGGGGTAGGGACTCCTTAGTCCATCTTTTCCAAAACAGATCGGACATGTACTGAACCTGCTTCCATCTCCGGCGTGCATACTGTAGATGTCCTTCCAAAACAGGTCGGGTGGTAAGCATGGTTTGGCCTTAAGAAGAAGAAGGTGGTTAGGTGTCAATGCTTCTAAGTCATTTGGATCTGTGGATTCTTTAGTGATAGGTCTACTGTTGAGAATTGATTCCACTTCACAAAGCACTGTGTGGAGTCCTTCTTCATCCAGACCTCAAAGTGGAGTTGAGGATTTTCCTGATGGAGCGAATCAACCTCTGCCATGCTCCTCCATGATGTGATCCACTTGAAGGGTTGAAGATCCACTTGATCCCGTTTTAAAGTCAGAGCATCATTGATCTTCTCAAGGTTCCATCCTTCAATGGCTCTTCTCGGCTCACGCTCTGCTCCGACAAAGTTGGTGCCGTTGTCTGAGCGTAACTCTTGAACCTGTCCTCGTCTCGCTATGAAACATCTCAAGGCGTAATGAAAGAGTCTGTGTCCAATGATGAAGCCACTTCAATGTGTACTGCTCTTATTGCCAAACATGTGAAAATGACTCTGGATCTCTTCACAAGGATTCTCCCACACTTGACTTCAAATGGACCAAAATAGTCCACTCCAGCATGACCAACCTCTTGACGAATGTGTCGCAGAATGAGGTCAGTAATATGAAGATCTTTAGTTAGCATGGCAGGACGCTTGTCTGTTCTTGTTTGGACCTCTAGACATCAGTTTTATTTGTCTTTACTGTTACTTAATTAAATTGCTGCTGATGTAAACTCAACATTTCATGGTGCTTTCCGCCAGCAGAAGCCTTTTATTGTGAAGCAGCTATAGGAAATGGTGAGTTTGTCACAGAGATTTGCAGCACTTTGTTAATGTGGCTATTCAATGAAAACAAGACATGAACATGTTCTGCCTTATTTGATCGGTGGATCAGTTTTAAAATTCACAGGGAGGAAGGAACAGCCACAGTGAGCTGTTCAGATGAAGAGCTGCAGACGAGCTGTTGAGGCTCAGCCTGTCGCCTCTGCTGTCAATCAAACACATACACTTATACACAGTCAGAGAGAAGAATCAGCATTTCTGATTTATAACCTTTACGTCTCTAGTTCTTCTTATATTGATCGTCGATTGTCAAAGTTTCTTTGTTTTGTCTCAACTTTCTTCTCTTCTTTAGTGAGAGGTGGTCTGCAGGAGGTTTTAGATGAACATAAGATCAGTCTGAGGAGGAGATGTGAACGTGTGACTGAAGGAAGTGATGAAACAGGAAGTGGAACCCTCCTCAACAGGATCTACACTGAGCTCTACATCACAGAGGGACAGAGTGAAGAGGTTAATACCCAGCATGAGGTGAGGCAGCTTGAGACAGCTTCCAAGAAGGAGACCCTCCATGACACTCCAATCAGGTGCCAGGACATCTTTAAAGCCTTACCTGGCCAACAGAGAGCCATCAGAGTGGTTCTGACCAACGGCGTCGCTGGCGTTGGAAAAACCTTCTCGGTGCAGAAGTTCACTCTGGACTGGGCAGAGGGCTCGGAAAACCAAGATGTCGGTCTGCTGGTTCTGCTCTCGTTCAGGGAGCTGAACTTGATCAAAGATGAGCGGCACAGTCTCCTCACGCTGCTCCATGTTTTCCATCCAACATTACAGAAGGTCCCAGCACAGAAGCTCGCCGTCTGGAAACTGTTGTTCATCTTTGACGGCCTGGATGAAAGCAGACTTTCATTGGATTTCCACAACAGTGAGGTTGTGTCTGATGTCACACAGAAGTCATCAGTCAACCTGCTGCTGACAAACCTCATCGAGGGGAATCTGCTTCCCTCGGCTCTCGTCTGGATAACTTCCCGACCTGCGGCGGCCAATCAGATCCCTCCTTCGTGTGTCGGCAGGGTAACGGAAGTACGAGGCTTCACTGACGCCCAGAAGGAGGAGTACTTCAGGAGGAGAGTCAGTGATGAAGAGCTGTCCAGCAGAATCATCTCACACATCAAGACCTCCAGGAGCCTCCACATCATGTGTCAGATCCCAGTCTTCTGCTGGATCACTGCTACAGTTCTGGAGCACATGTTGACTACAGAGCAGAGAGGAGAGCTGCCCAAGACCCTGACTGACCTGTACTCACACTTCCTGCTGGTTCAGATAAAGAGGAAGAAGCAGAAGTACGATGAGGGACATGAGACGAGTCCACAGGAGCTGACGGAGGCTGACGGAAGGTTCTTCTGAAGCTGGGGAGGCTGGCGTTTGAACAGCTGGAGAAAGGAAACATCATGTTCTACCAAGAAGACCTGGAGCAGTGTGGTCTTGATGTCACAGAGGCCTCGGTGTACTCAGGAGTTTGTACAGAGATCTTCAAAAGAGAGAGTGTGATCTTCCAGAAAACCGTCTACTGCTTTGTTCATCTGAGCGTTCAGGAGTTTCTGGCTGCAGTCTACATGTTCCACTGTTACACCAGCAGGAAGACAACAGTAGTGGAGACTTTCCTGCGAAAGACATCCCTGGAGATCTTCCTGAAGAAAGCCCTAGAGAAATCTCTCAAGAGTAAAAATGGCCACCTGGACCTGTTTGTTCGCTTCCTTCATGGCCTCTCTCTGGAGTCCAACCAGAGACTCTTAGGAGGCCTGCTGGGTCGGACAGACAACAGTCCAGAAATCATCCAGAGAGCCATCAAGAACCTGAAGAAGATGAACAGTGGTGAGATCTCTCCTGACAGAAGCATCAACATCTTCCACTGTCTGACGGAGATGAACGACCACTCAGTACATCAGGAGATCCAAGAGTTCCTGAAGTCAGAGAACAGATCAGAGAAGGAACTCTCTGAGATCCACTGCTCAGCTCTGGCCTTCATGCTGCAGATGTCAGAGGAGGTTCTGGATGAGTTGGACCTGAAGAAGTACAACACATCAGAGGAGGGACGACTGAGACTGATTCCAGCTGTGAGGAACTGCAGAAAGGCTCAGTAAGTCCAGATGTGATTATCAGCAATGTAAAGACGAAGCATCAGTATTACAGTAAGCAAGCTAGCGTATTGAAATAATTCTACATGTGTTACACTACAAATGTCTACAGAATGTTTTGGGTTCATAGCTGTCAAGTCAAAGAAGCATCTACTATCATTAATCATTAGGGGTTATTATGAACTTTTGTAAACATCAAAATTAGTTTACAATTTTTAAACAAACTTTCAAATTACACATTAAATAAATTATATAAAATGGAAAAATAATTAGAAAAATAATACTGCTGCAAACTATGACCAAGTTCTCTACTCAGATTTATTAATGCTTTTATTCACAAACAATATGTTGAACATATAAAGCAGAGAAGCATGCAATACCAGGGGAGCATAGGGCTGACCGAAATACACACAAACACAAAAAATAAAAATATTTTTTGTAATGATAATAAAATAAAGGGGATCACAAATCAGCACTGAAAGATGTTAAACAGAGTAAATAGATGCAAGGTCTTGATAGCTTTCCTGTTTTTAGACTATAGGATTGTCTTGACGTACTGTCTGACTTCGTTTTCAAAAATGGCAAAGGGAGTTTTGTGGTTGGAGAACCTAGATTTGTGAATCTGTGATTTTGCCAGCAATAATATCAAGTTGATGATTAAGAAGTAATTTGCCTTTATAGAAGGGTATGTTAAAAAAAACCAATACATTGTCATAGGAAAGTAAGAATTCAGAGTCAATATATTGGGAGATAAATGTACAAATGTCTTGCCAAAAGGTGCAGGAGTGAGGACAAGACCAAAATAAATGATGCAAGTCTTCTTCAGCCATTTGACAAAATGAGCAGTCCACATCAATGTCCTTTTTATATCGTCGTAGAAATACCTTGCAGGGATAAAAGCGATGCAGCATTATAAAAGATACTTCCTTAACCTTATTTAAAATTAGATATTTGGAAGGCAGGCACCAAATTCTTTCCCAGTCCAGATTTGGAGTGAGGTTATTCCAATAAGGAACAACATTTGGAACAGAGACTATTTCTTTTTGAAACAGAGAACGTATAGATCGGTTAATGTTTCTCAAATTAGAGGAGAAGCAGATCTGGCCATCAGTCGACATATAAGGATCCAGTGGCAAAAAAGTTGGTATGGATACTATATTTTTTAAGAAGCATTAGAGCACCACAAGGGATTGCATCAAAAACTAAGACGTATTCCTTTGGCGGTATAGGAATACCAGACTTGTCTAGAAGTTCGGAGTATGACAATAATTCACCACTAGAACTGAGGAGCTGTATTACCAGATAAATTCCATGGATAAACCAGTTTTCCAAGAACAATGATTTGTGTTTAGACAGAATGTCTCTGTTGTTCCAGATGTAGTATTTGTGCAGGGAAAAGTTGTATTTATAAACTAAGGACCAGGAAAGGAGCAATTGTTTGTGAAAATTTGATAACTTTAAGGGGATTTTTTCAACATTGTAGCTGCAAAGTAGGAGGAACTGAAGACCTCCAAGCTTTGAAAACAGGTAGTTCGGAATAAAATTCCAGATTGAGTTAGGATTTTTTAAAAACTGTTTTATCCAATTTATCTTAAAGGTGTTGTTGAGGGTGGAGAAATCAAGAAAGTTTAGACCATTTACATAAGAGTTCATTAATACTGATTTTCTAACATAGTGGGTTCTATTTGTCCATACAAAGTTGTATAGCAGGTTATCGATGACCGTAGAGGTCCGTTTGTTGACATCTAGAGATAAGGCTGCATAAGTAAGATGAGATATGCCCTCAGCTTTGGTAAGCTAAATTCTTCCTTCAAGAGATAAGTCTCTTTGAACCCAATTTTTTTTTTTTTGTACCTTTCCCACCACTGGGTTGAAATTCAAAGAGCATCTGGTGTTGTTGTTTTTGTTGATTAAAAAATTCCAAGGTAGGTGACGGACTCTTTCACTGGAATGGTAGAGATAGACGTAACGTTGCAACTTTTGAGGGCGAGCAGCTCACACTTACTGATGTTTAAAAAATGTAAATGCTCTGTATTGCGACCACTCAAAGCGCTTTTACACTACATCTGCATTCACCAGTCAAACACATTCATAAACTGAGCCTAAGTGCTCAAACAGAAACTAACATTCACACACATTCATACACTGGAACAGCCACCAGGGGCAATTCGGGGTTCAGTATCTTGCCCAAGGACACTTCGACATGCAACCAGGGGGAGCCAGACCGCCGACCTTTCGATTAACAGCCAACCCGCTCTACCTCCTGAGCCACGGCCGCCCCAGAGGCCCAGAGAAGACCAGAGGCTTTAGTGAATGTCTTAATTGTATCGATAGCAACTGAAAACTGTGAGGCATCCTTTAAAAAATAAAGTGGTATCATCAGCTAGTTGACTAAGTATTATTTCTTTTCCAACTATTGTGAGCAATTTGCATTCTTATACATGGTTTTAATGGCTGCACAAAAGTAAGTGCCAAAGCAAAATTTATCTAAGGCCTGTAAGAGAAAGATAGATGTTCGACTGTGTCAAAAGCCTTGCAGAAATCTAAAAACCATATATAGCCATCATCATCATCACTAAGATCAGCGTAATCAATGAGGTCCAACACAAGTCTGATGTTATTAGATATATGTCTATGCCTCATAAACCCGGTTTGGTTTTCATCAATTGGTCCAAAACAGCTTTTAATCTTTTGGCAAAAACTAGAGCTAGGATTTTGTAATCATTATTAAGAAGGCAGATTGGTCGCCAGTTGTCAATGCACAGTGGGTCTTTCCTATGCTTTGAAGTCCTTGAGATAGAGTGAGGGGGAGCGTTTGGTTTTCAATGCTTTCTGTGTATACACGGTGAAGGAAGGGAGCAAGATTTTGTCTGCAAAAGCAATATAAAATTCAGCGGTAAAGCCATCAACACCTGGAGATTTGTTAACTTTTAGACGGTGAATGGCATACAGAACTTCATCTGCAGTTATTGGGTTATCACAAAAATCTTTTTGGTCATTCAATATTGATTTTGTTTTAGTGAGGTATCCTAAAAAGGTGTTAGCTATCTTTTGGGGATCATCATCTCCATCATCGTCTCCAGGGATGAAGTTGCGCTTGACTCTTGTCCATTTCTGACGTTCTTGTAGTTGGGGTAGGGACTCCTTAGTCCATCTTTTCCAAAACAGATCGGACATGTACTGAACCAGCTTCCATCTCCGGCGTGCATACTGTAGATGTCCTTCTGAAACAGGCCGGGTGGTAAGCATGGTTTGGCCTTAAGAAGAAGATGGTTAGGTGTCAATGCTTCTAAGTCATTTGGATCTGTGGATTCTTTAGTGATAGGTCTACTGTTGAGAATTGATTCCACTTCACAAAGCACTGTGTGGAGTCCTTCTTCATCCAGACTTTGTGTCCTCAAAGTGGAGTTGAGGATTTTCCTGATGGAGCGAATCAACCTCTGCCATGCTCCTCCATGATGTGATCTACTTGATCCCGTTTAAAGTCAGAGCATCATTGATCTTCTCAAGGTTCCATCCTTCAATGGCTCTTCTCGGCTCACGCTCTGCTCCGACAAAGTTGGTGCCGTTGTCTGAGCGTAACTCTTGAACCTGTCCTCGTCTCGCTATGAAACATCTGAAGGCGTTAATGAAAGAGTCTGTGCCCAATGATGAAGCCACTTCAATGTGTACTGCTCTTATTGCCAAACATGTGTAAATGACTCTGTATGTCTTCACAAGGATTCTCCCACGATTGACTTCAAATGGACCAAAATAGTCCACTCCAACAAAACTGAATGGAGGTACCTCTGAAGAAACTGTCTTCAGGCAAGTCTGCCATTTATTGTTGGCCTGCAGCTCCGTATAGCCGACGACAGACCACACATCGACAAGATCTTCCTTATGGAAACACTAGCACCAGGGATCCAGTATCTCTGATGTAATTTGGACAACATGTGATTCTTGCCTCCATGACCAACCTCTTGATGAATGTTTCGCAGAATGAGGTCAGTAATATGAAGATCTTTAGTTAGCATGGCAGGATGCTTGGACTCTTCGGACATGACAGCCTTACTAAGTCGTCCTCCAACTCTCAATACACCATCATCCAGTACAGGATTCAGCTTGTATATGTGACTGTCTCTTTTCACACACTCTCCCCTTTGGAGGCTTGAGAACTCTTCTGAGAATCTTCTTCTGACAGAATTTTATTACCTGCATCTCGGCTTCCTTGATCTCTCCCACTGAGAGATAATCACGACAGAGCTTGTTTTTGAAGTTGTGCGGCTCACTGTGGACCGCACCTTCCTTCTGAATTGTATCTGACGCAGACTGAGCAGGACATGCAGTATCTTCTTTCCTTTTCCTGAGACTCATGAGCAAACCCTTGAGCCTTAGGATCCAGCCAATCACTCTTGTGAGACGTGTCCAAGATGAGGTGCGATTGATCAACATGTCACGGGTCGTCTTCACCTTGGGCTGCACACACTTCAATAGCAGCTGATACCTTAACCTCAGGGTCTCCATCCGGCAGTTCTTGCAAGTTGTCTGGGTTGACGGGCCAATCCTCTTCTGGCTGCATAAGAATGAGGACCAGATGTCCACACTTCATTCCTCAGAAATGGCTCGGGCCCTGATCCCTGAGGAGGCCACGTCCGCTGGATTTATCCTGCAGGAAAACTTGACAACAAATATGACAACAAAAAACTTGACAACAAAAACAATTGACAACAAATATGTGCAAAATTACAGGTTTGTGCATGATACGAAATGAAGTAATATTTGTGTCAGTGGGGGAACCCGGGCCTTGTTGATGAGGCTGCAGATAGGAAGAAGCTGTTTGTGGCGAGAGGTTTTGATCCTGATGAACCGCAGCCTCCTGCCAGAGGGGAGAGTCTGAAACAGTTTGTGTCCGGGGTGGGAGGATCAGCTGCAATCTTTCCTGCTCGCCTCAGAGTCCTGGAGGAGTACAGGTCCAGAAGAGATGGAAGATTGCAGCCAATCACCTTCTCTGCAGAGTGAATGATGTGCTGCAGCCTGCCCTTGTCCCTGGCAGTGGCAGCAGCGTACCAGATGGTGATGGAGGAGGTGAGGATGGACTCAATGATGGCGGTGTAGAAGTGCACCATCATTGTCTTTGGCAGCTGAACTTCACTTAGTAACCGCTCCTATATGAGCCAGTTCCGAAATCGCCTGAGCCGGAAGCAATGCGAAATAAAACTTTGCATTAGGAAAGAAGGGGGGACAAAACATAGATTTGAAATGAAACATGTATAATGCCTCCTCTGCCTATCAGGTGATTAACCTCGCCACAAATCCACACAAGTTAACAGCTGGATCATCTTATTCTCTGGCTAATTTGCAGGAGAATAAATATAACAATAATCTCACTCTCGCCTGCGCCCCTTAACGTTAGTTAGCGAGTATGCCCAGGGCTAACGACGCCGCTGGTGATGGAGGTGATGTTCAGCTCCTACTTGAGCTTCCAGTGATCCAGTGTCTGCACTCTTGTTTCTATACTGAGTCTGTTTTAGTTTTCTTATATACAGACATACATACATGTCGTATCTGATCTGCTGAACTAACATCACTTGAAGGTTGTGAATTATAGCTTCATTTAACTTTGCTATTCTAGTCCCAGTTTCTGAGCTTTTCATATGAAGGACTGTTCTGTCCATTTTCACATACAATATCTCTAATTATTGTTGATTTGAAGGATGTGAAGGGAGGCCATTCCCTCTTAAAGACCAAACGAACACCCCCCTCTCCATCGTCATTAAAAGGTGACTTTACATTGTTTAGTTCCATCAATGAATGTCTCTTCGTGTGTTTAGCTACATTAGAACTGAGTTTGATTTAGAAACGGTAAGGAAGCTCTGTCTCTCTGGTAGGATTTAATGGACTGGTCTATAAACTGGAACACTACTTTAGTGATGTTCACTGTTAGAGAGCGTTCTAAAGCTTTTTCCCATTGTTCTCCTTTTCCATCTGGTCACCTTAAGATGTCAGACAGTGTGTTTCCTTTCTGCAACATTTCACATCCGTCACATTAAAGTCAGACACGCAGAGGAAACACAGCACCATTTAAACTGTGGTTCTTAAAACTGCAACCACAGTCTTTGGTATTTATCAGCTGGTTTCCTCAGACAGCACTCATTACACAGTCAGCTGCTGGGACGCCTCCAGGTTCATTCTGCCAGAATTAGAGCTCAAAACTATTAGCTAAACTATTATGAAATTAAATTATACTACCTTTATACTAATTATAATATGAATGCACCAGGAGCCATTAAATTAATTCAATGAGAGATGAAAAGCAGATGGAGTGCATAAGATAACAAAAATACACCGACAAGCGCCAGACTGAGGGAAATACAGTGGAGAACAGTTACAACAGGGATTTTACAGGTAATTGAACTTATGTTAAATAAGTTTAACTAATACAAATCACAGCCCCCTGCTCAATATGCTGTCATATATATTGTTACGTAACAGTCATGATTTGGCAACACTTTTGTTTGAAACTGCAGTTTGCAGTTCATTATGTTGCCAGGACTCGTCAACATGTGGACAGGAGGAGCTCAATATCAAACCTTGTGATCAGTGGCTGACCAGCTGAGCCGCAGCCGCTCATGTTAATGTGCTTTGTGATTAAAAAGAAATGTTTAAGTGTCAGATGTTATTATACTTTAAGTTTTATATTCTGTCCACAGACTTTCTGGCTGTGGACTCTCAGAGACTCACTGTGAAGTTGTGGCCCTCAGCTTGAAGTCCAACCCCTCCCATCTGAGAGAGCTCTACCTGAGTACAACAAGCTGCAGGATTCGGGAGTGAAGCTGTTGTCTGCTGGACTGGAGAGTCCACACTGTAGACTGGAGACTCTGAGGTCAGGTTTTTTATTCTTTTTTTTTCCTTTAGTGGTTAGTCCTTGACTGTGGCAGCATGTTGAGCTCCACATTTAAAATCTTATTACAACAAAGAACACTCGGTAGTTCACTTTGAACCTCTTAAAGTATTGGTTATTGTTAGGTTTAGTGGAAGATTATTGCTGGGTTTAAAATAAGTATGTTAGGTAGTCACATGACTTAAGTTGTGTAATTACAGAAAATACACTTTTTTTGCTGGCGGCCTTTTGCCTGTAAACAAGAGATCATTTCATCC
>NW_024041150.1:6621156-6703693 GCF_014851395.1 Micropterus salmoides
TCTCTCTCTCTCTCTCTCTCTCTCTCTGTCTCTCTCTCTCTCTCTGTCTCTCTCTCTCTCTGTGTGTCTCTCTCTCTCTCTCTGTGTCTCTCTCTCTCTCTCTCTCTCTCTCTCATGTGCTTCATATTCAAAAAGGCTCGACTGCCTGTTGTTGAGAATGTTAATGATTATACGGTAGTAGCAGTAGATGTGTGTATGTGTTATGGATGTGTGTGTTTTGAAGGATATTTTATGCTAATTGATGCAGACAGTGTGTGAAAAGGTTTCTGTGGCTGCGGTTCCTTTATTAATCATCTATTAATCTCCAAATCATGTATATATATATGATTTGTATGCTTACATTTATCAGGTTGTAATTGCTTGTAAGGAGGGAGGACATACCAGAAAATAAAAGATTCAAATTAAATCTTTATTTGCTTGTCTTGTCAAACAACAGGATTCGGAGCTTCCAATCCTCATTAGTGCTTCACTGATGCACCCACACAAATAATGCTCATGACAGCACCCTCCCACACACACACACACACAAATATAGTCCATATACACAATAAGTACCGACAGCAACTAAAGCAGGGGGCGAGAAAGAAAGAAAAGATCATCATTAACATTCTCAACAGCAGGGGGTTTAGCCTTTTTGAACTCCCAGGAGAGAAAGAAGGAGCCTCTTGTGCCTTTTAATGGACCTCTATTGGTGAGACAAGTAGAGGCAACACCTACAATAGACTTCTATGGTTTCTTAAGCTTTTTAAACTTCATGGCGCCTCACAGAAAAGAATGACTTTAAGTATGTGTAGATACTTTGAACATTGCTTCTGGTTGTGTCAAAAGCAAGTTGTCTTTCATGTATCTGGAGGGCTGATATTCAGTTTGTGACGCTTTCAAACTCTTCACTGATTTGTCTGTATTGCCTGCTCAGTGTAGAAATGTTATTGTACTGGAACTGCAGTAATCATCTAACCATTAAACTGCATGATGGTCACTGCAGCACAGTCTTCCTCTGCAACAGGCGTCACATCCTGTACGACCTTTTAACTCATGGTTAAGTAGTAACAGCTGAGGACTCCAGGTTTGCTCCAGACTGCCGGGCTGAGTGAACCAATGCCGATGCTTGTTTGCATATGACGTCACGTCACTGCGTTGCCATGGCGCGAAATGCAGATGGAGAGCAGGAAGTGATTTGCTACATTTAGGAAGCACCATAACAAACTGAGAATGTCTGTTTGCGCCGTTTATGGTTGGTTAAATCGATTAAACCGTGAAACCACGAGGAGTTTTGATCGTTGTTGTTCATAAAGGGGAAAAATGCAAACCTACAAAAATCTGGAGGAGCTGAATCTGAAAATGTGTGCAGTGATCACTTCTTCAAAGGTGAGTTGATACAACTTATGTGGCTACATTTAGGAAGCGTAACAGTTTCCCAACTTTGCAAAGTCACAGTAATTGTTTCTTCTTTTCTTTGAGTTTGTAAGTTACGCAACGTTAGCAAAGCTAAACAACAAAGTGTTTTAAGGGTGCAGCCTTATTGAGAAGTACATCGTGCTCTGACTGTGTTTTGGTTGCTTGCAGACTTTGTGTCTGAACAATGTCACGGTGAATTATAAAGTTTCATTACGTGTGATAACCATAGACTGAATGTAAAAGGTGATAACTGGCAAACTGCACCTCGGAAAATAAAACCGTGCATGAAATTAAACTGGGCCACATAAGTGGAACCAGTCCAGACAAGACACAGGTGTGATGGGAGACTTCTCCTCATAGCAACTCATCATTTTAAAACAAGACAGTGATTTTCTGTCTCCTAGTCAGCTCTGCAAGATGGAAAGCTGTGGATTCACTTTAACTATTGATTATTAAAATGTTCATTAGCTGGGCAGACTGGGCAAAATAGATGCTCTCAGTAAATAATTAACATCACGTATTCAGTCTGGTCATATAGTTTTTTACATTTTAAAATGTATTAAAAGAGCGGCCCTGATGGACCTGATGACATTAATAACTAGCAACTATTGTTTTCTATAAATTACAGGTGCTGTGCTGAAGTTTGTCAGCAGATGCTGGATCATCAGCCAGTACAGAGTGCAGACCTTTGGAGCAGGTCCCACAGACCCAGGTGAAATACAGGGACCCTCAGCCAGCAGCCCACTAGCACAACTATAGATGTACAGACGCTGGGGACATGTCCCCATCACTTTTTGAAATGGCTGATTTTGTCCCCATCACTTTTTGAAATGGCTGATTTTGTCCCCATCACTTTTTGAAATGGCTGATTTTGTCCCCATCACTTTTTGAAAGTATTTGTTAAAATGCTTCTGATAAATTCCTTCTAACAAGAGCTGTGAAAGTAACTTAAGCTAAAAAAAAACAATTTGCTGGCATTATATTACATTATATTTTTACCTTAGACCTGAATGTTGTATAAAAGACATTTCAACCATAAAATGTCTCCAGAATGCAGGAAAAGGATATGTACAGTATTTACATAGTTAAGGAATTGTTATGGTGAACAGTAATAATAAATAAATAGTAGCAGCAGAATATTGCACATTATAGTTTAAGCAGGTGTTATTGCACGAAACAGATAATATTGTCAAGTATTGCTTTTAAATTTTGTTTAATCTGGTCCTGGTTTGTTTGAGTGAAAGAAGAACTTCTCAAAATATATTTGTCTATGTTCTAAGATGTTGTTTATCTCCCACTTGCTCTATCTCTGATGGAAATATCAGGCCAGTGGTCAACTAGTCAGAAATGCACGGCCTGCCGCACATGACCAAAAATGTAGCCTGCAAAACCTGCAACATATGCAATGCAGAGCAGCCGCATAAGCTTAGGCTAAAGAAACAATTGCAAGAGTTCGATGAGAAGCGGGAGAGCTGGGTCCTTACCCAGAAAAATAATCAGACCCCTCTCACATACAGGATGATGCGTATATGTTGCTATGTGATTGTTGTTGTTATTTTCATGCAGGTTATATTCCAAAGGTCCCTTATATGTTTAAATATGAATCTCTTTTTATGTGTGTGTGTTTGTGTAAGGGCTATATTACTGAAGGCCTGCAAGAAAAAAAAATGCCTGGGTGTCTGAGGTTTGTGCACCCCGTTGCCAGAGACATCCAATACATGTCTTACAGATAAAGGACCTGTATGATGTTGTTCTTCAAGGTGAGAATGTTCTGTTTTTTATAAATAAATCACGTGTGTCCACGTCACAGAAAAGGCTGTTTGCCTTCTCTCGACTAGGGGAGCTTTCAGATTATGGTTGATACTTTTAGCTAACTTATTGAAACTAACTGTGGGAGGTTGAAAGCTAACCCGCCTGCTATTTAACTGCTCGCATTTACGTATCAATAAAATAATACTGTGGGGGTGGTGATGGTGCAGTGGATAAAACGGCTCGATTCCCTCTGGGACACCCATCAATCTGAGCAAGACTGTTAACACCTAGTTGCTCCAGAGGCGTGCAACTTCTGACCTATATAGCAATTGTAAGTCGCTTTAAATAAAAGCTTAACAAATAAATATAGATGTAAAAATTGCATCTGCTTGGTCTTCAGCAGGTTCCTCTTACGGTTTGTACCTGATAATCACTCATGCTTGGTGACAGCGCTTGGTCCCAAACCTAGTGCTCTATGCACATTATAGATGATGCAGATCAGAGCTGCACACGTGACGCGGTCACACTATTGTTTGTTGTGTTTATAACATAAACTATGACGTTGAATTGGGAGACAAGATAATTAGCCACGCTATAATTTTAATTATACAATTCTAGTAGAAAAAGTTGCAACCACAAGACTATCTCCAACATTCATCACATGTCTTGGAAACAGTCCTTTAAATCAAAACAATCAGTAGTTTCTGAATAATTCAGTACTTCTATAATGTAGGTGATGCAGGACAAGAGGATGAACCCTCTTCAGTACCAGTCGAACCCCCAACTGGACCACGAATGGCCCAACCAGATCCCCAGGTAGAAGTGGCCTTACTTCATCCCCCAGCAGCTCCAACTGGACCACCAATGGTGACCCCAGATCCCCAGGTAGCAACATCCCTGCAAGATCCCCCAACACACTCAGCTGGAGCACTGAAGGCCCTGTCTGGACCCCCAGCAGCCCTTATTGGACCACCGAAGTCCCCAAACGCATTGGCAGGAAGGCATAATGTGAAAATGTTAAAAAGATTCAGACTCTGGGCATCCCTGCTTTCAAAAGAAATGGGTATAAAAAAACTAGATATAATTTAAGCAGTTATTTGATTAGTACCTCTCGTCAAATTCCATAAACTGCTCCATTTAGCTGTTATCATCACTTAAATGACGCCTGTGTTTGCCCATATTTAGGATTAGGCCTGTGCGAAATGACTGCATTTTATTGGACGATACAGAAATGTCTATTGTTTTAAAGTTATGCTCTATTGTTTATTTCGTTCTGTCGCAAACGTGGTGCGTTCTGTTCTTCTTCTATATGTGCCGGTGTTGAAGGGAAGAAATGCAGGAATAAACAAACATGAAGGAGAGTGAAGTTCACTCAGAACTGGTTAAATACTGCACAGAAGGACTCAGACCATGAAAGCAAAAATGAGGAGCTCGTTCCAAAAAGAGAACTGTGTTTTATGGACAAACAACACTATAATTATCATGATTTGTCAGTAATGTTTAATGACTCACCCACTGACATTCAGCTTACTTGATGAAGATATGCTGCTGTTGTGATGTACTATTACTAACAGTGTGTACTTTACTTATACTGCGCTTGAAGCTTGTGCTATAGGAAGTGTCATATAATACCATCTCTAAGGTAAATAAGATGATGTCAAATTGTGTATATAGCCATTTAGCCATATGACCGCAGTATAAACATTATAAAGTGTAAAGTAGTGGAATGAGAGGATGGACACTGGAGATTTGCAGTATTGAGGGCTGAATAGAGCTGAGGGTCAGGGACATGACCAGTAAATCACACCAATTCTCCTTTCACTTCACTGGCTTCCTGTTTCTGGGAGGATTGATTACAAGGTCACCCTTCTCACCCACCAGTGCATCTATGGAAAGAACTACTCACCCCTGTAACTACAACACGATCCCTCCGCTCAGCAAACTCAAACTGCCTCCTTCTCGCCAGGACTGAGCTCAGCACCACGGGTGTTTTCTGTTCTGCCGCTCCTCGGATCTGGAATGCCCTCCCGACCATCTGAGGGCACCTCAGACTACTGAGACTTTCAAAAAAGGACCAAAAGCATTTCTTTTTAGCAAAACGTATGAGTTTTTATCAACCCTGCCAATTGATTTATTATCTGTTTGTATTTTATATTGATGTTTTTAGCTTGCTTTTAAGATTTTATCTGTAGCACTTTGAGATTTGCTTCAAATATAAAGTGCATTACAAATAAAATGTGTTATTAAATTATTATTAGTCCATAAGCTTTGGCTTGCGTATTTAACTGTTGCTGTTTTTACAAATCCTCATATCTACAGGTTTTTATTTATGCAACTCACCCCCGTATATAAATTCATAAACTCATTTCATTTGAGATCACTCTAAAACTGTTTTCTTGAGATACAATGCAACCGAAAAAGATTTTCATAGGGTTAGTGTTTGTGAAAAACATTTCAGAAACATGTTCCAAGAGGCACAAAATTACATGATATATATATATATATATTCAACTAATACATTTTTATTAACATTTATGGATTAGACCGTTTCATGTCTCTTTAAAATGTACGACCGACACAAGGGCTGAGTGGACAGGGTGAAAATTTAATGTTCTCATAGGACTAAACCAAATACATCATTGGAAAGCTATTGATCAGGAGAGTAACATTATGCCAATCTGAAGGCAGTACATGGTTTCTACTTTGAAATACTGACCTTTGAACTTTGACATTTATGTATGTGATTGTTATAACTCAACAACAGAAGGGGATACAATGAGCCGGCTGTTATACAAAGCTCTTGAACTTGCAGCAGATTACAACGTGATAAGACAACTCTTAAAATATGTAGTTCTTCCGGTTTGCAAACTAGGGTTGTGAGTAAGTAGGGTTTCAAAAGAACTATAATATAAAGTAAATTCCTAACAGACATTCTACTGCAAAAGCTTAATACACGTTGTATGAATTAAGATTAAAAAAAGGCGTCTTACGATGATTATTATTAGCCAAAAATGCGTTTTTGCCAGGTTCATGATCGTTGCTAAGACAACCATGTTGGCGTCGGCTCGTAGCCCGACCACAGACACGGAAGTAAGGTGAATTTTTTTTAAACGTGTAGGAAACAAACATGAATAATTCATGTTGCCAGCAAATATTTAAAACTATGTAATATCCATGTTGAAATCAACCTACCAGATAGCTATTCGTTTTCTTTAGGTGAAATATTAACTTGTAGAGGGTATCCGTTGATGTCACTTCCCTTTCCATCATTTACAATATTAGCTGTGTAGTGTTTATTCTTATATGCAGTGCACATTTATGTAGCAGGATAATAAATATGTCTTATTTATGACTATAATTTACTAGTTAATTAGGTAATTCATTAGTACATAACTATATACCTACTTGGCAATAAACATGTGAAAACGTTATTTTGTGTGATTACTTTCAGCTAGATAAAAATGACAAATCAGAAATTTCACATACTTTATGTTCAAGAAGACAGAGAAAAAAACAAGAACAACGAATGAACTAGTTTCTAAGCATGTACAACATAGTTTTATATTTCCCTAAAGTAATGATAAAGTACTTCCTTTTGTTGCCAGGGTAACAGCAGTCATTACAACAGGAAACACTACACTCAAGACTCAACTATGGGTATCAACCAGTTATTTTTGGAAAATGTTTTATGTTCTGATACATACATAAACAGGTCACTCCAAAAGTATCTACATTACTGTGAATAAAAATATACATGAGTATACAGTAGAAACAAATCAACTATATTACATCTATGTAAGAGAAACATGTAAGTAGTAACGCAGGGAGAAAGCACTTTGCAAATCTCTGAATGACTGTTTCGCTACAGTACAGGTCATGCGTTGACTAGCACATTGGGAAAGTCACCACTGCAACAAGCTGTTGTCATTCGCGAGCTGCAGCACCAGAGTTGACTGTGAAACATCGGAGGTGGAGAGGAAACTTATCAACCTGCTTTTTGTAAACTGAGCTTTCCACCTATGAAGCTAATGTTGTTTACACACTAGAGGAAACAAAAGGAAATAAAAGTACTATATTAGACATCCATCACACTTCCAAATAAGGTTTTTTGTTTTCCTTGAAACACACTTGCTGTCCATTCAGAATTGACATGCAGTCTAAACACATCACGTCAGTTGAGAACCACTGATTTACATCTGAACTCTCATAATTAACTTCATCATGGTGCTCCAGTATCTCCTCGGACCCATCCTCCAGCAGAGTTGCAGCATTTGGTCCTGACGCCTGACTGTAACTTATGCATACAACTTGGAACTTATCCTCCACATCTGCAAGCCTTTTCTGAAGAAGACACAGTAGCCCACGATGACCCTCTTCAGTTAAACTGCCTAGAAGGAAAACAAAAGAGAGGCAAAAGAGGAAAAACTTGAATAAACATTTTTCAAACTATATCGTTCATAACCAGGATATGCAGCTGTGGTGGGTTTGAATCTATAGTATCCCCAAAAGCATCACACTAAGAAGGTAATAAAAGTTGGCTTCTTACCACTCTTTCTGCCAGAAGACATTTCTGATATCATTGTCCTGATGTTCCCAGCCAGCCTTCTGAGATAGGTGGAGTGCTGTCTCATCTCTCTCATCGCAATAATCTTTTCCTGTTGAAGCCGCACATTTGACATGTAGGCATCAAATATCCTCTTCTTGGTGAGGATGTTGCTGGTCTCTGCAGGCACACAGATATCATCACTTCAATACCAGTTTGACCTGTACGTTCTAAACAGCAGGCAAAACACAAGTGTTTGTACATCCCATAACCAGTTGCAGCACAATTTTAGATTAAAAAAGTAAGCGTATGAAGAAATAAGAAGTTAGAAAGACACAGAACACAGTAAAGATTAGCTCCCTTGTTCTTTATTTCATGAGATCCTACTCAGCTGCTTAGGAGCCTTTAAATACCCCACCCTATCTCAGAAGTGTTGTGAGCCAGATGGAGACCTAGTGGTTGAAATAACGTCACCTAGTAAAGAGTAAGGGAGTAAATCCCCAGTGTAGCAGTCAGCAACAGAACTGTCAAATTGAAATATACATTGTAATTGTGTTTTATTCTAATATTTCAAACTACAAAACAGCAACAAAACACAAAAGGTCCCACAAACTGCACAAAAATTACAGATCAAACATATACAGCATATCATTAGTTTGCTTAATTACACACACAGTAGCCTTAGAGAGAAATTGTTCCATAACACTGCTGTGCACACACGGCCATATCAGACTGTCTTCTCTCCACCTGCTCCTCAACGATGCGCTCCTCATCTGGCACCTGCTCATTGAGTTTGATTGTTTGCAAGAGTTTTCTCTTCTCTTCCCACAATTTTCTTCGGCACAAGAGTCGAATTTTGTTGCTGTCTATAAAAATTACAAAAGACAGAAAACATAATGCAGAAGACATCTGCAAGACAAAAATATTAGATCAACATACATGTCTGATTATAAAGACTGGCTTTTTTTGATCAACACCAAGAAACATTTGTTCAGTTGATGTCTGAAGGTTATGTTGGTCATCACATGTGGAACCTACAGAATCTTAAAGCAACAACAATACAAGTAAAGGATGTACATTTAGGGAGTTTCAAATTCAAGTTTAAGTTTATTTAGAGCCCAAAATCCCTGTTTACAGTCTCAAAGGGGTTTATAAGCCCACACGTTTATAGCAAACAAAACAGAACACGCCCTTACTTAATCATCATGCATTGCAAAGAGTCTCAGTTAAACAACTGATTATCAAACTGCAATATTAGTGAAGTACTTAGGAAAATGTCCATAAATTACTGCACCATCAGTAGTCCATTGTTTGACATCATGTACCCACTGATGCCCCATCGTGTTCTCAGGACACCTTAGTTCACTGCTCAGGTCTTCCAGTCTCAGAGACTCAGCCTTTTTCAAAGTCTGCATTAAAAGAAAATATTTTTGCTATATTTCGTACCTCATCCAAAACGTCTTCCAGTATCTTCAACCAAGTCCAGTTGCCCTCGACTTTAACCTTCGTTGGATAACTATGACCTGGATGACTGAGAATCTTCACAGACATTAACCCCTAGTTGCTCCAAAGCTGCGCCCTCTGACACAGCAATTGTGATTTGCTTTTGAGAAAAGCGTCGGCTAAATGAGGGATTTCTTATGTTTTACATGACTGAATTATAAAGTATTATCTTTTTGTCTGTCACTTCAGCTTCACCTGAAACAATAAGAGGGGAGGAGCAGCAGGCTCATGAGAACAGGAGGAACATGTTCTCTCTCTCACACAAACTCATGTGGTTTCCTGTAAATGCAGAGGGGGAGGAGCAACACTGAGCAGCTGATCCAGGGCCGAGTTCAGCGCAGACAACAGAAACAGTGGTCCCCTGAAAACCCCGCTGTGGACACAAGCGCACTGCATTTTCCTGGCTTTCTAACACCGTTGTGTTTACAAACTTTTCGCAGCTGATTGGGTAACACCTGAGACACGCCCCTGGTGACAGGGAGGAACCTGAAGCTGAAAGAGTTTGTTGTTCAGACTCCATTCTGAGTCGACAGAAGTAGGCGTGGGCCAACGGCAGTTTTCACGTATTTAGACGATCCCCATCGAGGGAGGACCCCAACAACCTCTACAGTCTTCTACAAATAAAACAACAGGGCTTCAAAACTATGCAGTGTGCAGATAATTCTTTGTTTTCACTACAGAGTAACTTCTCAGTCAATGTCACATTTGTCTCTTAAAGAAATGTCAAAATAAAACAGTATATAACATCAACCTTTCATTTTCACTTTCTACTAACACATGTAAAATATAAATATCTTAATATTTTCATTTACGGCTGTTAACTATAATATATTGTTGAGCTTAGATCACACTATTTAAGATTAAAATATGAAACTGATGATGAATGAAGAATGATTTTATTATGTATAATTAGTTTGATACACTTTATAACAAAGTATTCCTAATACAAAAGCAATAGTTTAATAAATTAAACTCTTGTCTTGAAAGCATGAAAACATCAATATTAAAAGGTTATAAATGTAAAAGTACTTTTGTATGACTTGAAATGTGTTGGGAGTTTTTATAATAGAATCTGTTGATAAGAACCCAGTGTCATAATTTCACATCAGTGGTGTTGAGTAAAAAGAAAAGCAGGTGCTGAAGAGCTGGAAACTGGAGCTGTTCTCTCCTGAAGAGCTGGACACTGCAAATCACATCTGGAGGGTTCTGCAATCAGCTCCTCTGGCACCTGTAAAGACAACAATGGGTAGAGAGTTAAGCAGCTTCTTACAAAGAGCCATAAAGCTTCTGAACTCTGAGATCACCTCAGCATGAAAACCTCTCTGGCATCTGGCAGTAATTAGGGGAGGCAATGTGAAATACGCTGTTTACTAATATGTGCAATATACAGTTTTCTGCTGGACACTGTGCAACAATAACTACTCAAGTCAGAGCGTATTGAACGTTTATTGTGAGGATCTTATTTTATTTATTATTCTACTGTACTACCTTTTATGGCAAATTCTAACCCACCAAACAAACTCAGAGGCTCTCACACACCTAATTTCTCGCCTTAACTAAACCATCGCCCTAGTTACAGCACAGCTACCTTTCTGCAGGCATAACGCGCATTATATGCTGACAAAAAGGTGGATGCAAATCTCTGCAGGTAGCCTACAACAGCTGTTCTGCAGAATTATGCAGATTTATGAATGTGAATTATGCATTCACATCTTAAGCTCCTTATCAGAAACGTCGCTGATCAAACGCAGTTATCTCCTCAGAGTGTTTGCTGAATCTCAAGGATGAGCTGCATTTATTATGTACTTCGAATCAATCATCCCCACTGATGAACCCCACAAAGAATATTATAACGTTATCCTTTTTAAACAGTAACATTACACTTTTGTGGTGCACGGCTCTCCTCGGAGAGACAGCTAGCTCAGATATTAGCATCGGTGTGACAGTTTCAGGCAGAACTGTCACGCTCTGCCGGTTGGCCATCCTTTGTGTTTACTTTTGAGTTTGGTATCTGCCTTGGTATGTTGAGTTTTGGGTTCTGTCCTGTCTAGTGTCCAGTATCTGTTATATAGTCTGCTTGTCATGTCTAGTCTCTCTGTTTTCCTCTGCTCTCTCTCTCTGCCTCGTTAGTCTCATGTCTGTCACCTGTGTTGCTCCCGCCCTGCTCGTTAGTCCCTGTGTATATATACCTGGTGTTTCTGTCTTGTCCTTGTCCGGTCATTGTTCATGTTACCCCCCAGTCTGTCGTGCGTGTACTCTCTGCCTGCCTAACCAGCCTTGCTTGTCTTGTCTTGTCTCGTCTCCCTGTACTTTTGGATTTTGGATTTCAGTTATTCAGCCACTCACCTGTAAGTGTGCTCGCTTTTGTTTGTTTATTAAAACCCTTCGTTATACCATACCTGCTCCGCTCTGTGTCCTGCGTTTGGGTTCTCCATCCTGCCTCCACACCACGATCCTGACAGAATGACCGGACCAATTAAGAGCCCAGCAGACACTCTAACTGAGGAACAGACTGATGTGCTGAGGGAGCTTCTGACGCTGAGGAATATGTGGTATGGGGCTAGTCATGTTAGCCATAAGGCAGCTATCGTGTCCCTTGCCTGGAAGAGCCTGGCTGCTCAGCCAGGAGCAGCAGACTCTCTCCCTGGGTGGGTTTGTGACTTCCTCCACACCTCAGCCAATCCCCCAGCCAAGTCCTCATCAGTTCCTCAGTCTGTTAGCCTGGAAACGGCTAACACCCGGACCGCTAGCCTCCAGCCGTCATCTCCCCGGCCTGCTAGCCCTCCGCCTGTCCTGCCTGTTACCTGTTCGGCTGGCGCCGCTAGCCCTCCGCCTGTCCTGCCTGTTACCTGTTCGGCTGGCGCCGCTAGCCCTCCGCCTGTCCTGCCTGGAACCTGTTCGGCTGGCGCCGCTAGCCCTCCGCCTGTCCTGCCTGGAACCTGTTCGGCTGGCGCCGCTAGCCCTCTGCCTGTCCTGCCAGTATCCTGCTCGGCTAGCGTGGCTAGTCCTCTGCCTAGCCTGTCCGTCCGCCTGCCTGCCCTACCTACCAAGGACTCAGGGACTATGACTCTCCTGGCCTACCTGACCATGAAGGCCAGGGAGTCAGAGGCAGCACGGGCAGCTAGCCTATGGCCTGATAGCCTGGAGGCTAGGCTTCCCCCGGAGTCCTCCTTCGAGGGAAGTCGCCTGGCCATCTTTTCGGGTTCCCGTGGTGGTCATCGGAGGCGACCAGGTCACCAGCAGCGACCCGTCTGCAACCAGCGTGATCCCCGGCCTGCTAGCGCTGCTAGCAGCCTGCCTGCCCACCTGCCTGCCCACCTGCCTGATCCCCAGCCTGCTAGCGCTGCTAGCCGCCTGCCTGATCCCTGGCCTACTCCTGCTCCCAGGTCTCACTCGGTCGTCCTACCGACACCTGTTACTGGTCCCTCATCGAAGGTCCGACTGACACCAGTTCCAAGGTCTCCGTCGGTGGCCAGACTGGTTCCCGCTCCCCGTGCCCTGTCGGTGGTCCGACCAACGCCAGCTCCGTTGGTGGCCCAGCCGATTCCTGTTCCCAGTGCTCCGTCGGTGAACCGACCGGCACCAGCTCCGCCGGTGGCCCAGCCGACTCCTGTTCCCTCGTCGGTGGTCCGACCAACACCAGCTTCGTTGGTGGCCCAGCCGACTCCTGTTCCCTCGTCGGTGGTCCGACCAACACCAGCTTCGCCGGTGGCCCAGCCGACTCCTGTTCCCTCGTCGGTGGTCCGACCAACACCAGCTCCGTTGGTGGCCCAGCCGACTCCTCTTCTCCCGTCGGTGGTCCGACCAACACCAGCTTCGTTGGTGGCCCAGCCGACTCCTGTTCCTCATGCTCCGTCGGTGGTCCGACCAACACCAGCTCCGTTGGTGGCCCAGCCGACTCCTGTTCTCTCGTCGGTGGTCCGACCAACACCTGCTTCGCCGGTGGCCCAGCTGACTCCTGTTCCCTCGTCGGTGGTCCGACCAACACCAGCTCCGTTGGTGGCCCAGCCGACTCCTGTTCTCCCGTCGGTGGTCCGACCAACACCAGCTCCGTTGGTGGCCCAGCCTGTTCCTCGTCCTCGTGTCCGGTCCATGGTCCCCAGCCCAGCTGTCCAGTCGGTGGTCAGGCCGACTCCAGCTCCTCGTGTCCGGTCCATGGTCCCCAGCCCAGCTGTCCAGTCGGTGGTCAGGCCGACTCCAGCTCCTCGTGTCCGGTCCATGGTCCCCAGCCCAGCTGTCCAGTCGGTGGTCAGGCCGACTCCAGCTCCTCGTGTCCGGTCCATGGTTCCCAGCCCAGCTGTCTCGCCGATGGTCCTCAGCCCAGCTGTGCCTCCAGAGCACCAAAGCTTTGGGTGCCGACCTCTGGAGAGGTCTTGCCGTCGGCCTCCTGCTCGGCCCCCAGTGGGGTTGCTGCCTCACTGTTGGCCGTCCTGCCAACCCCTTGAACTCTGTGGCCCCCCTGTTCTGCCCGGCCTCATGTGTCGTCCCATGGGACGGTCTCCTGAACTGTGTTTACCCCCTGATTTGCTCGGCCTGTCGGGTCGTCCTTCAGGACGGCCTCCTGAACTGTGTTTTCCCCCTGATTTGCTCGGCCTGTCGGCTCCTGAACTCCGTGATCCCTTTGGTCTGCCCGGCCTCCTGGGTCGCCCTCCGGGACGGCCTCCTGAACTGTTCTGCCCCTCTGCCCTGCCCTGCATGTTAGGCCAAGTGCCTTACCTGCCCTGTTTCCTGGGCATGATCTGCCTGTTGGGTGGTTCCCCCGGACTGTTTTGTCCCCTTGGCCTGCTTGTGCGACCTCCCGAACTCTGTCGCTCCCTTGCCTTGCCCACTGGCCACCCTCCTGAGAGTTCCTGGTCTGGCCCTCCTCCTGTCCTCCCTCCGCCCACCCTGGGCCGGCTTGTGCCTTGATTTTGTGCTGTTTTGGGTTTTGTTGACCGTCTGGAGACGCTCGTCGGGGGGGGGGGGGGGTACTGTCACGCTCTGCCGGTTGGCCATCCTTTGTGTTTACTTTTGAGTTTGGTATCTGCCTTGGTATGTTGAGTTTTGGGTTGGTATACCTGGTGTTTCTGTCTTGTCCTTGTCCGGTCATTGTTCATGTTACCCCCAGTCTGTCGTGCGTGTACTCTCTGCCTGCCTAACCAACCTTGCTTGTCTTGTCTTGTCTCCCTGTACTTTTGGATTTCAGTTATTCAGCCACTCACCTGTAAGTGTGCTCGCTTTTGTTTGTTTATTAAAACCCTTCGTTATACCATACCTGCTCCGCTCTGTGTCCTGCGTTTGGGTTCTCCAACCTGCCTCCACACCACGATCCTGACAAGAACTCTGCAGCCGCTCCCCCCTCGGCTCTCTGCCTTTAAACCCTTCGTGTCCATCGGGATCAGGTGCAGCCACTTATAATAGTTTCTAACTAGTATCTAACTGAACAGTGATTCCGTTACAGGACGTAGCTAAATCTCACATCGCCCTTAACACAACGGCAGCCTTTACTTCAAAGCATTATCACCCTAATGTCTAACACTAAAGTTAATCTAACGCATTTTGCCTTCTCTCTTCTTGCTGACTTGTCTTTGACTCATTAAAAGCTGCGGTTAGAACACACTAACTTACTTAACGTTGCTTACACTAATGTCTAATTAGCGTAACGAGCTAACGTTAAGCTAACAAGTTATATGCCGACAGGGATACCTGTTAAATGTTAACACATAAATAAAATACAGGAATGGAGGTTCCCTCTCCAATGAACTGCAAGCCTGCCATTGTTCATCCGGTGTCTGCATGTAGAAATGTCCAAAAGGCTCCGACAGGCTGAGCCTCAGAGCTCCGTGTAGCTGAGTGAGGCTAACAGATGGCAGACTGAGTGCTAGCAGTGGCAGCGGCTAATTGCACCTGTCAAACAAAACGGCCACGCCCCTAATAATGCAGAAATTTAAGGCTTAATATATTTTAAACAGGTGAGTTATAAAAAAATTCACCCCTCACAGTTGTCACGAAGGGCAAAATTAGCGATTTGCACTAAAACCATTTTTTGAGCCAGGTTGTAAATTTTTACATGGGGGTCAATGGAGATTGACTCCCTTCTGCAGCCAGCCTCAAGTGGCCACTCGATGAATTGCAGTTTCAGATACTTAGGCATTGGTATCGGAAGTGAGAGCCGGAGGTTGCTGCTTGGGATGGATGGATGGATTTTATTATAAGTTCTACTTCCTCTAAGGCCCCATCCACACTACTCCATTTTACTTTAGTTTTTGCTGCGTATCAGAGTTGATCATGAACATGAAGCAGATGGTCTGAGATTGGTCAAAGAATGCAGATGAAGAACTGCACCAGATTTCATTTTGCATGGACCAATAAGTAGCTGGGACTGTTACTGAATGTAACACGGGAGTGAGGTGCTGGAAAACAGACTGGGAGTCGTCACAAAGTAAACGGTGACATGCACAGAGCAAGTGTAGGCTGTAAGTGTTATTTGCACAGTACAGAATATTTTAATAAAAATACCACATCTAAAACTCAGTAGCATTGTGTTTCTGCTCTGCAGGACATATGAGACCCAAAGTCCTCCGTTTTTGCCGTCTTCAGTAAGTGCCCTCCGGAGTTTCAAAATGAAAAACGGGGTCGGCAGCGTTTCCAAACTTCTCCGTTTTAGGTCTTTTGTTTTCGGAGCAAACGTAGAAAAAGGTCTCCGCTTTAAAAGCAAAACGCAGCAGTGTGGATGTCTTTGACAGTCACCTAGAGAGGCTGTGATCTGATGATGATGATCTTTATTTATAGAGCACTTTTCAAAAACCATGTTACAAAATGCTTCCACTAATGCAAACACAATAAGACATGATAAAAGTAAGAAATTAAAATACATTTAAAAGATAAAAAATACATCAGGAAAGGCTTTCTAAAAGGAACTTTGAAACCTCCTAATTATCCACAGCAGCAGCAGCAGTTTGTGTGTTTAGAGGTTCCTGAATGGATTTCAATGATTCGTGTGATAAGAATAAAACATCTTATGTTTGCAGAGTTCAGTCCAACAGACAGAGAGCAGAGTCTGCAGGATCCAGCTGTCTGTCTCTGAAGAGTTACCGGTCCCACCTTAAACCTCCGGACTTCAGTAATGAACCTGGACCCTCAGACACAAAGTAAGAGACAGTTTTTACTGTAAACTGACCTGATGGAAGATGATGCATTGAGGATGAAGACAAAATGTTCTGCTAACAGATTTATATTCCTGATGCAGAACTATTAGTGCAGATTCTGTTTCAAACTAAGATGGATCTGATTTGATTTCTGTAGCAAAACACCTGAGAATCTCCAGTTCAGAATTTACACTTCAAGAAACTCTTCATATCTTTTCCCTCATGTTGAAGTTGCTGTAAAGATTTAGAACAATTCAACAAAGATCAACTAAAGAAATGTCTTCACAGAGAGAGAAAGAGGAGTCCTGTTTCTGTGGAGGAGCAGCCGTCCTGCTGTGCTTTGTGTCAGGACGTCCTGAAGGATCCAGTCTCTACCAGCTGTGGACACTGGTTCTGCAGACGGTGCATCACCTCATACTGGGACCAGTCTGCTTCATCAGGACACTCCTCCTGTCCCCAGTGTGGAGACAGATCCAGGAGGAGCAAACTGATTGGCAGTAGCAGAGCATAGTGGACAGGCTGGGCCATTTGCAGCACGGTAGGCAAACACCAGTTACTTGAACCGGATAAGAACACCCACCAGTAGCCGGTGCTGATTGGCCAAAAAAGCGCTCTGTGCATCTGCAGTCGATTGCTCTTCCTCAAGGACCTTGACCTGCCTGTGACCTTAAAACTGAATCTTGTGGATTGAAATTGAATTTAGAGAGCTCAAAGTGAAAACACACACAGACTTGAATTTTTAGTGAGGCTCAAATACAGTTTCAGTTTAGATTCATAATATCACATTCAGTTTCAAGTTTATTGGAATTCAGTTTCAAGCTAATACATTCAAATTCAAGTTGAGCAATTCAAATTCAGTTTGTACTGACACAAAAATCAGCCCATTCCACAACCAGAACGTGTACCGGTGTTTCGGAGAGCTACTCACCCGGGGAGCGGGCGGCGTCCTGGCTCTCCCGCAGTCCGCGTCCCTGCTGCGGTCCCGCGGCTACAGCTGTCCGAGAACATGCCGGGAAATATTATTAAAATGTCTGCAGACCAGTGTTGGGCAGAGACGCTTTGTAATAATGTTACTTTTCTCAGTAACTAGTAGTTTAACTAATTACGTTTCTAAAACGGCAATATGATTACTAGTTACTAATGCAAGTAAAGCTGCGTTACTCGTTAATGAACGCACCATCCTTGACGTGAATGCGTGACAAAATCTAAAGGAAGGAAGGAGAACAAGGGAGAGAGGCGTTCTTTCTACAGCTGTAAGTAGCTGCTGCCATTATTGTGTCACAGTCTAACATGCAAAGAACATTATCGTCTATTGGAAACTCTGTGCGAGCGTCAAAAAGCTTTCAGCCGCGAACATTTCTACATCTGATTTATCGAAACATCTGCTGAAGCAGCGACGTGAAACTTACAGAAAGAAACTGAAAAAGAGCTGCTGTCACTGATGCTTGGACTCGTCGGGAGACAGTGTTAATGTAAAGTTGGGGTTGTAGCCAATTCTGTGGTCTGTTCGCTGCCACTAGGGGCGCTAAAGATACTGGTCGCTGCCACTAGGGGCGCTAAAGATACTGGTCGCTGCCACTAGGGGGGCTAAAGATACTGGTCGCTGCCACTAGGGGCGCTAAAGATACTGGTCGTTGCCACTAGGGGCGCTAAAGATACTGGTCGCTGCCACTAAGGGCACTAAAGATACTGGTTGCTGCCTTGCTGCCCCACAAACCACTGGCCGCTGCCACTAGGGCGCTAAAGATACTGGTCGCTGCCACTAGGGGCGCTAAAGATACTGGTCGCTGCCACTAAGGGCACTAAAGATACTGGTTGCTGCCTTGCTGCCCCACAAACCACTGGCCGCTGCCACTAGGGGCGCTAAAGATACTGGTCGCTGCCACTAGGGGCGCTAAAGATACTGGTCGCTGCCACTAAGGGCACTAAAGATACTGGTTGCTGCCTTGCTGCCCCACAAACCACTGGCCGCTGCCACTAGGGGCGCTAAAGATACTGGTCGCTGCCACTAGGGGCGCTAAAGATACTGGCCGCTGCCACTAGGGGCGCTAAAGATACTGGTCGCTGCCACTAGGGGCACTAAAGATACTGGTTGCTGCCTTGCTGCCCCACAAACCACTGGCCGCTGCCACTAGGGGCGCTAAAGATACTGGTCGCTGCCACTAGGGGCACTAAAGATACTGGTTGCTGCCTTGCTGCCCCACAAACCACTGGCCGCTGCCACTAGGGGCGCTAAAGATACTGGTCGCTACCACTAGGGGCGCTAAAGATACTGGTCGCTGCCACAGTCTCTAAGCGAAGGCTCCTTTCTGTTCCTTGTCACACAAACTGTGACTGTATTAAAAAAGGTCAGTTTCAAGTTTTTATACAGTCTATGGTTCCAAAGTAGACCTAAAGTGACCTTAGATCATTTAAATTATCTCAACTGGTAGATGATAGAGAGGAATGGATCGGTGTGGTCGCTGCCACTAGGGCGCTGAAGACGGTGGTCGCTGCCACACCGACCGGTGTGGTCGCTGCCACTAGGGGCGCTGAAGAGGGTGGTCGCTGCCACACCGACCGGTGTGGTCGCTGCCACTAGGGCGCTGAAGACGGTGGTCGCTGCCACACCGGTCGGTGTGGTCGCTGCCACTAGGGGCGCTGAAGACGGTGGTCGCTGCCACACCGGTCGGTGTGGTCGCTGCCACTAGGGGTGCTAAAGATACTGGCCGCTGCCACTAGGGGCGCTAAAGATACTGGTCGCTGCCACTAGGGGCACTAAAGATACTGAAGACATCACGAACCAGAGAGAGGGCATGAGACGAGGCTACACAGTCCTGGGTTGCTGCCACACAGACCACTGCTGCCACACCGGTCGGTGTGGTCGCTGCCACTAGGGGCGCTAAAGACGGTGGTCGCTGCCACACCGGTCGGTGTGGTCGCTGCCACTAGGGCGCTGAAGACGGTGGTCGCTGCCACACCGGTCGGTGTGGTCGCTGCCACTAGGGGCGCTAAAGATACTGGCCGCTGCCACTAGGGGCGCTAAAGATACTGGTCGCTGCCACTAGGGGCACTAAAGATACTGGTTGCTGCCTTGCTGCCCACAAACCACTGGCCGCTGCCACTAGGGGCGCTAAAGATACTGGCCGCTGCCACTAGGGGCGCTAAAGATACTGGTCGCTGCCACTAGGGGCACTAAAGATACTGGTTGCTGCCTTGCTGCCCCACAAACCACTGGCCGCTGCCACTAGGGGCGCTAAAGATACTGGTCGCTGCCACTAGGGGCGCTAAAGATACTGGTCACTGCCACAGTCTCTAAGCGAAGGCTCCTTTCTGTTCCTTGTCACACAAACTGTGACTGTATTAAAAAAGGTCAGTTTCAAGTTTTTATACAGTCTATGGTTCCAAAGTAGACCTAAAGTGACCTTAGATCATTTAAATTATCTCAACTGGTAGATGATAGAGAGGAATGGATCAAAGCAATTAGATGTGTTGAGGAATTTTCTACTGTATCAGGCTTAAGAATGAACTTGAACAAATCTGTTTATTAGGCTACCACTTAAGGAATGTGAACTATCAGAAGTTAATGGTTTCCAGTAAAGAACCCAGTTACATACCTGGGTGTGATAAGGATGAAAAACTCTGCAATAACCTGAACCCTATGATTAAACAAATAATGAAAAAGGTTCAACATGTGGTGGATGAGGCATCTTTCACTGAATGGTAATGTTCTACTATCTCATACTGAGGGAATGTCCAGATCTATGTATCCTTATCACTGGAAATGCCTACTAAAATATTCAAAGAATTATATAAGATCTCATTTAATTTCATTTGGAGGAACAAATGTCATTATTTAGGGAAAGATACCCTATGCAACTTTAAAAATTGAGGTCTGGAGGTTTTAAGTTTTGAAACCTTAAACAATACTTTCCAAAGTTAAATGGCTAACTAAGTTGAAAAAATGGCCTGGAAATGAATAGATAGTATTTTATTCGCATGGTTGCCGTTATTCAATTCAAAAACACCAAAGTATGAAGAAGACATCACGAACCAGAGAGAGGGCATGAGACGAGGCTACACAGTCCTGGGTTGCTGCCACACAGACCACTGCTGCCACACCAGTCGGTGTGGTCGCTGCCACTAGGGGCGCTGAAGACGGTGGTCGCTGCCACTAGGGGCGCTGTAGAGGGTGGTCGCTGCTACTAGGGGCGCTAAAGACGGTGGTCGCTGCCACACCGGTCTGTGTGGTCGCTGCCACTAGGGGCGCTGAAGAGGGTGGTCGCTGCCACACCAGTCGGTGTGGTCGCTGCCACTAGGGGCGCTGAAGAGGGTGGTCGCTGCCACACCGGTCGGTGTGGTCGCTGCCACTAGGGGCGCTGAAGACGGTGGTCGCTGCCACTAGGGGCGCTGTAGAGGGTGGTCGCTGCTACTAGGGGCGCTAAAGACGGTGGTCGCTGCCACACCGGTCGGTGTGGTCGCTGCCACTAGGGGCGCTGAAGAGGGTGGTCGCTGCCACACCGGTCGGTGTGGTCGCTGCCACTAGGGGCGCTGAAGAGGGTGGTCGCTGCCACACCGGTCGGTGTGGTCGCTGCCACTAGGGGCACTGAAGACGGTGGTCGCTGCCACAAGGGGCGCTGAAGATAGTGGTCGCTGTCACACAGACCACTGGTTGCGGTTGGTTGTATCTACTATGTAATACATCTTTATCATAATTCTTTGTTAAATATACTATGTTATCGATTATGCCTACTCTTATTGTTGCACTATATATTGTGGTTTGTGTGGTTATAGCCTTTCTACAGTAACAAATACATCTAGGTCATAATACTTAATATATAATAAATAAATATAGCCTACTAATTTTTGATTAACTATATTCTTATTGTTGTAATCAGTCTAGCTTGGATTCAACCAACAAGTGGTCACCACACTTCATCGGTGACAACACTGGCCTTCTTCTTGTAGGCAAGAACCAAAGATAGAGAGATTTATTACTGCAGGTTAACCACACAAACTGCAATGTACAGTGCACCAATAAGAATATAGGCATAATCGATAATATTGTAGGCTATATTTATCAAAGTATTGTGATCTAGATAGATGTATTAGCCTACTGTTGATTGGCTACAACCACACAAACTGCAATGTACTGTACGCCTACAGTACATCAATAAGATATAATAGAGTATATTTTACAAAGTGTTGTGATATAGTAAGATGTACACACACACACACTTTCATTCACAGGTGATAACACAGGTCTTGTTATAGGCAAGGACTAAAGATAGATAGATGTAGGCTATTACTGTAGGTATAACCACACAAACTGAAATATATAGTGCAACAATAAGAGTAGGCATAATCCATAATATTTTAACAAAGAATTATGATAAAGATGTATTACAGTAGATATAACCAACTGCAACCAATGGTCAGTGTGGCAGCGACCACTATCTTCAGCGCCCCTAGTGGCAGCGACGTCACACCGACCAGTGTGGCAGCAGCGTCATCTCATGCCCACACGCACAAACACACACACAGCAGTCCACTACTTGCCCCTGATGTCTGCGATATTGCAACAAAGTTTGAGTTTCATTAGCGTGAAAATTGCCACCAAAGACTAATGCTCACGGAGAGACGCAATTTCTCCCTTTATGATAGGTATAATATTTAAGTGTTATTATTTTACGCACTGATGGCCGCCGGCACACCATAGCAAGCATATTATCATATGTAGCGCTGTGCTAATTGGAGGATGCATCAAAAAGCCAATAATGCTAAACAAATAAGCAGCAGTCAATACAGAGTCTGATTCTAGTTTCATGTTAACGGCCTTAACCTGTTTGTTCAAAACTGTGAGCACGATAGTGGCCGATGGTGGAGAAGTGCAGCCATCCTGTCAGTCATGCTGTTTATCTTTTTAATGTGAATAATAAACAGATTTGTTCAAGTTCATTCTTAAGCCTGAGACAGTAGAAAATTGCTTTGATCCATTCCTCTCTATCATCTACCAGTTGAGATAATTGAAATGATCTAAGGTCACTTTAGGTCTACTTTGGAACCATAGACTGTATAAAAACTTGAAACTGACCTTTTTTAATACAGCCACAGTTTGTGTGACAAGGAACAGAAAGGAGCCTTCGCTTAGAGACTGTGGCAGCGACCAGTATCTTTAGCGCCCCTAGTGGCAGCGGCCAGTGGTTTGTGGGGCAGCAAGGCAGCAACCAGTATCTTTAGCGCCCCTAGTGGCAGTGACCAGTATCTTTAGCGCCCCTAGTGGCAGTGACCAGTATCTTTAGCGCCCCTAGTGGCAGCGACCAGTATCTTTAGCGCCCCTAGTGGCAGTGACCAGTATCTTTAGCGCCCCTAGTGGCAGCGACCAGTATCTTTAGCGCCCCTAGTGGCAGCGACCAGTATCTTTAGCGCCCCTAGTGGCAGCGACCAGTATCTTTAGCGCCCCTAGTGGCAGTGACCAGTATCTTTAGCGCCCTAGTGGCAGCGACCAGTATCTTTAGCGCCCCTAGTGGCAGTGACCAGTATCTTTAGCGCCCCTAGTGGCAGCGACCAGTATCTTTAGCGCCCCTAGTGGCAACGACCAGTATCTTTAGCGCCCCTAGTGGCAGCGACCAGTATCTTTAGCGCCCCTAGTGGCAGCGACCAGTATCTTTAGCGCCCCTAGTGGCAGTGACCAGTATCTTTAGCGCCCCTAGTGGCAGTGACCAGTATCTTTAGTGCCCCTAGTGGCAGCGACCAGTGGTCTGTGTCGCAGCAACCAGACCACAAAATTGACTACAACCCCCTCTCTAAAATTCAGCTGTACAAATGTCGGGACTTACTTGCTTTATTTTTTTTTATTTATTTATTTATTTTTTTATTTCGGCCAGTGGCATTAAGAAACGTTAGGCTATATGGGTCAATTTTTTTTTTATGCGGTGCCTTTTGCGTCCCCAGTACAAATCATGTTGTATTTTGACAAAATTTGGACAAATACTAGTTCCATTTGTTTTGTTGTTTTTTTTTTGTTTTGTTTTTTTTATATAAAGTTAATTGTTATTAATTACGATTACAATGAGATTGGCTTTTAAGTTGTTTTAATTTACATTATAAAAGCTTTGGTTTAAGCGGTACTATGGGATTTTGCCATGTCCTCAGTGTTGATCTAAAGATAAAAAAAACCAAACTTATAAGATCCAACGAAGGTTAAAATCAAGGGCAACTGGACTTGGTTGAAGATACTGGATCTTCAACCAAGTCCAGTTGCCCTTGATTTTAACCTTCGTTGGATAACTATGACCTGGATGACTGAGAATCTTCATAGACAAAACTTATAAGAACAAATGCATTTCTTAATATTTAATTAAAATTGTTAAAAAAGGTTTCATGTTTGTCCCCATGCAGCGACCCACTGTCCACCCTGTTTTTTTTTTGTTTGTTTGTTTTGTTTTTTACCGAAATCACTCTCGTCAGGTGACCTGGTGACATCACACCAGTGGGGGGAATTTAGCTGTGTGATTTTCTAGCTCTCTGACTATCTGCTTTTGACATTTTTTAGTCAGTTAATGTGTTTGAACATGTCCACCCTGTTAAGATCAATCAACTTAAATCATTTCAAAAACGGTTTGTGAAAAATTATAGATTGCTCATCTAGTATTGAAGGTCATGCTAGCCGTTATGGGATATGTGATTGTTATTTTAGTAGCAATCATACCCTGAAAACACTTTTAGACAGTTACGTCTAAGTCCTTAACATTTCCCGCGTGTCACATGTTGTTAATTATCTATATTTAATACAATAAAGGTGCCTGTTTTTCATAAAGTTAGATGTATTCTTTATATAATAGAACTTTAAAATATAGATAAATTAACTATTATTTATCCCAAGTTGTGTAAATGCTCTGTATTTGTATAGCGCCTTTCAGGTCTTTTCGACCACTCAAAGCGCTTTTATACTAACATTAACATGCATTCACACACTGAGCCTAAGTGCTCAAACAGAAACTAACATTCACACTCATTCATACTGGCGGAACAGCCACCAGGGGCAATTCGGGGTTCAGTATCTTGCCCAAGGACACTTCGACATGCAACTGGGGGAGCCAGGGATTGAACCGCCGACCTTCCGATTAACGGCCAACCCGCTCTACCTCCTGAACCACAGCTGTTATAAAGTCCAATATATATTATAGCCCTATAAAAAATACCCATATGCTTTGTAAAAAACTCCCTGCTGCTGTTATGAATATGAAGTCGGGAGAGAAGTTTGTTTGGGCGGTAGTGAAAGCAGTGTTTCCCATAATTAGCCTATAAGTTTGAACCCCCCCCCCCCCCCGTCATTCTGTGGGAACCACTGGAAAGTAATATAGTGACGTAACTAGTTTCTTTTATCTCCCAGTAATAAGTAACTAGTAATGTATTACAATTTCTGAGTAACTTGTCCATCACTGCTGCAGACACGTTATAATGAAACTCTGATTTAATAAAACTCAGTTTTGCTCTAAGTTTGTTTTTTAACCACTGATGATGATGATAAGCATTTAATTGCAACTTAAACAAAACAGATTTAATTTTTGTAACAACATTTTGACCAAAACGTTATATAAAATAATACATTTTAATTTAATCTGTTATAGCCGAGAGAGATGCTGATAAACGCATCATGTAGCCTAACACACACTGACTCGTGACTTCCTGTAAATGGAGAGGCGAGGCAGTGAGCAGGCTCAAGAGAACAGGAAGCAGCCTGAAGCTGAAACAGTTCAGTCAGTTCAGACTCCATTTTGAGTTGACAGAAGAGGAAAGCAGAAGGCTGAGGCAGGGTGAGTGGTAATCAAACTTTAAATTATGTTACTGTCAAAGTCTCTGAGTCAGTTTTCTCCCTGCGGACTGTAGAGGAAAGAAACTTTAGAGTGAACTCAACACTTGGATTCATCTGTGGACACAAAGTCCTGACTGGCTGCTGTTAGTGTGTCTGTTACTTCCTGTTCTCTCAGTTTTGCGTCTTCTTTGAACAAACTAGTTTTTCCTCAAGTCCGACTTAAGATGGCGGCATGTCGACGATGAAGGAAATGTGGGAATTACTGCACAAATGCTTTTTAAATGATCCAGTCGTTGCCAAAGTTGATAGATATCTTTGAAGGAGACCTTTCCCTTTAATTATTCACCGTTGTTCACACCATGAGTACTAAATTTAGAACTAACGTTGAGTAAGTTAGCTTATGCTAACAACAAAATCCAATGATGGAAAACTCAGGCGAAGAGGAGCTCCTTAGGCTGGAAGATCTGCACTTTGCAGAAAAGTAAAACGAAACATAAGAGAGATTCACTGCTGCGCTCGCCAAGATAAAACAGAACATGGCTCTCAGAGACAAATGTGAGCAACTTCAGAAAACAAGTCACAGAGCTTAAAGTCACTGAAGTTGATCGTTACAGCTGACGTTATAACCTCCGCCTTCTTGGTGTTCCTGAAAGATAAGAGGATGATCACCAGTGCAATGCTACCTGTCTCTGAGTCCGAGTAAAGGCAATAGATAGATCCAAAGATGAAGGATCCAGTCACTCAGTGCGACCAGTGAACATCAGGTTCCCTTCACGAACGGCCAGAGATGTGTTGTGGAGAGGATCTAAGAAGAATTACTACCTTAAGAACAACCGGCTCCACTTCAAAGAGGACCGGACTTCAGATGACGTGTTTATGGCCAGCTGTGGAGGCAGCAGGAAAGAGAGGAGACATTAATAAGGCATTTATTAACGGGAAGGAAATTAAAATAGACTGAAAGAAAACTACCCAAAGATACTAAGCAAATGGGATGAATATATTACTGTGCTCTGGGTAAACATTCTGTTTAAGTCACAGTCTTTAACCTTGAGGAGGACAGTATATTAACAAGGCAGCAATATTCATCACCTGTAAGTGACGCCTTAATTAACCAAAGGGTTTAAGACCTCAACGAAAAGAATTTCTGTGAACTCAACACTTGGATTCATCTGTGGACACAAAGTACTGACTGGCTGCTGTTAGTTTCTGTGTTACTTCCTGTTTTCTCAGTCTTGCGTCTGACTCTTGAACAAACTTGTTTCCAGGTTCTTGTGCTCTGAGCTCACAGTCAGTGTCACTGTTTCACCTCTCAGACTGACTTCAGACCAGAAGATGAGTGTTTGTGTGGAGGAAGAGGAGGACAGAGCAGAGTCTGCAGGATCCAGCTGTCTGTCTATGAGGAGTGACTGGTCCAAAGAGTATCCTCCAGACATCAGTAAAGAACCTGGACCCTCAGACACAAAGTAAGAGAACTGCTGCTAACTCATTTATATTTTCAATCAACTCTGCCATGTTTTCTGTTGACTTTGTGTTTATATATCAACAGTCCTACTTCCTCTCCTTCCTCTTCCTCTTAGTATCTGTCAGTCACCTAGAAAAGCTGTAATCCGATGATAAGGATAATAACCTTTATTTATAGAGCACTTTTCATAAACCGTGTTACAGTGTGCTTTTAAAAATGCAATAAAACACGATAAAAGCAAGAAAACATTTAAGAAATTACAGTTAAAAGAAAAGAAATTTGGAAAGGCTTTCTAAAAGGGCTAATACAACATTTAAACCTCAGCAGTAGTTTGTGTGTTTAGAGCTTCCTGAATGACTTTCATCAGAGAATTTATCAGGATCCATGTGATATGAATAAAAACATCTTGTGTTTGCAGAGTTCAGTCCAGCAGAAAGAGAGCAGAGTCTGCAGGATCCATCTGTCTGTCTATGAGGAGTGACTGGTCCAAAGAGTATCCTCCAGACTTCAGTAAAGAACCTGGACCCTCAGACACAAAGTAAGAGAACTGCTGCTAACTCATTTATATTTTCAATCAACTCTGCCATGTTTTCTGTTGACTTTGTGTTTATATATCAACAGTCCTACTTCCTCTCCTTCCTCTTCCTCTTAATATCTGTGTCAGTCACCTAGAAAAGCTGTAATCCGATGATAATGATAATAACCTTTATTGATAGAGCACTTTTCATAAACCGTGTTACAGTGTGCTTTTAAAAATGCAAAGACTGTAAACCACACGTTACAAAAAAGAGAGAAAATATATCCGTAAAAGCTTTCTAAGAGGACTAATAGAAACTTATAAACCTCCTATTTATCAACAGCAGCAGCAGTTTGTGTGTTTAGAGCTTCCTAAATGGATTTCATCAGAGAATTTATCAATGATTCATGTTCTATGAAACATCCTGGTGTTTGCAGAATTTACTCCAACAGACAGAGAGCAGAGTCTGCAGGAGCCAGCTGTCTGTCTATGAAGAGTGACTGGTCCAAAGAGTATCCTCCAGACCAAAGTTCGTTTTCCCCCTTGGTGCTGTCCGTTTGGGCAGATGTGAACGCAGCAATCGCACTCAGGTGCGCACCAAAAGCAGATCAAACCTCTTCAAGGAGGTCTCAGTAGGAGAGATGTGATCTGAGCATTATTTCCAAAGCTAAACCACTAAAAAAATCCATCTGCTGACAGCGAAATGCGTTCAGCGATCTTATAATTGATCTGTACAAGCCGCTATGTTTATGAAAATCATTTCATAAGGTATAGCCTACTTGTCAGCGCGTAAAAAAATAATAGGGAAAGTAATATTCCGTTTACCCTGTCAGATCATCAGTCCATAAAAAATGTGACAGTGATACCACAGTATACTATAGGCTGATAAGCCCCGAATTATTACTGTACATGTCCTGTTTTACGTTATTATTCATAACAGGCTATGCGGTCGATCTGCTGTCTAATATAACTAATCATGCTTTTAATAAATTATTACTTCGTGATCTCTTTGTGATACAGATCAGAAGCATTAAAGTGCTGCATAAACTTCTGTCAGTCACTGGAGTTTGATTTCCCCACGTGGGTCCTGATGATGCAGGGTGAAAATTGCCAAAACTGTCCAATCAACAAGCTACCTGTACGTCTATGTAACGTCATGGTTACTTCTCTGGTTAGTCTGTAAAACTGCAGTGTGAAAATGAACCGGACCAGAACTAAAATGCAACTGTGTATCATTTTTTTCCACTTGGTCCGGACGAAATGAACCGAACTACAGGTGTGAAAGCGCCCTAAGAGACAGTTTTTACTGTAAACTGACCTGATGGAAGATGATGCATTGAGGATGAAGACAAAATGTTCTGCTAACAGATTTATATTCCTGATGCAGAACTATTAGTGCAGATTTAGTTTCAAACTAAGATGGATCTGATTTGATTTCTGTAGTAAAACACCTGAGAATCTCCAGTTCAGAATTTACACTTCAAGAAACTCTTCATATCTTTTCCCTCATGTTGACGTTGCTGTAAATATTTAAAACAATTCAACAAAGATCAACTAAAGAAATGTCTTCACAGAGAGAGGCAGAGGAGTCCTGTTCCTGTGGAGGAGCAGCCGTCCTGCTGTGCTTTGTGTCAGGACGTCCTGAAGGATCCAGTCTCTACCAGCTGTGGACACTGGTTCTGCAGACGGTGCATCACCTCATACTGGGACCAGTCTGCTTCATCGGGACACTCCTCCTGTCCCCAGTGTGGAAAAAGATCCAGAACCAGAACTAGACTGCAGACAGCCAGTCAGAGCAGCTCTGTACAAAGTAAGACTGGACATCTGTACATCTTAAACATGGAACCTGCTACATTTCATTACATTACGTTTATTTAGAGACTTACAATAAGAACATTCAACCCAGAAATGACAAGAACCATGCAGGTACATCAGCTTCATCAAATAAGCTGAACTGCTTCAAGAGCTGCGTTTAGTTTAAGATGTGTAGGGCTTAAAGTATTCCGACGCTGTGCAGGGCGTTTTAAATTCGACAGTATATAATTATGTCTGTGATAAAAATATTCTTGTTTATTTTTTTAACTGTTGCGTAATATGTGTGTGTGAAGCACATTGGGTGGCTCGATGTATACACCAAGAAAGGGGAGTGGCACTTCCTGACTATGTGGACACTCATTGGCTATTGTAGGCAGGGCATGGAAGTTTCTGAGGTTTCCAAGCTTTGGTGCCTTTCATGCAGCCGTCTGCAGAAAGATGCTCGTAAACTTTTAGTGAACCGACTGGATGTGGTTGGACAAAGTTGTTGAATGTTCTACAGGAAACTTCAGAAATGTTGATCTCATTCAGAGACGTATTTAGAGCCCGACCGATATGGGTTTTTGGGGACCAATGCCGATATTAAAGTGAAAAAGAGCCGATTTATGAGCCGATATTGAGATTTTAAGAATGATTTGGACAGCAGACCCCTTCACTCAGTGTGCGAATTATACAGTGACAACCAACTTTTTTTTCCAGGTCCAAAAGAAAACCCAGTACAGCAGAGGCGCGGGCTTCAGTCAACTAAATCTTACAATGTTTACAATATCCTTGCCTATTTGTCATCCGTCTGTAGATGATGATAAATCAAATTCCTGACACCAGTTCATGGGTGCCCCAATAACACACACCAACTTCTGTAGTCAGAGGTCACCAAGAATTCTACAGCAAAACTGCCAGAAAGTCACATCAGCAGACCATCGTGACCGCTCAAAACAGACCCACACAGTGTAAAATACAGTCTGAATTATCATCTCGAATTCCTAATTTTTATCATTCTCATCAAGTTTAAAGTACTCGTTTGTAGCAAATATCTCCTTCCCTCTTGCTCATGTTGACTGTGAATGATGTAATCTGCGTCCAACAAAGCAGAATTCTGACAAACACTGCTGTTGGGGAATTGGGAAGAGTTAAAACAAAGACCATGTTTATTGTGAAAGGACTCACAAAACACTTTAAAATATATCTCTACAATGACTAATCCCCAATTTCACTGTTCAAGCCTAAACACCAGTGTTAGCTGACAATTACATAAAATATGAAATTACATAGTTATAATGAAATGACGGGCTCTCAGCTAGCTAACAACAGATAGATCATTTTGAGTAAAAGAAATGCTAATTACGCATCTCTGAAGGTAGGAAAGATAAGTGTATTAAAGCAGCTAGATAGTTAACTGACATTAAACCGCTGCGTCTCCATTAGCGTGTGAGGAACCAGACTGGAGCCGACAGACGTTCAACTAACGTCAATGTTAGGAAATGGTACGGTCCGTTTTAGGGGAAATCGATTCTTGAATATAAGGCATGAGTACGGGAAGTATATTGTAATATTTTCAATGACAGGTAAGAAAGACCCCCCTGAACTGTTGGGTTTTGCCTCTTTTGGGGGGTCCAAGCCTTAACTAGGAGGGTCAGACCCCCGTAATCTGAACCATGGCTTTACTGTATAAACTACACTTAAAACAGGCCGGTATTGAAAGCTGGTATGTATGTGGGCTATAAAACCTTTTCCTAAATGGATTATGTAAATAAAATAGATTACTGTCTCAATAAGTGAACAGTTGCACATCAATAAATATTTGTTGCTGGAAGTTTCAACTTTTTCAGCCGTCTGTAAACAGAGAGAGAAAAAGCATGTGTGTTTCACTTTACACATAATCTGACATAATTTCAATGTAGCACATTCACATCTAGTTCATCCCTTTACCAGCACTCTTTAATACTAACCAAGGCTACGAGAAAGCATTCAACCACCATCGGGATAAATCATGCTGTCTATGATACAGTGCGCTGCTGTTGAATGCATCTAACACAACATGACTCTCTACAACGAGGACCTGCAGCTTTGAGATTTCATTTAACTAACGTTATAACAACAACCAGAGCCGTTACGGCTCAGACTACAGCGTTTCACATCTACAACGTCACAAAAAGAGGAGCTACAGGAAGCCGTGTTAGATTCTTGTTCAGCTCACGTTTAATCCCCTGTCTGCTCTGGTTTAATCATTTCAGACACGCCGACTAACTGCAGACAGGCGGCTGGCAGATATATTTAGAATACACCAGAAACTACAGCTTCTGATTCGGCACTTAAGGGGAAAGTTAACTTGCATTGCTGAGCGACTGATTCTCCATTTTTTGCACCTCTTACTGCTGTGAAAGCTGTTAGGCATTTCAGGCAAAGCCTTAACGCTGTCTGAAACACTTTTTTAGATTTGAAAACACTTTATTTTATTTATGAAAATGAAAGAACAGCTTTTTCTCTATGTGTAGACCACATTAGACCAGGTCCAGATCCAAAACCACCATACCCAGAGCTCTCAAATCTGGACTAGATTGTCCAAGAGAGGCTAAAGTTTCTTTTAAACAGCTTCAGATCTGTGAAACCTTTTATTCCTTTTGTGAAAATACTATAAAGGGTGATTTCAATGTTTTTTTTTTTTCACAGAGCAGCGTAGCTTCCAACACTATTAAACTGCTGTGAGCCGGGAGGAAGTCGGGAGAGTGCAGTGAAAAACGGGAGGGTTAGCAAGTCATGAATGTTTCCAGGAGAGAAGTGACTGGGTCTGTTCTTATTATAATTATTTACACAGCCCTCTGCCTGTTTCAACGTGCTCTGGTAGACTGCAGTCAGCTGACTGTTTTCTTCTGTGGTTTTTGTGGTGAGGCAGTGTAGTTAACAGGGGAGCTACAGCTGGTCGCCCTCTGGTGGGCAAACTATGCAACACCCATGACGTGAGTGAAGGATCTGACTCTGTTACACTTCCTCTGATAACACCTCTAACTCCTAACCTCTAACACGCACTTCCTGTGCTCTTCTTCTTCTGTCCCCGTTCAATGATCTTGTTTTGATTGCACTTTTTGTTAACTCTTACTTCCCTCCCTAGGTATCTACCCCATTGATGTGATGTGTACTGTGAGCTCTTACTAGTATGTTTTGTCAGTTGTAGATCTGTAGTTGATGCTTGATTGTTGTTCCTCAAATGTAAGTCGCTTTGGATAAAAACGTCTGCCAAATGAGTAAATGTTTCTTTTTTAATCGTCATATCTCTGTCGTTATAAACGGCCGATGCAGATTAAATGCCATTAGCTCATATCGGCCGCTGATAAATTGGTCGGGCTCCAGTTGTATTGCAATAAGTTATTATTGAGGAGTTAGTACTTAGCATTAAACAGCATTAGAGACTCTTACTGAAGAATTTAATGAATTAAAATTATAAAAATGAATCTCCTGTTTTGTCCAACTGGAATTAATATTATATAAGTGGTAAGCTATATAGTATACTCTTATCTGAAATTATAGTGAACGTTAGCTCTGGTAGCGGCCGACACACATTCAAACATCTGAATGAGGAGTACCAGCAGCTTTTTCCCCACTTCAACCGTAGTTGACAATTATGTCAACAATAGATATGAGGTTGTTGGCAACCTGAGTATTGGTTAAATACTTGAACCCACCTGTGGTGTCATTTACACTGGATTTTTGAAATGGCTGATTTTTGTCCCACCATTTATTTGCACAATAACAAAACATGCAATGCAACTGAAATATAGATGAAATAAATCTGCATTGTCCAAAAAAGTAAAAACAAGCTACTGATTATAAAATGACCCCAAAAAGTGAACCAATCAGGAACTTTAACAACTTCTTTGTCTCAACTTTCTTCTCTTCTTTAGTGAGCGGTGGTCTGCAGGAGGTTTTAGATGAACATAAGATCAGTCTGAGGAGGAGATGTGAACGTGTGACTGAAGGAAGTGATGAAACAGGAAGTGATGAAACAGGAAGTGGAACCCTCCTCAACAGGATCTACACTGAGCTCTACATCACAGAGGGACAGAGTGAAGAGGTTAATACCCAGCATGAGGTGAGGCAGCTTGAGACAGCTTCCAAGAAGAAGACCCTCCATGACGCTCCAATCAGGTGCCAGGACATCTTTAAAGCCTTACCTGGCCAACAGAGAGCCATCAGAGTGGTTCTGACCAACGGCGTCGCTGGCGTTGGAAAAACCTTCTCGGTGCAGAAGTTCACTCTGGACTGGGCAGAGGGCTCGGAAAACCAAGATGTCAGTCTGCTGGTTCTGCTCTCGTTCAGGGAGCTGAACTTGATCAAAGATGAGCGGCACAGTCTCCTCACGCTGCTCCATGTTTTCCATCCAACATTACAGAAGGTCCCAGCAGAGAAGCTCGCCGTCTGGAAACTGTTGTTCATCTTTCACGGCCTGGATGAAAGCAGACTTTCATTGGATTTCCACAACAGTGAGGTTGTGTCTGATGTCACACAGAAGTCATCAGTCAACCTGCTGCTGACAAACCTCATCGAGGGGAATCTGCTTCCCTCGGCTCTCGTCTGGATAACTTCCAGACCTGCGGCGGCCAATCAGATCCCTCCTTCGTGTGTCGGCAGGGTAACGGAAGTACGAGGCTTCACTGACGCCCAGAAGGAGGAGTACTTCAGGAGGAGAGTCAGTGATGAAGAGCTGTCCAGCAGAATCATCTCACACATCAAGACCTCCAGTAGCCTCCACATCATGTGTCAGATCCCAGTCTTCTGCTGGATCACTGCTACAGTTCTGGAGCACATGTTGACTACAGAGCAGAGAGGAGAGCTGCCCAAGACCCTGACTGACCTGTACTCACACTTCCTGCTGGTTCAGATAAAGAGGAAGAAGCAGAAGTACGATGAGGGACATGAGACGAGTCCACAGGAGCTGACAAAGGCTGACAGGAAGGTTCTACTGAAGCTGGGGAGGCTGGCGTTTGAACAGCTGGAGAAAGGAAACATCATGTTCTACCAAGAAGACCTGGAGCAGTGTGGTCTTGATGTCACAGAGGCCTCGGTGTACTCAGGAGTTTGTACAGAGATCTTCAAAAGAGAGAGTGTGATCTTCCAGAAAACCGTCTACTGCTTTGTTCATCTGAGCGTTCAGGAGTTTCTGGCTGCAGTCTACATGTTCCACTGTTTCACCAGCAGGAACACAGAGAGACTGGAGGACTTCCTGAGGAGTTCCATGGAGAAATCTCTCCAAAGTGAAAATGGCCACCTGGACCTGTTTGTTCGCTTCCTTCATGGCCTCTCTCTGGAGTCCAACCAGAGACTCTTAGGAGGCCTGCTGGGTCAGACAGACAACAGTCCAGAAATCATCCAGAGAGCCATCAACAACCTGAAGGAGATGAACAGTGATGAGATCTCTCCTGACAGAAGCATCAACATCTTCCACTGTCTGATGGAGATGAACGACCACTCAGTACATCAGGAGATCCAAGAGTTCCTGAAGTCAGAGAACAGATCAGAGAAGGAACTCTCTGTGATCCACTGCTCAGCTCTGGCCTACATGCTGCAGATGTCCGAGGAGGTTCTGGATGAGTTGGACCTCAAGACGTACAACACGTCAGTGGAGGGACGACTGAGACTGATTCCAGCTGTGAGGAACTGCAGAAAGGCTCGGTAAGTCCAGATGTGATTATCAGCAATGTAAAGCAGGGTAAAGCTGAAGCATCAGTATTACAGCAAGCAAGCTAGCGTATTGAAATAATTCTACATGTGTTACACTACAAAAGTCTACAGAATGTTTTGGGTTCATAGCTGTCAAGTCAAAGAAGCATCTACTATCATTAGGGGTTATTATGAACTTTTGTAAACATCAAAATTAGTTTACAATTTTTAAACAAACTTTCAAATTACACATATTAAATTATATAAAATAAAAAATAATTAGAAAAATAATACTGCTGCAAACTATGACCAAGTTCTCTACTCAGATTTATTAACGCTTTTATTCACAAACAATATGTTGAACATATAAAGCAGAGAAGCATAGGGCTGACCGAAATACACACAAACACAAAAAAAATAAAAATATATTTTTCTAATGATAATAAAACAAAGGGGATCACAAATCAGCACTGAAAGATGTTAAACAGAGTAAATAGATGCAAGGTCTTGATAGCTTTCCTGTTTTTAGACTATAGGATTGTCTTGACGTACTGTCTGACTTCGTTTTCAAAAATGGCAAAGGGAGTTTTGTGGTTGGAGAACTTAGATTTGTGAATATGTGATTTTGCCAGCAATAATATCAAGTTGATGATGATGAAGTAATTTGCCTTTATAGAAGGGTATGTTAAAAAAAACCAATACATTGTCATAGGAAAGTAAGAATTCAGAGTCAATATATTGGGAGATAAATGTACAAATGTCTTGCCAAAAGGTGCAGGAGTGAGGACAAGACCAAAATAAATGATGCAAGTCTTCTTCAGCCATTTGACAAAATGAGCAGTCCACATCAATGTCCTTTTTATATCGTCGTAGAAATACCTTGCAGGGATAAAAGCGATGCAGCATTATAAAAGATACTTCCTTAACCTTATTTAAAATTAGATATTTGGAAGGCAGGCACCAAATTCTTTCCCAGTCCAGATTTGGAGTGAGGTTATTCCAATAAGGAACAACATTTGGAACAGAGACTATTTCTTTTTGAAACAGAGAACGTATAGATCGGTTAATGTTTCTCAAATTAGAGGAGAAGCAGATCTGGCCATCAGTCGACATATAAGGATCCAGTGGCAAAAAAGTTGGTATGGATACTATATCATTTTTAAGAAGCATTAGAGCACCACAAGGGATTGCATCAAAAACTAAGACGTATTCCTTTGGCGGTATAGGAATACCAGACTTGTCTAGAAGTTCGGAGTATGACAATAATTCACCACTAGAACTGAGGAGCTGTATTACCAGATAAATTCCATGGATAAACCAGTTTTCCAAGAACAATGATTTGTGTTTAGACAGAATGTCTCTGTTGTTCCAGATGTAGTATTTGTGCAGGGAAAAGTTGTATTTATAAACTAAGGACCAGGAAAGGAGCAATTGTTTGTGAAAATTTGATAACTTTAAGGGGATTTTTTCAACATTGTAGCTGCAAAGTAGGAGGAACTGAAGACCTCCAAGCTTTGAAAACAGGTAGTTCGGAATAAAATTCCAGATTGAGTTAGGATTTTTTAAAAACTGTTTTATCCAATTTATCTTAAAGGTGTTGTTGAGGGTGGAGAAATCAAGAAAGTTTAGACCATTTACATAAGAGTTCATTAATACTGATTTTCTAACATAGTGGGTTCTATTTGTCCATACAAAGTTGTATAGCAGGTTATCGATGACCGTAGAGGTCCGTTTGTTGACATCTAGAGATAAGGCTGCATAAGTAAGATGAGATATGCCCTCAGCTTTGGTAAGCTAAATTCTTCCTTCAAGAGATAAGTCTCTTTGAACCCATTTTTTTTTTTTTTGTACCTTTCCCACCACTGGGTTGAAATTCAAAGAGCATCTGGTGTTGTTGTTTTTGTTGATTAAAAAATTCCAAGGTAGGTGACGGACTCTTTCACTGGAATGGTAGAGATAGACGTAACGTTGCAACTTTTGAGGGCGAGCAGCTCACACTTACTGATGTTTAAAAAATGTAAATGCTCTGTATTGCGACCACTCAAAGCGCTTTTACACTACATCTGCATTCACCAGTCAAACACATTCATACACTGAGCCTAAGTGTGCAAACAGAAACTAACATTCACACACACTCATACACTGGAACAGCCACCAGGGGCAATTCGGGGTTCAGTATCTTGCCCAAGGACACTTCGACATGCAACCAGGGGGAGCCAGACCGCCGACCTTTCGATTAACAGCCAACCCGCTCTACCTCCTGAGCCACGGCCGCCCCAGAGGCCCAGAGAAGACCAGAGGCTTTAGTGAATGTCTTAATTGTATCGATAGCAACTGAAAACTGTGAGGCATCCTTTAAAAAATAAAGTGGTATCATCAGCTAGTTGACTAAGTATTATTTCTTTTCCAACTATTGTGAGCAATTTGCATTCTTATACATGGTTTTAATGGCTGCACAAAAGTAAGTGCCAAAGCAAAATTTATCTAAGGCCTGTAAGAGAAAGATAGATGTTCGACTGTGTCAAAAGCCTTGCAGAAATCTAAAAACCGTATATAGCCATCAGCGTAATCAATGAGGTCCAACACAAGTCTGATGTTATTAGATATATGTCTATGCCTCATAAACCCGGTTTGGTTTTCATCAATAATTTGGTCCAAAACAGCTTTTAATCTTTTGGCAAAAACTAGAGCTAGGATTTTGTAGTCATTATTAAGAAGGCAGATTGGTCGCCAGTTGTCAATGCACAGTGGGTCTTTCCTATGCTTTGAAGTCCTTGAGATAGAGTGGGGGGAGCGTTTGGTTTTCAATGCTTTCTGTGTATACACGGTGAAGGAAGGGAGCAAGATTTTGTCTGCAAAAGCAATATAAAATTCAGCGGTAAAGCCATCAACACCTGGAGATTTGTTAACTTTTAGACGGTGAATGGCATACAGAACTTCATCTGCAGTTATTGGGTTATCACAAAAATCTTTCATTCAATATTGATTTTGTTTTAGTGAGGTATCCTAAAAAGGTGTTAGCTGCTACCTCATTATACTGAGATGTATACAATTTTTTTTTATAAAAAGTAGAACAGTACTTAGCTATCTTTTGGGGATCATCATCTCCATCATCGTCTCCAGGGATGAAGTTGCGCTTGACTCTTGTCCATTTCTGACGTTCTTGTAGTTGGGGTAGGGACTCCTTCGTCCATCTTTTCCAAAACAGATCGGACATGTACTGAACCTGCTTCCATCTCCGGCGTGCATACTGTAGATGTCCTTCCGAAACAGGCCGGGTGGTAAGCATGGTTTGGCCTTAAGAAGAAGATGGTTAGGTGTCAATGCTTCTAAGTCATTTGGATCTGTGGATTCTTTAGTGATAGGTCTACTGTTGAGAATTGATTCCACTTCACAAAGCACTGTGTGGAGTCCTTCTTCATCCAGACTTTGTGTCCTCAAAGTGGAGTTGAGGATTTTCCTGATGGAGCGAATCAACCTCTGCCATGCTGCATCTACTTGGAGGGTTGAAGACTTGATCCCGTTTTAAAGTCAGAGCATCATTGATCTTCTCAAGGTTCCATCCTTCAATGGCTCTTCTCGGCTCACGCTCTGCTCCGACAAAGTTGGTGCCGTTGTCTGAGCGTAACTCTTGAACCTGTCCTCGTCTCGCTATGAAACATCTGAAGGCGTTAATGAAAGAGTCTGTGCCCAATGATGAAGCCACTTCAATGTGTACTGCTCTTATTGCCAAACATGTGAAAATGACTCTGGATCTCTTCACAAGGATTCTCCCACGATTGACTTCAAATGGACCAAAATAGTCCACTCCAACAAAACTGAATGGAGGTACCTCTGAAGAAACTGTCTTCAGACAAGTGTGCCATTTATTGTTGGCCTGCAGCTCCGTATAGCCGACGACAGACCACACATCGACAAGATCTTCCTTATGGAAACACTAGCACCAGGGATCCAGTATCTCTGATATAATCTGGACAACATGTGATTCTTGCCTCCATGACCGAACCTCTTGATGAATGTGTCGCAGAATGAGGTCAGTAATATGAAGATCTTTAGTTAGCATGGCAGGATGCTTGGACTCTTCGGACATGACAGCCTTACTAAGTCGTCCTCCAACTCTCAATATCCACCATCATCCAGTACAGGATTCAGCTTGTATATGTCTCTTTTCACACACTCTCCCCTTTGGAGGCTTGAGAACTCTTCTGAGAATCTTCTTCTGACAGAATTTTATTACCTGCATCTCGGCTTCCTTGATCTCTCCCACTGAGAGATAATCACGACAGAGCTTGTTTTTGAAGTTGTGCGGCTCACTGTGGACCGCACCTTCCTTCTGAATTGTATCTGACGCAGACTGAGCAGGACATGCAGTATCTTCTTTCCTTTTCCTGAGACTCATGAGCAAACCCTTGAGCCTTAGGATCCAGCCAATCACTCTTGTGAGACGTGTCCAAGATGAGGTGCGATTGATCAAACATGTCACGGGTCGTCTTCACCTTGGGCTGCACACACTTCAATAGCAGCTGATACCTTAACCTCAGGGTCTCCATCCGGCAGTTCTTGCAAGTTGTCTGGGTTGACGGGCCAATCCTCTTCTGGCTGCATAAGAAATGAAGGACCAGATGTCCACACTTCATTCCTCAGAAATGGCTCGGGCCCTGATCCCTGAGGAGGCCACGTCCGCTGGATTTATCCTGCAGGAAAACTTGACAACAAATATGACAACAAAAAACTTGACAACAAAAACAATTGACAACAAATATGTGCAAAATTACAGGTTTGTGCATGATACGAAATGAAGTAATATTTGTGTCAGTGGGGGAAACCCGGGCCTTGTTGATGAGGCTGCAGATAGGAAGAAGCTGTTTGTGGCGAGAGGTTTTGATCCTGATGAACCGCAGCCTCCTGCCAGAGGGGAGAGTCTGAAACAGTTTGTGTCCGGGGTGGGAGGAGTCAGCTGCAATCTTTCCTGCTCGCCTCAGAGTCCTGGAGGAGTACAGGTCCAGAAGAGATGGAAGATTGCAGCCAATCACCTTCTCTGCAGAGTGAATGATGTGCTGCAGCCTGCCCTTGTCCCTGGCAGTGGCAGCAGCGTACCAGATGGTGATGGAGGAGGTGAGGATGGACTCAATGATGGCGGTGTAGAAGTGCACCATCATTGTCTTTGGCAGGCTGAACTTCACTTAGTAAACCGCCTCCTATATGAGCCAGTTCCGAAATCGCCTGAGCCAGGAAGCAATGCGAAATAAAACTTTGCATTAGGAAAGAAGGGGGGACAAAACATAGATTTTGAAATGAAACATGTATAATGCCTCCTCTGCCTATCAGGTGATTAACCTCGCCACAAATCCACACAAGTTAACAGCTGGATCATCTTATTCTCTGGCTAATTTGCAGGAGAATAAATAATAACAATAATCTCACTCTCGCCTGCGCCCCTTAACGTTAGTTAAGCGAGTATGCCCAGGGCTAACGACGCCGCTGGTGATGGAGGTGATGTTCAGCTCCTACTTGAGCTTCCAGTGATCCAGTGTCTGCACTCTGTTTCTATACTGAGTCTGTTTATAGTTTTTTTCTTATATACAGACATACATACATGTCGTATCTGATCTGCTGGAACTAACATCACTTGAAGGTTGTGAATTATAGCTTCATTTAGACTTTGCTATTCTAGTCTCAGCAGTTTCTGAGCTTTTTCATATGAAGGACTGTTCTGTCCATTTTCACATACAATATCTCTAATTATTGTTTGATTTGAGAGGATGTGAAGGGAGGCCATCCTCCCTCTTAAAGACCAAACAGAACACCCCCCTCTCCATCGTCATTAAAAGGTGTGACTTTACATTGTTTAGTTCCATCAATGAATGTCTCTTCGTGTGTTTAGCTACATTAGAACTGAGTTTGATTTAGAACTGAGTTTGATTTAGAAACGGTAAGGAAGCTCTGTCTCTCTGGTAGGATTTAATGGACTGGTCTATAAACTGGAACACTACTTTAGTGATGTTCACTGTTAGAGAGCGTTCTAAAGCTTTTTCCCATTGTTCTCCTTTTCCATCTGGTCACCTTAAGATGTCAGTGTGTTTCCTTTCTGCAACATTTCACATCAGTCACATTAAAGTCAAGACACGCAGAGGAAACACAGCACACATTTAAACTGTGGTTCTTATTAAACTTGCAACCACAGTCTTTGTGTATTTATCAGCTGGTTTCCTCAGACAGCAGCTCATTACACAGTCAGCTGCTGGGACGCCTCCAGGTTCATTCTGCCAGAATTAGAGCTCAAAACTATTAGCTAAACTATTATGAAATTATAATTATACTACCTTTAGTACTAATTATAATATGAATGCAACAGGAGCCATTAAATTAATTCAATGAGAGATGAAAAGCAGATGGAGTGACATAAGATAACAAAATACACAGACAAGCGCCAGACTGAGGGAAATACAGTGGAGAACAGTTACAACAGGGATTTTACAGGTAATTGAACATTATGTTAAAATAAAGTTTAACTAATACAAATCACAGCCCCCTGCAATCAAATATGCTGTCATATATATTGTTTACGTAACAGTCATGATTTGGCAGACACTTTTGTTTGAAACTGCAGTTTGCAGTTCATTATGTTGCTCAAGGACTCGTCAACATGTGGACAGGAGGAGCTCAAGTATCAAACCTTGTGATCAGTGGCTGACCAGCTGAGCCGCAGCCGCTCATGTTAATGTGCTTTGTGATTAAAAAGAAATGTTTAAGTGTCAGATGTTATTATACTTTAAGTTTTATATTTCTGTCATCACAGACTTTCTGGCTGTGGACTCTCAGAGACTCACTGTGAAGTTGTGGCCTCAGCTCTGAAGTCCAACCCCTCCCATCTGAGAGAGCTCTACCTGAGTAACAACAAGCTGCAGGATTCGGGAGTGAAGCTGTTGTCTGCTGGACTGGAGAGTCCACACTGTAGACTGGAGACTCTGAGGTCAGGTGTTTTTTATTCTTTTTTTTTTCCTTTAGTGGTTTAGTCCATTGACTGTGGCAGAGCAATGTTGAGCTCCACATTTAAAATCTTATTACAACAAGAAACACTCGGTAGTTCACTTTGAACCTCTTAAAGTATTGGTTATTGTTAGGTTTAGTGGAAGATTATTGCTTGGGTTAAAATAAGTATGTTAGGTATGTCACATGACTTAAGTTGTGTAATTACAGAAATACACTTTTTTTGCTGGCGGCCTTTTGCCTGTAAACAAGAGATCATTTCATCCCTCAGCTAGATGAGGTGAACGTTTCATCATAAGTCCCTGTGAGAAAAGACAGTAAAATTTGTCTCAAATAGCTTTCAGCCCCAATTACACCTGTCCTCACAGGACTACACTTTTAGATGACGTGTAGACACATAACTATTATTAGTATAAGGGTTGATCCCAAATAGTTGAAGATTCGATGCTTCGAATGGGCAGAGCCTGATTCGACTGTCAATCTCACAGTCGAAGCTTCGCAGCAAAACAAGGATCATACTGTTTTGGCGATATGGGGGTGCTCAATGTCTGATTTTACGTAGAACTACCATTTTACTCCCAATAAGTTAATATACAGCCTATTACAATATACATTTCAGCGTTTAATGTTGTAAATAAACGTGTAAAAAGAATAAAACTTTCAATAAATGTTTTTGAAGTGCGTGAATAAATTCAAACTTGTAACCCTAACCCTGGGGCGTCAGTGCGCATGTTTAAGCGTAGCGTGGATGTGTGAAGTGGCAGATGAGAACTTGCTGAAGAGACGGAGCCCCGGCTTCACTGTTGTTGTGCCGAGTTGTCCGCACCTCACAGGAATTTCGGATAATTTATCACCGTTGATTAACCACACAAAGAATTTATTGTTTTTAAACAGCCGGTTACTTGAAATAGACCCACGAGGAACCGCGACCGTGCGTGAGAGAGAAGGGTCTTCAAAAAGCCTCAGTTTAGCTGGAAATTGATAGTGTAAGTTGAATGAAAAGAGACTGCGGAGCTGCCATGTGTAACCCCCGCACTCGCAATCGCCACGCACTAAAAAATGCATGATTCCAACTATCAGTCTACTATAGGCATGACCTTACGATTCTGATTCGACTATGTAAATCCTTAGTCGGGGACAGTCCTAATTACTATATGAAAACATGAAGTACAGCAGATCGGTGCTGAATGCTCTGGTTGATATTACAACCTAATAATTTGATGTCAGCAGCTGTTTGACCTACTGACCTTTTTCTAAGCCACGCCCCCGAATACGCAGCTGGCCAATCACAGCGCAGTATAGGTCTCGCTCTAACAGCGGTCCGACACTTTCATGGCTGTGCTCCATTGACTCCTGAGCAAAAGGAGTCGTTTTCTATCTTTATTTTGCTATATTTTTCAAGATCTGGTCAAATGCTATTCCTGGGACCCTTATAATAGATACAGTGGCTACCCAGAGAGGTTGAAGGGAAACTAGTATTTATTCCCTTTCCAAAACCTAAAATAAATCCAGAAAAAATTAGGCTTTGGATTGTTCCTAATATAAAGTTAGTTAGGTAATTTTAGCTAACTTACTACTGGATGTAACGTAATATAAATCTACTGATCTGGTTTGTAATAGTGAACAGAGACCTCCCCAGCTTTACAGGAACAATGTTGATCCTTAATATCGTTGTCTTTTGTCTCAGTCGTCAGGTGACAACCTTCAAATGTATAATGCAAACCTTTCTGACTCTTTTCTGAGAACCCTTACAGCTTCTATAATGTTTAGACACCCTGATGGAGCTCAGGATTTATCAGGAGGACTTCACTCCAGTTTCACTGGATGAACCTGGACTGTGTGTGAGACCTTTGGATGTGTGGAAGAACACGGAACATGAATTAACATCAGATCCTGACCGACCGAGATTTAAATATTAAGTTATGCTGCTGTGCCTCGTGCTTAAATGCACCCAGAGTCTCTCTTAATGGAGATTCTCTTCACCCTGTTTCACCCAGCAGTTATTTACAGTGTTCATTTTTATGATCCTGCTGCCCATTCACACATCACACTCAACAATAGCAACTTCAGTGATATCAAAGTGAAATGACATTAAGGAATGCTGTTAGAACAGTGCTTTATGAGGAGATTGATTTCCGGGTCACAGGCAGGAGGATGGAGAATCGAGGAGGCACACATTAGGGAAATGAGAAAGGCCCAGAGACACACAAGTGAGGAGAAAAACCCGGGAAAACACAGCAGAAATACAGAGACCAGCTAGAGTCAGATTCAAGACAGAAAGTAACAAAAGTACGAACATGTCTGATTTGATCTTTATTCTAGACTGGCCTGAGATCAGCAGCATGGTATTGATCGGTGTTGACATGAATAGTATATGAATGTAACACAATGACAAAGTCCCTCTACTCATTTTCGGGAAAAGCTCATTGATTAGGACATAGTAATGTTGAGCTCCACATTTAAAACCTGAACACATCTGATTGGATTTGAAATGGATTTTCTTATCTCCATATTTTTTTCTTTATTCAGATTGAGTCGCTGCAGTTTGTCAGAGATCAGCTGTGCTTCTCTGGTCTCAGCTCTGAAGTCCAACCCCTCCCATCTGAGAGAGCTGGTGCTGAGTGACAACAAGCTGCAGGATTCAGGGGTGAAGCTGCTGTGTGGTTTTCTGGAGAGTCCACACTGCAGACTGGAGACTCTGAGGTCAGACCCCATATTTTCCTTCTGTTCTGAGATTAATATGATGTGAAAGTTGTGGTGTCACTAAAGTGAAGACATAAGGCTGATATTATACTGATCCACACTGAGGATCTTAATACTAAAGTCTATTTTCTTATTCAGTGGTTTAGTCCATTGACTGTGGAAGAACAATGTTGAGCTCCACATTTAAAAGCTTAAAGAGAAACTTTTCTGATTTGAATCCAGCTTTGTATCATTACAATGGGGGGTAATAAATGCAAATGAGCATGTTTCCTGCACCCAGAGCTCCCCGCTCATTTGCTGGCTTCTATTAGAAGTAATAAGAGAAGTGACATTTGGAAAACTGAACGAGCACACGTGTTATTTAGCACGAGAGCCGACAGCCAGACGGAGTCGGGACAGACAGCTGACTGCAGAAATCACGGATTTTGTGGATTTTCCCAGATGGAAGGATAACGTTAACGTTAATGTGGGACAGATGTTTTCAAAGCGGTGCTGAAGTCGGTTTTCTGCTGGACAGGTAATTAACTTTGCAAACTGTTGTTTGATAGCTTTAGCTAGAAGCTGGCCATAATCACAGAGAGCCATGTTTCCCCTGTCAGTGGTGTGAAATATGGATTAATTTCATACTTATTCTCCAGCCTGTGATTTGGCTTTGCCGGTTACTTAGCGAGACAATCAGCTGATCAGTAACGTTAATTGGCAATAAAACCGTAACATTAGCTTAGGCAGCCTACACAATATACACACAGAGGTACAGACAGTAAAGGTGATGTTGCTATAGACTAAATGAAAAATGGTACAGATATATACAGTAATGTTTATGATAATAATCGTAATGTTAATAACAATAATAACAATAGGACTAGTAACAATAATTTTAGCAGAGGGTGTCGAGCAGGAACACGGGGGCAGCAGGTGACTCGCAACCACAGATCCAGACTCCACAGCTCCAGAGCCAGAAACACCTGCAGGAAGTGATAGGAGAGAGGAGAGGGACGAGAAAGCACAAGACTACCGGAAAGGGGAGAAGTTGAGTTAGTAACATGCAATAATGTGATGAGGTTGCATACAGAGGGAGAGAAAGTAGAGGAGAGAGGAGCTCAGTGCATCATGGGAAATCCCCCAGCAGTCTAGGCCTATAGCAGCATAACTAAGGGATGGTTCAGGACTACCTGAGCCAGCCCTAACTATAAGCTTTATCAAAGAGGAAAGTCTTAAGCCTACTCTTAAATGTGGAGATGGTGTCTGCCTCCTGAACCCAAACTGGAACCTGGTTCCACAGGAGAGGAGCTTGATAGCTGAACGCTCTGGCTCCTAGTCTACTTTTGGAGACTGTAGGAACCACAAGTAACCCTGCATTCTGGGAGCGCAGTGCTCTGGTGGGGTAGTAAGGTACTATGAGCTCTTTAAGATAAGATGGTGCCTGACCATTAAGAGCTTTGTAGGTAAGAAGAATGATTTGAAATTCTATTCTGAATTTTACTGGAAGCCAATTCAGCGAAGCTAAGACAGGAGAAATATGATCTCTTTTCCTGGTTCCTGTCAGAACACGTGCTACAGCATTCTGGATCAGCTGAAGAGTCTTAACGGACTTTTTCGAGCAGCCTGATAATAGGGAATTGCAGTAATCCAGCCTAGAAGTAACAAATGCATGGACTAGTTTTTTTGCATCATTTTTAGACAGGATGTTCCTGATTTTTGCAATATTATGTAGGTGAGACTTAAACGACATGTCCTGATCAAAGATAACTCCAAGATTCCTCACACTGGTGCTGGAGGCCAGGGCGATGCCATCAAGGGAAACTATATCTTTAGATAATGCGTCACAGAGGTGTTTGGGCCCCAGAACAATAACTTCAGTTTTATCTGAGTTTAACATTAGAAAATTACAGGTCATCCAGGTTTTAACATCCTGAAGGCACATTTGAAGTTTAGCTAACTGATTAGTTTCATCTGGCTTGATCGATAGATATAACTGAGTATCATCTGCATAACAATGAACGTTTATGGAATGTTTCCTGATAATATTGCCTAAAGGAAGCATATATAAAGTGAACAGGACTGGTCCGAGGACAGATCCTTGTGGAACTCCATGACTAATTTGGCATGCATGGAGGACTCATCGTTAACATGTACAAACTGAAATCGATCTGATAAATAGGACTAAATAGGACCATCTTAGAGCGGTTCCTTTAATGCCAATGAAATGTTCCAGTCTCTGTTATAGGATCTGATGGTCAATGGTATCAAATGCAGCACTAAGATCTTATAAAACCAGTACAGAGACAAGTCCTTTGTCTGATACAATTAGGTCATTAGTTATTTTCACCAGTGCTGTCTCTGTGCTATGATGAACTCTAAATCCTGACTGAAAATCGTCAAATAAATTATTGCTATTTAGAAAGTCACACAGCTGTTTAGCAACTGCTTTCTCCAGGACCTTAGAGAGAAATGGAAGGTTAGATATAGGTCTATAGTTGGCTAAAACATCTGGATCAAGTTTGGGCTTTTTCAGAAGAGGTTTAATTACAGCTACTTTAAAGTACTGTGGTACATAGCCTGTTGGTAAAGATAGATTGATCATATCTAGTATAGAAGTGCTAACTAGGGGTAAAACTTCTTTAAGCAGCCTAGTCGGGATGGGGTCTAAGAGGCAGGTTGATGGTTTAGATGAAGAAATTATTGAAGTTAGTTGGTAAAGATTGAGGGAAGCAAAACAGTCCAAACATATATGCAGTTTTATAGCCGTTTCTAAGGTTCCTGAGTTGAGAGATAATTCGGTGCCAGTTGAGGGCAGGTCTTGGTGAATTTTGTTTCTAATGGTTAGAATTTTATCATTACAGAAGCTCATGAAGTCGTAACTACTGAGAGCTATGGGAATACTTGGCTCAATAGAGCTGTGACTCTCTGTCAGCCTGGCTACAGTGCTGAAAAGAAACCTGGGGTTGTTCCTATTTTCCTCTATTAATGACGAGTAGTACGCTGCTCTGGCATTACGGAGGGCCTTCCTATAAGTTTTAAGACTATCTTGCCAAATTAAACGAGAATTTTCCACTTTGGTGGAACGCCAATTCCACCAAAATTCCAAAGTTTCCACAATATTTGCCCTTAATTTGCGAGTTTCAGTATTATACCATGGAGCTAACCGTCTTTGTTTTAGTATTTTCTTTTTTAGAGGGGCTACAGAGTCGAGTATTATTCACAGTGAGCCTGCAGCACTATCAACAAGATGATTGATTTGGGAGGGACTGATATTAGCATAGGAGTCCTCTGTTACTTTGTGACTTGATAATGAATTTAGAGCTGATGGAATCGCATCCTTAAATTTAGCTATGGCACTATCAGACAGACATCTTGTATAGAAATTTTTGCCCAATGGCGAGTAGTTCAGCAATACAAACTCAAAAGTTATCAAACAGTGGTCAGATAAAGAGGGATTCTGTGGGAACACCACTAAATGTTCAATTTCAATACCATATACCAGAACAAGGTCGAGGGTGTGGTTAAAACAGTGAGTCGGTTCATGAACACTCTGAGAGAAGCCAATGGAATCTAACAGAGAGATAAACGCAGTACTGAAGCTGTCATTCTCAACATCCACATGAATATTAAAATCCCCTACAATAATAACTTTGTCCGTTTTAAGGACTAAAGTTGACAAAAGACTCTGCAAATTCAGATAGGAATTTAACACATCTATCTAAAGAATCCTAATTTCTTGAATGGCAATCTCTTATCTCATAGATGACATCTTTGTCCTGTCTCAGGTACTATAGCTACAGTGCTCGCCTGGGTAGGGGAGGTGGGGGTGCAATTCGCAACCCTCACCACTAGATGTCCCTAGAACTTACACACTGAACCTTTAAATAAATGATAATAAAATACAGAAATACAATGAATAAATAAATTAGCTCTATTTCAGCTATGAGACAATAAAAAATATATTCAGTATTTGCTTTTTCCAACATTGTTATGAAGCTATGTGATGCTTATACTGACTGAATAGTTTAAAGTGAAGAAGCTTTGATTTGAGGACTGAACTATTCCTAAAATAAATATTATAGTCTCTTTTTCACATTTCCCCAAAGTTCATTGCGACATCTTTGGAAACTTTGGGATCTTGAGTGGAATCTTAAATCAGTTTCTGTGGGTTTTTCTTTGTGTTTGGCTGCACAACATGAGTTTGGATAGATGGAGCCACTGGTGGAGCTGCAGAGTTTAAGAGGTGAAGTCACTCCATCTTTATGTAGCAGCACGTTGTCATTAATATTAATGAGAGCTCTTTTTACCTTATTGTATTTTACACTCTGAACCTGCATCTTTGTTGGGTTCAGGTGTTTGGAGTTTCCATTTTCTAAACTTCTACATTCTAAACCTTCTTCAGCTCTGAACAGATTATTAAACACTGAGTGATTTCAAGCAGGAACATTGCCTTCTAAAAGTAACATTATTTATTCTTTATTCAGATTGAGGGGCTGCAGTTTGTCAGAGATCAGCTGTGCTTCTCTGGTCTCAGCTCTGAAGTCCAACCCCTCCCATCTGAGAGAGCTGGAGCTGAGTGACAACAAGCTGCAGGATTCAGAAGTGAAGCTGCTGTGTGGTTTTCTGGGGAGTGCAGACTGGAGACTCTGAGGTTACTATTGTAGATTTGATATGTTCAATTAACAATTGAAGCTAATTTCTGTTCATACATAACTTCCATCCATAAAGCTATAAATGTCCTTTTGTTCATATTTTCATGTTTCTTGTACTAAATTTAGTCTGCAGTCACAAAAGAAACTGTAGAAAATGTCCGCTGTTAGTCGTTAAAGTAAATGAATGTTTCAAATTTTTGGTAAATGGTCACATCTGTATATAGAAGATCCTCTGAACTAATATTTGTTTAAAACTGTTCAAGTTTACTTGTTGAAGTAGAAATATTTCTTTGCTTTCTGTTGGTTTCAATGTGTTTTCACAAATAATGTCTGATCAATGATATTGATCCTTCAGAACACACACACAGACACACAACACACAGGCCTGAGATCAGCAGCATGTTATTGATCTGTGTTGACATGAATAGGTGTATGAATGTTGTGCTGATATTTGGATGATGTCTGTAGAAGGCTGACATTATGATGATCCACAATAACACAATGACAAAGTCCCTCTACTCATTTTAGGGAAAAGCTCATTGATTAGGACATAGTAATGTTGAGCTCCACATTTAAAACCTGAACACATCTGATTGGATTAGAAATGGATTTTTATCTCCATCATTTATTCTTTATTCAGATTGAGGGGCTGCAGGTTGTCAGAGATCAGCTGTGCTTCTCTGGTCTCAGCTCTGAAGTCCAACCCCTCCCATCTGAGAGAGCTGGACCTGAGTGAAAACTACCTGCAGGATTCAGGAGTGAAGCTGCTGTGTGGTTTTCTGGAGAGTCCACACTGCAGACTGGAGGCTCTGAGGTCAGACACCATGTTTTCCTTCTGTTCTGAGATTAATATGATGTGAAAGTTGTGGTGCCAATCCAGTGCAGACATAAGGGTGATATTATACTGATCCACACTGAGGATCTTAATGCTAAAGTCTATTTTCTTCTTTTGTGGTTTAGTCCACCCTGGTTGCGTTTATGTGTGTGTTCTCCTCTGGTGCTCCATCTTCATCCCACCGTCCAATCACATGCAGGCTAGATTAACTGGTGATTCTAAATTGTCCTTAGGTGTGAGTGCTTGTTTGTATATGTGTGGCCCTACGTTGGGCTGCTGACCTGTCCATGGTGGACCCCGCCTTTTGCCCGATGTTGGCTGGTACACAGGATAAGTGGATGACGACGAGTCAGTGATGAGTTCCTCTGGGGCCACAGTCCTCCTTTTCAGCTGCCCTGTGGCAAGATAAGAGCAGCCTTGGATAATGGAACGCTCACAGCAGGATCCTCTTTGTGGACTTGAGCTCTTCTTTTAACACCATCCAAATGCATCTGATGATCCAGAAGCTACACCATCTCTACAATGGGCCTTAATGAACTGGCCTGAGTGTACTGTTGTCTTTGTGTGTCGTCACTGTGAGCTGTTGTCTGATGTGTTCAGTGCTGTGAAAAGGAACTGTCTGAAGATACATCATTTATTCTTTATTCAGATTGTGGAGATGCAATTTATCAGAGATCAGCTGTGCTTCTCTGGCCTCAGCTCTGAAGTCCAACCCCTCCCATCTGAGACAGCTGGAGCTGAGAGAAAAAAACCTGCAGGATTCAGGAGTGAAGCTGCTGTGTGGTTTTCTGGAGAGTCCACACTGCAGACTGGAGACTCTGAGGTCAGTTCACTGACTCTGTTACTATTGTAAATCTGATATGTGTCATTAGGGGTCCAATCTCAAGGGTGCTGGGCCTAGTAATGAAATGAAAATGACAGGGCCCTGTATTTTGGCCCTAAACCGTTCAGTGTTTTATAAAACCATCAGCAGGATTTTAAAATCAGCTCTCTGACAGGAAGTCAGTGTAAAGACCTCAGAACTGGACTGATGTGATCCACTTTGTTGGTCTTAATGAGGACTCGAGCAGCAGCGTTCTGAATCAGCTGCAGCTGTCTGATCAAAAAAGAATTATTAATGCATGTATCTGCAGAATCTGCAAATTTATCTTAAAAAGAAACCGCTTGGGTCTGAGCGGTGAAAAGAGGAGTTAACACAATAACATTTTATTAATCATTTACTAAACTTCCATGTTCTGAGGGATGATCAAGTGGTGGAATCTGTATTTGGCTGGAGCCTACATTACATTTAAAATATATTTGTTCATCTTTAATCTGACAGGGACAAAACACAGGGGCCAGCAAGTGAAGTAGAAAAATATAAAGATTGATAAACTATAGACAAAGAGACACGACTGTAAGCTCCCAATCTGACCCAGCAGTGATGTGTTTGCTGATTTGCACTTGAAAAGACGATGAGGTTAAAATACAGCAGCAGCATTCTTCATTTCAGCTACAGACGTGGACAAAACTGTTGGTACCCTGTTTGGTACCCTTCTGTTAAAGAAAGAAAAACACACAATGGTTCCCAAAATAACTTGAAACTGATTAAATTAATAATGAATAAAAATGTACTTGTTACGTTCCTCCGGATGGTAAGTCCAGGGGGAGGAGGAGTAAGAATTTTTGAAATAAAAACCGGGGCAAAAGAGGAAGTCAGGGTTATGTGCAAACTAAGGTGTATTTATTCAATATTCAACAAAGAAAAACCAACTCAAAACTACTCTCTCAAAAGGAGACAGCGAGCCAACAAGGTATGGCAACAATAACACTGGGTAAGTAACTGAGGGAGCAAGATTTAAAACTAAATGAACCGCTGAAAAGTCCTCTCTCCACTGAGGAGGTGACCAGACGCTGTTCTGGAGTCACGGAAGCTCTACGCTGGTGTTCAACCCACTGGCTGAATGGTAGCGATGTGTCCGTCTGTATCGAGGCTTCGAAGCGTGTGTCGAGTAATACAGGATGATTTTTGTGAAGCGCGTATCGAGGCTTGTGTTGATGACGTATTTGGTGATGTTCGAAGCCTCGCGAGCCGGCCGTACGTGACTGATTCAGGAGACGTTTTGCGGGTTTGGCGTGTGATCCGAAAGGAGCAGCAAAATGCAACGGACCCTCTTCAACATTTTGTGGACTTTTGAACTTTTTTTTTGAACAGAATTGCTTTGATCAAATAACTTTAAAAAATGTGATGAAACAGAGGAAAAGAAAGTGTTGACATTTTGTGGCTTTGGTAAGAATTAAACTCTTACCCCATATTACCCTAATAATAATTTTCTAAAGCAGGTAAAATCATCTCCAAAAAAGAAACCGCCTGAAGCACTGTGGAAGGGTTATTTTTAAATGAAGATGAATAAAATGTTCTCTATTATCTAAAGTCACAAACCAAGTTATCATAACCCTCTCCCTTGTTTCCACTTTCCTTCTGACCCTGTCATTGTATCATAAAGACAGACACCTTATTAAAAAGCCAATCAGTCATGTATTGGCATCAAACATCATTCATTAATTTATTCAATTCAAAGCTTCACACATCAAAGCTGTGTTGCCGTTATAATGACTCTGCCTGTTTTACATTTATTGTCCACTTGATGGCACACTAGAGCAAAGGAAGCACCGTGAAGCTTCGGCCCATGAGTGAACCCATTGGATGGAAAGCTTCAATGCTTCATAAAGCATCATCTCACTACTGAATGGGCTGCCTCTGTCCACTGGGCTGACGGGCTGGCAGTGGTCTGCTCACGGGTGTTGGTCTGTAGTGTGGTCGCAACAGGTACAAAGGGAAACAGACCAACTGTTGTGAAAAAACCAAGCCTTCTTGTGCTCCAGGCACTGAGTGGTGATCAGGCACACCTGCTGCCACTCACTCATGCAGCCGAGGCATGTGGGGAAGGGCCACTACCTGAGAGGGAGAACACACAACCCAACCCAAACACACGACCCTGGGGTCGTAACAGTACTGAAATTCAACTAATGAAATTAAGACATTGCTTTTGAGTTGTGGTTCAACAGAATCATTTAAAAAAACAAACTAATGAAGCTGGCCTGGACAAAAATGATGGAACCCTGAACTTAATATTTTGTTGCACAACCTTTTGAGGTAGTCACTGCAATCAGTCGATTTCAGTAACTCTCAGTGAGACTTCTGCACTCGTCAGCAGGTATTTTGGCCCTCTGTTATTGATCTGTGTTGACATGAATAGGTGTATGAATGTTGTGCTGACATTTGGATGATGTCTGTAGAAGGCTGACATTATGATGATCCACAATAACACAATGACAAAGTCCCTCTACTCATTTTAGGGAAAAGCTCATTGATTAGGACATAGTAATGTTGAGCTCCACATTTAAAACCTGAACACATCTGATTGGATAAGAAATGGATTTTTATCTCCATCATTTATTCTTTATTCAGATTGAAGGGCTGCAGGTTGTCAGAGATCAGCTGTGCTTCTCTGGCCTCAGCTCTGAAGTCCAACCCCTCCCATCTGACACTGCTGGACCTGGGTGACAACAAGCTGCAGGATTCAGGAGTGAAGCTGCTGTGTGGTTTTCTGGAGAGTCCACACTGCAGACTGGAGACTCTGAGGTCAGTTCACTGACTGTTACTATTGTAGATCTGATATGTTTAATTAACAATTGAACCTAATTTCTGTTCATACATAACTTCCATCCATAATGTTGTAAATTTTTTTGTTCATATTTTCATGTTTCTTGTACTAAATTTAGTCTGCAGTCACAAAGACACAAAGAAACTGTAGAAAATGTCCGCTGTTAGTCGTTAAAGTAAATGACACCATTTTTTCCTTCTGTGCTGAGATTAAAATGATGTGAAAGTTGTGGTGACACTAAAGTTCAGACATAAGGCTGATATTATACATTATAAACCTTCAGCTCTGAACAGATTAGAAGACAATGTTCCTGCTTCAAATCATTCAGTGTTTAATAAAGTTACATCATTTATTCTTTATTCAGATTGAGGGGCTGCAGTTTGTCAGAGATCAGCTGTGCTTCTCTGGCCTCAGCTCTGAAGTCCAACCCCTCCCATCTGAGAGAGCTGGTGCTAAATAACAACAACCTGCAGGATTCAGGAGTGAAGCTGCTGTCTGATCTGAAGAAGAGTCCACAGTGCAGACTGGAGACTCTGAGGTCAGTAGAGGGTTGGAGTCAGTCCATGCTGGTTTCAGCAGTATTGTACTAAACACAGTTAGTATCAAAGCATAGATCAAGTATTTCCTGTAAACCTCCAACCTTCTCAGCGGCTGCTTTCCTCAGTGAAGCTGTGAGAGGAGAATGGTGACAGGCTTCAGGATTGGACAGAAAGACAGAGAGAGAGAGAGAGAACAGGCAGTGATCATGTGTTTGAGTTGATGTGAAGACAACTGTTGTTGTTGTTGTTGTGTTCATGTCTCCAGGAAATAAAGCTGGATTCCAGCTGACAGCATCACAAGATGTATAGAGACAGTGGTCCTCATTCATCAAACTGACAGCTGATGAAGGGAGTCTCTGTAAACTGATTTATGACTTCTGCTGTCTGTCTTCTTCTCTCAGAGTGTGAGGGGTCAGAAAGGTGGAGGTGTTGACAGAGGATCATCAGTGGATCTGGACTGCTCTGCTGCTGCTCTGTCCTTCTACACAGTCTCTGCAGACACACTGAGACTCCTCCACTCCTTCTGCTCCACACTCAGACACCTCCTCCACTTGGACCTGGACTTTGTTTCGTTCAGATGTTGTGGAGAGGTGGAGAACTACAGTTAATCTTTACATTATATTCCTGATTCATTTTTGAAGTTCATGTGAAAAAGCAGCATCCAGCCTGCATGCATAAAGTTCCCTCTCTGAAGTTCTGCTTCTTACCACCAACACCAGACTTTTCTCTCAGTTTAACAGATAATAGTTTGTAACACAGAAACAAGAAGATAAAACCTGTGGAAAGTTTGGATTTAACGGAAGCTTCACTGAGGTAAACTGAGACACCATTCTGAACACCTGAACATTTTAATAAATTGTTTATTTTAGTTTTTCTTGACATGAAAGTAACACACATAAACATACTAACTCTAAACCTTAGTGTCATTATTAGGGATTAAGATTATGGACATGTATGTGTTTTCTCATATTGTGACAGTTTATATTATTGTAGAATAAACATTTATGCTGATATTCAAATCAAGTTCAGAGAGCGGATAGACTCCATCAGACCTGCTGTTACATCCTGTTTTATTTTGTGTTTCCCTTTGATCATCTGATTGGCAGGCCCTTGTGCTGACTTGTGGGCTGTGTCTATATTGGTAGTCGAGTGTTCAACTCTCTCTCTGCTGCATCCAGTTTTTTGTGGTGTTTGGTATCGTTTTTTATTCATTTATTCGTATTCAAATAAACTTGCATGCAGTAAGCTCTTCTCCTGGTGTTATGTCTATTGTTATGTTTGGTGTTTGAACCGTAACACCGCAATTCAAAGGAGACAATGTTTCATTTCAGTTATTTTTTATTATCTAATATGTATTTTATAAATACAAATTCTTTATATAGCAGACATATATGTCTGCAGTCAGATTAACACCAACAAGGAAGTGTAATGTGTCCCTGAACAAAGGGGGGGCAAAATCAAAAGTAACAATCAGTTTCTGATGTGGCCCTTTTGTCACATTTAAGTGTACAGTATCTCCCAAAAGTGAGTACAGCCCTCACATATTTGTAAATATTTGATTATATCTTTTCATGTAACAACACTGAATAAATGACACTTTGTGACCAGCTCGGCGATGTCGTCATGGAGGAGTGGAAGAGGACTCCAGTGGCAACCTGTGAAGCTCTGCTGAACTCCAGGCCCAAGAGGGTTCAGGCAGTGCTGGAAAATAATGGTGACCACACAAAATATTGACACTTTGGGTCCAATGTGGACATTTTCACTTAGGGTTGTCCTCACTTTTGTTGCCAGCAGTTTAGACATTAATGGCTGTGTGATGTGTTATTTTGAGGGGACAGCAAATTTACACTGTTGTACAAGCTGTACACTCACTACTTTACACTGCAGCAAAGTGTCATTTCTTCAGTGTTGTCACATCAGACATTTACAAAAATGTGAGAGGTGGACTCACTTTGGTGAAATACTGTATATATCCTGTACATGGCAGTGATTCGAATTTTAGTTTTGTTGCTCATCTTACTGGTGCATTTATTGCACACTCTTTAAAAAGTCATATTATTTAATATAGATCATTTTATGAACTATATTAAATAACACAATTATTTTTTATTCCACTGTATCAGCCTAAATCGGTTTCACTTCTGCTGTTTGTCAGGGTCACACTGAATTTTAGAAATACTGAGCTCATATATATATATTAGTACTAGAAGCCAAGTGAAATACACAACATGTGTAAGTTTTTTTTGGTAGAAGGCAAGGGCGTCATTTTGTGTTGAAAGTGGTGGTGACATAGGGGCTCAGACTGGGGCTGTAAAGAGATGCGAGACATCACGATACACGATATCAGGTTCACAAGAACGAGAAGAAAAGATCCTTAAACAGTGTTTTAAAGATATCCTCAATGCTGAGCTATAAGAGCGGCGGTCTGGGGGGCCTCCCTCAGTAAATTTTGATCATTAAACACTTCATTTCCTGCATTCTGGTGAAAGTTTCTGCACCAATTTACGGTGGAAATGTTTTTATTTATGTAAAAGGAAACACAAGATTCAGGTGGCAGGTGACAAATCAAAATATAAATATAACAGAATCTAAATCAGTGCAGCTCTTTTTGCAGATTCTGTGCTGCTTTCAGATCTGTTTCTCCTGTAGATCAACTTTTCTCACGTAATATCGTCCTGCTGAGTCATGATTTAGTCGTCCCTCCTCTTTTGTCATGTTCACAGGGAGAGAACGGAAACTTGGCCAAGAAGAAACTGTGTCAAGAAGTTGTTAAAGTTACTGATCGGTGCTGCACGTGTTTGGGTAATTTTATAATCAGTAGCTTGTTTTGTTTTCTTAGCTCAAGTTACTTTTTTTGGGACAATGCACATGTTTCTTCTATATTTTAATTGCATTGCATGTTCCTACTGTGCGAATTTCTAAAAGCATTTTCATTAGGTATTTAACTGCAAGCTATATTTCAGAAGGTTTTTATTTTTTTTTAACAAATTCTGCTTTAAAAAAGTGATGGGGACATGTCCCCAGCGTCCCCAGCGTCCCCAGTGTAAATGACACCTATGGTAGAAACTCACACCTCAGTGTCCTCAGAGTTCCAGCCTGTACAAGTTAAAAAACAACTAAAACTAGCTAAATATAACTAAATTACTAAGTATTTCAATACATTTCCAATTGTGTGAAAATGTGAAAACTCCCAAACCTTTAAAAGTTTAATTAATATATGCTTTTATTTTGAATGTTTCAACCGGAAGTTCCTTTGTACCCGTTCCGGTTGGTTTGACATTAGATTAAACGACCGTAACTTTGCGGTAAATATGTTAAAAGTTAAAATTGAACATGTCGGAGGTGTAAACTTGACTCTCTGGTCTCTCAGCTGAGAGTGAACGCGTTACTAAAGCGTTTAAAAGCGGTAAACCGTCACGCACGCCGTCACGCAGCGGGGGCGGCAGGAGGAGGAGCCGCCGCTGCTGCGGTACAAGTGTCCGGACTCCCCGCTCACTTCCTCGCTTGCTCCCGACACTGTCGCTTCACTAGAACCAGAACATGTACCGGTGTTTCGGAGAGCTCCTCTCCCGGGGAGCCGGCAGCGTCCTCGGCTCCGGCCGCTCCGCCGCCGCGGACTCGGCTCTCCCGGCGTCCGCGTCCCTGCTGCGGTACCGCGGCTACAGCCAGGCCGTGGACCGGGCCGACGACCCGAACTTCTTCACCATGGTGGAGGGCTTCTTCGACCGGGGCGCCGCCATCGTGGAGGACAAGCTGGTGGAGGGCCTGCGGACCCGGGAGAGCGCCGAGCAGAAGAGGAAGCGGGTCCGCGGGATCCTGAAGATCATCAAGCCGTGTAACCACGTCCTGAGCGTCTGCTTCCCCATCAAGAGGGACAGCGGCGAGTGGGAGGTGGTGGAGGGCTACCGGGCCCAGCACAGCCAGCACAGGACGCCCTGCAAGGGAGGTGAGACCCGCACCTGACACGAGACAGGGAGAACATCACTATTTAGCATTGTTTTTAATGGTTTTAGTCATCTTAAAAAGCAGAAATGTCCAGATTCACTGGCTGTAGCTGCTCTGCAAAGAAATATCTGAACATTACTGTATATTTCATTAAATATCATGAGAATAAAGTGACTCAGAGGAGCTTAAAAAGATGTCAAAGTGTAAAAAACACACATCTCATGAGGAATATCATAACAGTGAATATTATAATAATGAGATTAGACTGCAGGAGGAGAGACGTGTTAAAGGCTGTAATAATGATTTCATCTGCTTCTCATGACAGTATTTATGTTCTGCCTCTAATGAATAAGGACGTTTTCTAATATTTATGAGAGACTAGAGGAAACCCAGAGAACCAGTATAGAAGTATTGATGTTTATTATTAGAGTCTTTAATCAGCATTAAACTCGGCTTTGCTCTCATTATAATCTGGATATCTTTGGGTTCTGGACTCTGATGTGTTGCAGAGGTGTGTGTGGAGTCCGTCTGAAGGGGATTCAGATTCAGGTGGGAACACAAAACAAACAGGACTGATTAGATCCCAACGAGGCAAAACAAGCTCGGAGAGACGAGGACAGCAGCGTAGGAGGAGAGGAGCTTCATCACAGATTCATTTAAACTTTAGGAAATGTTACATTCATATTAACAACAGCTCCTCAGATGTCCTTAAACCGCTTGGTTTGCATATTTAATTTACTGTAAGACAAAGACAGAGCAGCAAATCCTCATGAGAAGCTGAAACCAGCAAATATTTAAGATTTCTGCATTAAGAATGATTAAAACAAAGAGTCAGTTATTTTCTAACGACTAATTAATGATGGTTTCAGCTCTTGTTTTGTGTCTAAAAACTATGAACTTTAACTTCTAATCAGTAACTCATGAGTAACCTGTGCAAAAGTCAGGTTTCCTAAATATTGTTATTGACGTCCAAAGTTTGAGGTTGGACTGAAGCGACTTGTTGTTTCAGCTCCAGACCTGAAACAAACGTGACAAGCGACAGTATCTCTCAGGCAGCTAACTAAGATCCTTAAAGGAAAGAACAGATGTCATGGTTGTGTATTTGTGTGTAAAAACATGTGGTAACCTTAATTAACCTTATTTATTTATTTGCATCCTTCCACCACAGCTGCTTTAAAGGAGCAGTAATTTAAAAGCTGCAGCAAATGATAATTTTCTGGATTCGTCGTTTTGTTTTGTTTCTGTAAAACAACAGAAAACAATCCACCAACCTAAAGATATTCATCTCACAGAAACGTTTGACATGTTTGCCTAAAAAGATAATGATTAATTTCAAAGTGTGAGACTGTGTCAGCTGAGGAGAGTGAAATTAAAGATTACTCTTCCTACCGCTTTGTTGATTTAAATTGCAATTCCACATCCTTGTGTAGTTTTAGTCAGGGTGTGTGTGTGCAGGTGACGTAATATTTGTTACTGTGCGTGTTGACGGTGTTTTAAGGTTCCTCCTCTGACAGGAATGCTGACGGTTCGGTGTGTTTTCACCCTGGCGACTTTGCTGTGATGTGCACTGAAGGTTTGTTTGCCTCGTTGTTTCCTGCCTCGTAGTGCGACCGCAGCTCGGTGTGGTCTGTTGACACGATGTTCAGACTGCAGCACAGACAGATGTGCAGGCGTCTTGAGGCCAAGAAACCATCTGACCCACTCAGAATACAGACCGACAGACAGACACCAGGTCGGCAGAGGGATTCTGCTCAGTAGGAGAGCGGCAGCAGTACGTGGTGCAGACGAGCACTCCCTAAAAACAGACAAAGAAGATTGAGCAAGATTCTGTTTGCCGAGGAGGTAGAGCAGTTAATCCCTGACCAAGCCTGGCCTGATCAACCAGGACCGTTTTAAGGGACAGACCGGTTTGGAACTAAAGTCTTAAACGTTGATGAGAGCAGTCCAGGCTGACTGAGAGTAAAGCCTGATTTATAGCCTCCTTCAGAGTCGAGTCAGCAATGTGCGTTGGTGTCCGCGTCGTTCTGCAGTTATACCGCCAAACTGCTAGCTGGAGGTGGCGTTACAGCACCCGCTGACCCAAAACCTGTGCATGGTTTTGTGCCTGTTCTCTGCAGTTTGCACTTTAAAGTGCTGACATGTGTCCTGTGTGTGAGTTAACCACGTAGAGCCGGGCGCCAGTTAAACATGTGCAGATGTTTCTGCAGGATACTTTTAGGAAAATGTTTTTCTCTCTGCTGAAGTTGTTAAATGTTCAACACGAGCAGGATAAAATGCAGTTTAAAGTAGTGATGATTTAAGTCTGGGCTGCATGTTTGCTTCACAGCTTCTGTACTAATAAAGTTGGTGACCTGGCTCTGCAACGCCGAGGCTCGCTGTAGGGACGCAGACGTTCAGAGGCCTGCTTCCCATGTTCCTCCCGTCTTTTCAGCCGGGCCTGAACTCTAAACTCAGCTCGTAGCTGTTCCCTCGACAGCAGCGGCGGGATGTTTCCAGGAAACCTTCAGGACGCTGCTCGGGGCTCAAAGTCACGCCAATTAGTCAACAGAAATGTGAGACTTGTTAATCCCATCAGACGGTGATGTTCTCCGCAGGAAGTCTGGCTGCAGATCAAACGCTGACTGCTAATCTGCTACTGATCCCAGCTGGGAGGGGAACCAGCTACACGTGTTGCAGTAGCAGTACGTGGTGCAGTACGTGGTGCAGTAGCAGTACGTGTAGCAGTACGTGGTGCAGTACGTGGTGCAGTAGCAGTACGTGTTGCAGTAGTGGATGTAGTAATACACCTTTAGTTTTGAAGCATGTACTAAAAGCTGTGGAGGGCTGAGCAGACGTCCTGTGTGTTGTCTCCTCTTGGCTGAGTAATGACTAACTGTGTTTGCTGTGCGGAGGTGACCTGCTGGACCTGCTGGACCTGCTGGACCTGCTGGACCTGCTGGACCTGCTGCTGTGGTAGTCAGTAAATATAGTAGTCCTGTTAGTGATCTGGACCTTCAGACCAGAGACCTGTGCTGCTTTTAGGTTGCTTGGTAGATTTAAAGCTCTTACGTTTGCACCCAAACCATGAAACAAACAGCCGGCGCACTGCAGGGCCCCAGTCTGCACGTGGTCACTGTGTTCTGACCCAAACCATCAGGCCCGTCCGACTTCCTGTCTGTTGTCTGAAAGTTTTATCTTTCCTCAAACAGCTGCTCGCTGTAGTTCTATTAAAGCAATGGGAGGAAAAGTGCATCTGTTTGGGACTATTTTCAGCGGCGGATGGATCCACATGTGGCGCTCCGGGCAGCAGGGCGGTGTGTGTATGTGTGTGTGTGTGTGTGTGTGTGTGTGAGGTTATGTGAGACGGCGTTTCCTCAGGTGTCTCCCACAGAGGCTGGTTTAATCATTTGTTATTCAGACTCGTTTCTACCAGCAGCAGCTTTGTCTGCCGGGCTGCACAACAACAAGCTTTTCTAAATAAATGATTGACCAGCTGTAGAGTGCACGTGTGCTGACAGATCAGGCCGCCGTCTCTCTGGTGAAACCATCCTGCTGCGGAGTCCCGCTGGTTCTCCACACCAAACTCAACTGTTAAAAACTTTTAGTCCCTGGGTCTGGTTTGAAGGAACTAAAAGGTTCCTTCAGCACACTGTTGTGTGCGTTTCCATCACGGTCTAAAGACCGAAGATCAGGCAAATTAAGCAGCTGACGGAGGCTGCAGGCCTGAACGCCTACAAATAGATGCACAGGCATCATATTTGCATCATTATCAGCTGTTCGCTTGTTTGAGAGAGGAGACCGACGTCAGCTCTGTGTAGAAACCTCCCGACTGATGAAAACTTAAAACAACAACTCAGGACCCCAGAACTAAATTTAGACCCTGGTCCCTGCGGTGGAAACGCAGTGAGTTCCTCCAAAGGTTCCTAGTTCCGGGGTTTAGTTCCTGTTGGTGGAAACGCAGCTTTTGTAAGGTTGTCTTGATGGGAAAGCTCTCACACAGACACTGGGAAGGTAAAGGGAAGAGAGACGCTGCTGTTTATATTCAACAAGTATCAGTAAGTATTTGAAACTTTCCAGATGTTGGAGTGAAACAAAGAAGTTGGTTAAATCAACCCAAATATGAGATTGTGAGAAAAAGAAGATGAAGCCGTGTACAGTTTATTCTTGGACTGTTATCCCCTTTATATAAAGGTTTTAAATAATCCATCAGGGGCCACCTGCAGACCAGATCTGACCCTCCGCCTCAATTATTTGGCCCCACAATGAAATCGGACCTGCTCCCTTTAATGGAGCTGCATCATCTCCATGTGAGCGTCTCTCAGTATAATCCAGCACAACATAACCTCCAACTGCGACGTCAGTGATGAACAGAGGTAGAATTTGCCCCCCCCCCCCCCCCCCCCCCTTCTCTGTGCTGTCTGTTTGTGGCCCCGGGGACACATCAATACGTACATAAATAAATAATTAAACAGACAAAGGAGTAGATTAATACTAGAATCTGTCTGGCACAGTATGGTATGCAGCCTCTGACACTCAGGACGGGTATTAAACTCTCTAAATATGAAGCAGGATGTACGGCTCCTGTGAGGGTGGAGTACTTAATACTTGTCTTGGTGCACAGAGTGAGCTGAGTGTCTGTGGGCAGGTCATTAAACGTTACCTGACACACACGTCGTGGCTGGAACTGTGTTGTGTCTTTGTTTCCTCTCTGCAGAGCCGCTCAGGAGTTATTCAGAGTTTCAAAAAGCTGTTATGATGACCACACCCTGACTGAGTCACCCGTCCTTTCTCTCTTTCTCCGCTGACTTCTCAGGTTACTATTTTCTCCTTCTCTTTTCTTCTTCCTCTTTTCTCCTCTCTCGCTCCTGTGGACAGTTTTTACTTCTCGCTGCAGCTCTCAGACTCTGAACGCCACGTCTCAAAGGCCGTGTAGTGATGAAACGAAGAAGCGTCGGTCTGTCTGAGCTGCAGCGGCGAGCAGGCCTGCATGTGTTGGCTTCACTCCAGACACTCTCACGCAGCCCGTTTCAGCAGCAGCAGAGGGAACTCACTTTAACACACCCGCAGAAATACTTTCCAAACGTTTCCACATGTTTTACAACGGGGGGAATGCGGACGGGCCAACGAGACGAGTCTTAAGACAACATGCGAACGCGTACAGTAACATCACCCCCGTTGTACTGAACAGCCAGCCTGCGGAAGTAGTGGAGTGTTGTTCAGAGAGCCGACCAGCTGCTGTTTTTAATTAGAAGCTGAGGAGCTTCAGGGTCAGTCGACACGTACTTGAGATGGCATTCAGGGGCCCGGGGAAAGCATTTTACAGCTTGGGACAGAAACAAGCTTTCCAAAAGTTTTAATATTGCAGAGAAGATGATTGGCAAGTTACAAAAGCAGCTCGGTGACGTATTTGACAGTGCTTAGGAAGGCCAGACAGATATCTGTAGGCGCCCACTAAACTCCGTCTGGCTGTCGATTCAGGGACCCGGGACAAATATAAGATCTTTTATTCCCCGTCAGACCTCGTTCCCTCCCGCTGCTGCTGCTGTTTTCCGCTCACGGTACAGTTGTTGTGTTTAATGGTGGCGCTGTGTTGTACTCTTCATATTTCATAACTGTGCTTTCATGGTTGTATGTTTATGTTTTGGAAAAGTCAAAGACAAATTTCCACTAAGGTGGACAATAAAGTCTAATCTAGTCAACCTGGAACAGTTGCTCTCCGTGGATAATGGATCCCAGAGGTGGGAGTTTCCACAGTGCGCTATGATCCAAGTACTGCATCCATCCAGTGTTATAAATCAGGAAGACTCCACTCAGCCTGTTAGCATGACGTCCATGTTTGGGGTTCAGATATTTGAATCTTTAAAGCTCTTCCAGTCTGTCCAATATAAACCAGAGATGCTCACAAGTCCCTGAGCTAGAGCGCGAGTCCCTGAGCTAGAGCGCGAGTCCCTGAGCTAGAGCGCGAGTCCCTGAGCTAGAGCGCGAGTCCCTGAGCTAGAGCGCGAGTCCCTGAGCTAGAGCCCGAGTCCGAGTCCCTGAGCTAGAGCCCGAGTCCGAGTCCCTGAGCTAGAGCCCGAGTCCGAGTCCCTGAGCTAGAGCCCGAGTCCCTGAGCTAGAGCCCAAGCCCCTGAGCTAGAGCCCGAGCCCCTGAGCTAGAGCCCAAGCCTCAAGTCACTTGTGGTTATAATGAATGTTGTATCACCTGCTGTGTGTAAACCAGGGAGTTTATAATACTGCAGAGCTACAAGGGATTCTGTGACTGTAACCCAGACTCTCAAACCCAGTGTAACCTTTTCTAAATTAAAACTTACATGATCAACAATAAACCTGTAGCCTCTTTGTAGCCAACGGTAATAATTAACGTGATGGCAGCAACGGGACGTAAATGATTACGTTAATCGACCACCACAAGTTTGGGAAGTAAACCAGCACTCTTTTCATATGAACAGTCGGAGTTAAACTCTTGTAGGTCGTAGTTAAAGCAAGAAGCAAGCTAACTGTAGATGCTAATGCTAAGCTAAACATGTTTACTAACCTGTTCTAGGTTTTTATTCTATTAACCCCGTCTCTGACATAAACAGCCCACAGGGACATTTCAGCATGTGAGCGGCTGCAGCTCATGAAGCTTTTTATGGTGTATTTTGTTCCTGGCTGTATGTTGATGTGTCAAGTTTTTGGTTTTAGTAACAACATCCTGCCAGGAGGTTTTCTGGTGGTGTCGAACTGGGAGGTTGGTAAACGTCTCAAACAAAAGACTGGTTACTGCGTGTCGATTATTTTCTCTGTTAGTCGATTAATTGTTTGGTCTATAAATTGGTGAAAATCAGTTTTTCCCGAAGCCGGAGATGACGTCCCCGGACGTTTTGTTTTGTCCACAACCCAAAGACATTCAGTTTACTGTCACAGAGGAGCAAAAAAACCTGAAAATATTCACATTTAAGAAGCTGGAATCAGAATTTTGCCTTTAATTTACTAAAGAAAAGACTCAAACCGACTGATCGATTATTAATATCGTTGCCAACTTATTGAACATGTGTTGCAGCTCTGTGCTCCAACACTTTGGACCTCGACAGGAACTGAGACCTGGTTCCTTACTGAAGAGTCTACTTACACAAACGTTTTGTTGTTTGCGTGTTTCAGGAATCCGTTACAGTACAGATGTGTCTATGGACGAGGTGAAAGCTCTGGCCTCGCTGATGACCTACAAATGCGCCGTCGTCGGTGAGTACACACACGGTTGTTCCTCTGTCCTCGTGGGGACGTCTCATTGACATAATGCGTTCCTGAACCCTGAAACCAAGTCTTGACCCTTAAAACGTCTGGCGTCCAGCACTTTGGAGCCCACAAATGAAAGTGACTGTTTGTTGTGGTGTTCCAGATGTGCCGTTTGGTGGAGCCAAAGCTGGAGTGAAGATCAACCCGAGGAACTACTCTGTAAGTTTCAACACGACCTTTCTGATCTCACTCGTTGTTCTCCAGTATCACGACTCGAGGGAAGTTTACCAGGTTGAACCAACGGGAGTCAAAGTGTCAAAACAAACACATAAAGGACGACGAGACAGAAAAGGCTTCGGGCCCCTTGTGATGATCCTCAGCAGGAAGTTGATAGTAAATTTATTTTTATGTTTTTAGTACACACAGTAGGGGAAAACAAAGTGAATCAAATAAATAAATATAAAGGAGAAACACAACAGCATAAATACCTCGGGAACAAGAGCAGCACACAAACCTTGAAACGCTGGCTTGTCTCTGAGCGATCGGACAGACGATAAAACAGGTTTAAACGGACACCGTTCAGACCTGCAGAAACATTTGTTATGATTGTACCAGCAGATCAGGATCATCAGCTGACACCGGGCTTCCTGCCAGGGTTTCCTGGTTCACTCTCGTTACCGGCTGCTACTGTAAACCTGCGGTTTCACCTCGAGTCTGCAGCTCACTGGTTTTTCCCTGTGATCAGTCGTTTGGGTCATTTTCTAAGAACAAAGTCTCTGGTTTCATTTGAGGGTTTTATATCTCAGTAAACTGAATATCATAAAGTTTTAGACTCTTAAGATCAGTTTCTGATGTTTGATAGAAAAAACAAATAACCAGTTTACCGATGAGTTGATTTACGAGATGAATCGATACTTTATTGATGATGATGGCATGGCGCCGAGGCCTCGTGATGAGTCGTGATACTGTCACAGTGGCCTGGTAGTCCTTCATGCTACACCCAGCATATAAATAAAATAAAACAAAAGAATCAAGTTATTTATATCCATATATTTATGAGAACTGTCGATACCACAGTAAAAAAATAAATCTGAACAACTAACAACTGTGAGAGGATGTCCGGGACAGATGAGAGGTGGTTTCATGTTAATATATTCACATTAATTACTTTATTTTCTTGGCTTTTCTATATATTAGCAGTAGTTTGAGATTTTTATGTTGAAAAACTAACGTTATTGATGATTTGAAATGGATCTTATCGACCTTTTCAGACCCGCAGTCACAGGACCGTTGGACAGACGTTCAGTTCTCAGAGCTGCAAACTGCGTCGTCACCTTTGGTGATTTTGAGTTGATCAAACGGTGAAGCGTCGGCCTGTTCGAGGAGTCGAGGCGGAGCAGTCGCTGCAGTTCTCGTGACATCCCTAATATACTGAACACAGACAGGTGCATCTCAGACAATAAGAATATAATGAAAAGGTTCTGAAATATCTCACTTGGTGTCTAATGAATCTAGAATATATGAAGGTTTTCAGATATTCTGTGTTCCTGTAAACACCCAGGAAATAATTCTGCAGTTTTTAAATGTAAACAGCAGCGTGTTCCTCTAACTGCTGATAACGCTGTGGTCTCGACCTCACCGGCCTCCCGTACGCTGACCGCCCTGTCAACCCGCTGCCGACAGGAAATGCTGAGCCATCAGCCTGCAGAGACACGCCGGGAGTCCGTGCCTCTCTCTCTCTCGCTCTGCACATGTTTGCTCGACCTTTGCGCTTTCCCATTTTTCTCTGCTGCAAAACACGTCAGCCTCCAAACGCGTGCAGCCCTGCGAGGCCTGCTGACCTCCGACCTTTCCACAGTTCCAGGAAGGAAGTTGTTCAGGACAGTGAATTTAAAAAAATGTAAAAAATAAAAAAGCCTTCAGAAAGTCTTAAATGTTGTAAATTCACTTAAATTAATCATTTATTTACTGGTTAATTCACCCATCCAGTGTCACTTATTTGGGTCCAGGTCACAATAGTGGATTAATTCTAGTGATGATAGGTTGTTGTCGGGAGGCACGTGATGTAAAGGCCCTTAATCCGAATCAGCATTACTGTCAGTAGGTTTACACATGCAGGGAATTCACTTTGGTGTTTTACACAGAAGGAAAAATAAGATAAAGAGCGAGTGCTGCAGGTCAAGAATCGAAATGTAAGATATTAAAAGAAGAATAAAGGAAAGTTCATTTCATTCATTGTTATTTAAATGACAGTTTCTGCAGTAACGTGCAGAATATTTACATTTAGATCAGTTTAATAATTGTGTACCCGTGTGAAAATGCACATTGTGTGATTGTAAGGCGTTTAAGTTTGGTGAACGCTACAGAAAGCCTGCTGCTGCTGTCGAAAGGATGAGTTTCTGTCTCCTGTCGGTGAGTTCAGAGCTGCAGTCGGGACGCGCTAACCTTAGCTTAGCAGAAAGACTGGAAACAAACAGAGTTGCAGTTTGTGGTGTGTGTTTTTTATTTTTAGGACAACGAGCTGGAGAAGATCACCAGGAGGTTCACCATCGAGCTCGCCAAGAAAGGCTTCATCGGTGAGTCACCTCTAAATCACAGGAACAGGAAGCTTATTATTAAACTCCTTCATGTTAACATGTTGCAGCTTTTATTGATTCAAGTACTGACACTTTATTTATTTATCCGTTTTATTGGATTTATTCTTCATTCATTCATTTGTGAAGAAGCAACACGCCTGACTAACTCCTCTTGTGTGATGAGCAACAGACACTTTCAGACTCGCGGTTCCGTCACCAGTTAGTCGTGTTGTTGACGTCTCTGTGGTTCTGCAGGGCCCGGCATCGACGTTCCCGCTCCGGACATGAGCACCGGGGAGAGGGAGATGTCCTGGATCGCCGACACCTTCGCCAACACCATGGGACACTATGTGAGTCTGACAGTCAGGAGAGGACAAATAAAGTCAGGTGACGAGAAGGAAGCCTGCAGCAGCTGTGCAGAAATTCAAAGTAAAAACAGCAACTTAGAGTTCAGATAAAATGTAAAACTTACACATCAAATAAAGTTGGAAACCACCGCTGCATGCATACAGGAGAGATGATAATACTTTATTTATATAGCACTTCTACAACAAAGGTACAAGTGCTTTACAGAGAAACAAGTAGAAAGTAAATAACATCCAAAAGATAAGAGATAAAACGAGATAAAGAAAATATGTAAACGCATTCCAGATAAGAAAAAAGCCATGAGCTGAAGATAAGAGATCTGAGGCCTGCTGTAACGACTTCCTGCATTACTTGGGATGCCGTTCAGACAACAACATTGCAATGTATGCTTTCTTAAACCGCCACTGAGAGACCGGAGGAAGTCCCGACTTTACACACTTTACGTTACAACGTTTTAAATGCAGGACTTGTGCTCGTATTAGTACTTAAGTGCAGGACCTGAATACAGGCACATTGTGTTCACATGGTTCCTGTCTTATACCACCTGGTCTCAGGCGCCCAACATGTATTTCCTAATAAAAAAATGACCTCAGGACCTCGTAGATAAGTCGACCTTCAGTCTGAACCAGGTAACCCTGGAAACGGCTCCAGCTCGTGCGGCTGAAGTTGGAGGCTGATCTTTGTAGATCTGGTTGAAGAATCCAGAAAGTTGACTTTTAATGCTCACTTTTGCCTTCTCAGCATGAAATAACGCTGATAGCAGGCGGGCGGGCGGGCGGCGGTCTGTGAGGACGTAACCCTGTAGTCTGTCTTTCTGCTTCACACGTGAAGTCACAGCTGTTGTTGTTGGTTATTGGCAGACTGACCCCCCCACCCTACTAACCTGGGGACCGGTGTCCAAGGTAAAGCTCCTTCTCTTTAAATCTGCAGCTTTGGGTTCAGGCTCGCTCGGGTCTTTCAGCCGGTCTGAACTGGATGGGAGTCCCTGCGTTTGTGTGTGGGAAACCCTGCTTAGGAGCGGGGCTTGTCTTGGTTTCCACTGGTGCCTGGGCTGATGAAGGAGGGTGCGGTCTTCCGTGGTCCTGGTTCAGGCTCTGCCTCCCCTGAGTTCAGACTCTACAGCGTCCCCTGATAAATCTCAGCCTGCCGACTGGGACACGTTCAGGGATCCTCGGGTTTACGAGTGACGAGCATTAAAGAGCAGTTTGATACTAGAGGAGAGTTTTTGTCCCGTCACTGCAGATAATGTTTTACTTTTTGTTAACCATAAACCTGTTCCTGTCCTAAACTCAAACGAACTCTAGTTTCTCGTCACATGTTTGAGAAAGTGAGAATTTTAAGCACGCGGCGATGCTGACAGGCTGATGTTCACCATCGTGTTCTGGAGTCTTCTGAAGTAAAAGTGTTCAGTCAGGATGAGTCCAAACGCACAACCAGTAACCAGTGTGCAGGATGTAAGAACAAGAGCAGCAGGCTATTTAGCCTCTGTGAGGCACGATAATTACACAGCTGCCTCAGGCGGACTGTTGAAACCTGGTGCTCGCTGCCCAGCTGCCCGTGACTGAACCGAGGACACATTGTTCCAGTCAAGGATAGATGGGAAACATCTGACAGAGCTTTCATCTTCACCAGAGGAGAGTTCCTTTTTATGACCGCTACATAATGAAACACTCACTCAACCATTAACCTCTTAACCCGTGGACGGGGTCACCGGAGCCAATCCCAGCCCACGTCGGCTGAAAGGTGGCGTCCACTCTGGACAGGTATACATATACACAGTCTCACACCTCAGGGAAATATATGCCGCGTTTCCACCAAAAGCACCCGGATCTGTTTTCAAGGAACTAAAAGGTTCCTTCAGCCCACTGTTGTGCGTTTCCAGACCTGCGAAGATTAGGCAGATTAACCAGCTGACGGAGGCTGCACGCCTGCACGCCGTGCAAAGAGATGCACGGCCATCATTATTTAGTAACCACGATCCATGAGCAACATTTACATTTGACTGGAATGTAATGAAAACCTACAGGCTGTGCTTGACCACATGATAAAGTTAGTAACAAACTGGATAAAACCATCCAGGTCTTAAAATAACTCCAGCACAGAGAAAGAAACACAAACGTTATTAAAACCTTTCCAGCCGACAGGAGCTGCAGATCAGCTGCAGCATCACGCCTGAGTCACCTGAGCGTCGGAGGAACGGGACGTTTAAAGAGCTTTATTACCTGCTGTAATCAGCTGCTCCGCTTGTTTTGGAGAGGAGGAGACTTCAGCTCTGTGGAAAAACTTAAAAACACAGTGAAACAAGTGATTTCAGTGACACGTGTTGGCGCGCTAACGCTAGATCGTTCTTAGAGGTCACCATCCTGAGGGGGACACGAAGATCTGAACCACGTTTCATCACAGTCCTTCAGCTGCAGAGAGACAGACACGACCGTGCAAAGCGTTGACACTGTTAGTAAAACAGTGGCGTTGAATGTAACCCAGGTTTGGCTGAATCCAAGGTGACGTCTTCAGATGTCGCGTTTTGTCCGACCATCAGTCCAAAACTCAAAGCTCTTCAGTTTGGTGACAGGAAACCACTTCTGTGAAGCTGAAACTGTTTTGCTTAAAAACAGCAGAGATGGTGAAATGCAGATTAATTTCCTGTTGAGTAATCTATTGTTAAACTAATGTTTCAGCTCTAGTTTTAGTGACGCTGAAGGAGGCGGAGCCTGAAACGGGACACGACGCTGTGTGTTTGTTGATTTGCTGGCTGGTCTCGCTTCTTCTAACGTGCTTTAAATAAGTAAGAACTTGTAGATAAATCTTTCATTGACCTCTCTCTTTCTTTCCCTTCAGGACATCAACGCTTACGCCTGCGTCACCGGGAAGCCCATCAGTCAGGGAGGAATCCACGGGCGGATCTCCGCCACCGGCCGAGGAGTTTTCCACGGCATCGAGAACTTCATCAACGAGGCGGCCTACATGAGCCAGCTGGGGATGAGTCCCGGCTTCCAGGACAAGACCTTCGTCGTCCAGGTACAGTCCGTCCTCTTCATCCCGGGTTCGATCCCCGGTTCCCCCGGTCTGCATGTCAAGATACTGAAACTGAATCACTGCTGAAGGCTGTGACATCAGAGTGTGAATGAGTGAATGTGACATGTAGTGTTAAGCTCTTTGAGTCAGAAGACTGCTTCCAAACTAACAAATACTGCATATCAGAGCCTCAGCTGACGATTATTTTCATCATCAGTTAGTCGTTTGGCTTGTTAAGCATCAGGAAAACGCCGATCACAACTTCCTGACGTCGTCCAGTGAAGCCCACGACCCCAAAATATTCAGTGTACTTGTGATGTCGGACCAAGAACAGCAGAAAAGTCTCACATTTGAGGAGCTGGAACCATCTGATGTTTGTATTTTTGCTTGAAAATGAGAATCTTCATGTTTTGTACTTGTCAAAACAGCTGGGGGTTTTAAACTAAATATTGCACCTGGGATATTTTATAAATATTGTATGATAACTGTTGTATTTTAGTTTATTTTCATCAAATCTACAGTTACAATTGCATTCCAGGTGTATTAGACGATCTGTCAGTTGCATTATAATCTATCTGATGATGGTTTTGATGATTTATTGCGTTAAAATAGAGCTTTTTTTTTTACCAGGCGGGGATGAAAATATCATTTTTTCTTTATTGCATCTCCATGTAGTCTGTAATGTAATAGGGGCAAATAGCTGGCTGACCCAAACAGATTCATTTATAGCTATTCATGTATTTGTGCTATATATTTTTGGGGGGTAAAAATCTTCATTTTTAAAGTAATTAGTAAGTAAAAAGCTGTCAGATAAATGTGAAGTAAAAAATTTTGCAGATGTGGTGGAGTACAAGTACAAAGTGGCATAAACTAAAGTACAAGTACCTCAAAAATGTGTACATTAAAGCCGGGGTCGGCAGGAGGGAGGCCGTCTCCTGCTGCTTTCTATAAACAGGACATGAGTAAATGTACTTGGTCACATTCCACCGCTGCGTCTGACCCTCTTTACAACCACCAGTGACCGAAATACTGAAGTCACATGATGTCAACTGAGCCGGCTCAGTTTGCTGCAGACGACGTTAACGTACATGTGAACCATCGGGAAAAGTTATTTTGGCACACGGGTCAAGAGAGGAATCCCCTCCTCGTGCTCTTGTTGTGTTTATTAATAAAACAACAGACCCGTGAAACACTCAGTTCATCTGGTTACTGAAGGCTGCCCCTTCCTGACCGCAGAGGTGCGTGACGTTAGCTTGGATTCACAGCCTCCCTCCGTTCATCCTTCAGTCCTCTTGGATCCATCATGGGAAACTGTAACCGGCATGTTTCACTACTACGGCTGGGACCAACAATTCTTATCAATATTTATCATTTAAGACCAGAAAATGTCGGGAAATAGTGAAAAATTTGAAAAGAGAAAGTTTTCTGATGCTTTATAAACTAATCAATTAGTCAATCTGTCAATCATCTTCTTGATTAATTAATAAACCAAAGAAAGTGCTGATGAAGTGGATCACCAAAGGGATTATTATTCAGTGTCTGCATCATGTTTCATGGCAAACTGTCCAGTAGTAAAAACACAACACCTGACCAAAGCGCCGGTCAGAGGATCAGTGGATGTTCATGGGTTTTAATGTGCCCTCTGTTTTGTCTGCAGGGTTTCGGTAACGTGGGTCTGCACTCCATGCGTTACCTTCATCGCAACGGGGCGAAGTGCGTCGGAATCGGAGAAGTGGACGGAAGCATCTGGAACCCCAACGGCATCGATCCCAAAGAGCTGGAGGACTACAAACTGGTCAGGACTGGGGATAGATGAATGAACGGGGGTACAGACTGGTCAGGACTGGGGATAGATGAATGAACGGGGGTACAGACTGGTCAGGACTGGGGATAGATGAATGAACGGGGGTACAGACTGGTCAGGACTGGGGATAGATGAATGAACGGGGGTACAAACTGGTCAGGACTGGGGATAGATGAATGAACGGGGGTACAGACTGGTCAGGACTGGGGATAGATGAATGAACGGGGGTACAGACTGGTCAGGACTGGGGATAGATGAATGAACGGGGGTACAGACTGGTCAGGACTGGGGATAGATGAATGAACGGGGGTACAGACTGGTCAGGACTCGGGATAGATGAATGAACGGGGGTACAGACTGGTCAGGACTCGGGATAGATGAATGAACGGGGGTACAGACTGGTCAGGACTCGGGATAGATGAATGAACGGGGGTACAGACTGGTCAGGACTCGGGATAGATGAATGAACGGGGGTACAGACTGGTCAGGACTCGGGATAGATGAATGAACGGGGGTACAGACTGGTCAGGACTGGGGATAGATCAATGCTCCACCTGCTGGATGAACAGTGTCATGCAGAAGGTCCTTAAAGGAACATACTTTTTAATCCAGTTTCACCACAAAGGTCCTCCAACGTAAAAGCTTTTAGTTCTGTGGTTCAAATGAGCAAACTGTGAACAGCAGGATGAATTGATCGACTGGTAAATTGGCTTTTGTTTTATTTTCCGTCTCCAGGCCAACGGGACCATCGTGGGCTTCCCGAACTCGACGCCGTACGAAGGAAGCATCCTGGAGGCCGACTGTGACATCCTGATCCCCGCCGCCAGCGAGAAACAGCTGACCAAGAGCAACGCACACAAGATCAAGGCCAAGGTAACACAAACACACTCACTCGATAGTTCTCTTATTATATTTTTAATTATCCTTTTTACTTTTCTGTATTCTGTTTATAGTTCTGATCATTTTCATTCTGATTGATTCTACAGACTTAATAAAACAAAATTCAGAGCCTCTAGTGGACGTATACCCCCCCCCCCCCATCATTAATGTTCAGGAGTTTTTAGTTTCTTTTTCATGGATTTGCAGCGTTAGTTCTGTGGTGAAAACCTTCAGTAGCGGCTGTGTCTAAATACATTTCCATTATTGGATATTGTTCCTAAAATAAATCCCCTCTAACTGGTATGGGTTGTACGAAGTGTGCAGGGTGGGGGTGAAGCGGTCTCTGCTGCTGTTCTAGAGTATAATGACTGGATGAACCCACTTCACTGGTTTCCTACTACACGGCTACTTCCTGTTGCCTCCAGGGCGCACTGCGCTGCATGGTGACGTGGCGATGGAACAGTGGATAAGACGCATGCCTTTGGTGCGAGGTTATTATAGTTTAGGGTTTTTCATTAGTTTTTGTTTGGACTTTTTGTTTTCAATTTCAGTTTAGTTTTAATCAGTTTTTAACTTGGGTTTGCTAGTTTATTTTTTTATTTTTTTGAAAATGCTTAGTTTTAGTTTAGGTTTTATTAGTTTCAGTGTTAGTTTTAGTCTTTGTCGCTGCACGATCCCAAGATCAGTTCAGTTTTTTCACAAAACATTAAAATACATGTACAATCAGAAATATTTGTGAAAAGGGAAACTTTTTTTAAGCTATCTGAAGCTTGTACATGACAGGAGCCCAAACAGTAAGTGTGTGTGTGTATATATGTGTGTGTGTGTATGTGTGTGTGTGTGTGTGTGTGTGTGTATATATATATATATATATAAAAAAATCGAAGTACTGGCACATTGTCTAAATAAATACTACAAATAAAAATAAATGAAGCACATGCAATCCCAGTATAATTTCTCTACACTAACCTTTTTCTCAAAGAGCACATGTGCTCTTAACTGAAAAAATTTAGGAGCACACAAAGAAATTTAGGAGTGCAGTGAAAAATGTTCAAGTAACTGAGTTTAACAAACCATTTATTAAATAGATATTTATACTACATGTGTGCTCCCTCTTGTGTTCAATGGCATGAAACCACTGGAGGATTATGGAAGTGAAGACGCTGGTATCTGTACGCTCAGCAGTGGCCTTTAAATATTCTCAAAGCTTTTAAAATATTGAAACAGTTGTTTTGAAAATTTATGCTTTGGTCGGCTTACCGTTGCTTTTCTGTCCTGTTTTCCCATCATGCCTCCGTACACCGACCCGGTGTCTGTTTCAGATCATCGCCGAGGGAGCGAACGGTCCGACCACGCCGGAAGCCGACCGCATCTTCCTGGACAGAAACATCATGGTGATCCCGGTCAGTGGAGACTAAAGACAGATCATGTGTCAGTGGGACTTTTTAACCTTTCAGGTGTAATGATGTTTTATTTTATTCTGTTTGCTCCTCCTCTCCTCGTCCCAGGACATGTACCTGAACGCCGGCGGTGTGACCGTTTCGTACTTCGAGTGGTTGAAGAATCTGAATCACGTCAGCTACGGTCGACTCACCTTCAAATACGAGCGCGACTCCAACTACCACCTGCTCAGTGAGTGACCACAAGAGTGTGAACGTCTGTCAGCCACTGAAACACCAAACGGGTTTATGATAAACTACGAGTTTGTTTCCCTCCTCTCTCTCTCCCCAGTGTCGGTCCAGGAGAGTTTAGAGAGGAAGTTTGGGAAACATGGCGGCGCCATTCCCATCGTCCCCACCTCTGAGTTCCAGGCCAGGGTCGCTGTGAGTACACACACATACTGCTGCGACTGTTACTACACGTCTCCTTCTTCTTCTGTGGTGTTGTAAACATGTGTCTGGTTGCAGGGAGCGTCTGAGAAGGACATCGTTCACTCAGGTCTGGCGTACACCATGGAGCGCTCTGCCAGGGTAACGCACACACACACACCTTTTCATAAATGTTCATGTGTGAATCAGCTCGACGGCGGTCTGAAACTTCTCTGTCTCACTTTCATTATCAACTTAAAATCAGTTTTGTAAACAGCAAAACAACCGGGTGGAGACACTAAATCTGTGCACACCTGTGTGAACATTTCCCTGAGTAAATCCCAGGAGGCTCCTCCTGCAGACTCAGACCTGCTGTAACGGCTGTTTTTGGCCACTTGGGGGCAGCAGGAACTGTTTTTAACCCACCCTGTTCACCAGCTGGTCTCTGAAACAGCTTCCTGCTGCCGTCACACACCGTTCACTCTGTTTGAAGTACTGATCCCTGACCTGGAAACATTTACATACATATACGTTACATACACGCTCCTTGTCTCCTTCTCTACATCCTCTCCTCCCTCCTCATGCAGCAAATCATGCGGACGGCCAACAAGTACAACCTGGGTTTGGACCTGCGGACGGCGGCGTACGTCAACGCCATCGAGAAGGTGTTCCAGGTTTACAACGAGGCCGGCCTCACCTTCACATAGAGACGCCTGCCTGTCTCTTGTCCGTCTGTCTGTCGGTTGTCCATCGCCTCTGCAGGACACTTTGCATACAGCAGCTGTGCGGATGAAGAGTCTGACAGTTTGTCTCTGACGCTCCTCTGAATCACATATCAGCTCAAATACACCTGCAGAGAAATAAATGAATATAAATATATATAGACAAAAAGCCTTAATAGCACAGGGAAGCTTTGTCACCATTTGCCTACACAAACACACTCTGTGGCCAAAACTATGTGGACACTCGTTCTCACTCCTCAGTGGTGTGTTTCCCAGCCTGAGCGCTCATTAAACTGTAAACATTATAATCTGACTGACTTTTTTTGTTTATTAGTAGTGGATTTATTTTTTGTCTGCGTCGTCTGATTCTTTGCTTTGTGTGGGTTTTTTTTTCTTTTTTTTTTTTTTTTTTGTTCTGCTTCCAGTGTCATGTGAATTTTTGCTCTTCCTCTTTCTTGAGTCTGTCTTTAGGGTTTCGGTCGGGAAAAACTCCTGGGGCGCCACTTTTCACTGCGACTAATGATTACAGATCAGTGAATCTGCTGATTATTTAAAAAGATAAATCTGGTGAATCCAGAAAGAGTCCGAGGTGACGTCTTCAGGTGTCCTGAAAACTAAGAAGCTGGAGAATCTTTGCTTTAAAAAGTAAAATCAGTTGCTGATTATCACAATAGTTAAAGGTGTTTTTTATTCTCACATCTATTCGTCCAGTAGTTCGCAGCTCTCCTGCTTTGTACCAGTTGTGAGACGTTCAACCAAAGACTGAAGATGTGTTTCCTTGTTTGAATCATTTTTCAAACACTTGTTCAATTAAAGTTAAAGATTAACTGACCGTTTGTATAAACACGTGACACCAGACGAGTGGATGCTGTAGAGTCAGTGTGGTGTTGGGCGTCCACATACTTCTGGCCACATGGTGTCTCTACAGCTGTGTCTTGTTTTTATACGACTCGATGCACATATGCCTCAGGACTTTAATATCTGCTGCCTGTGAAGTCTGGTGTTTTAATTCAACCAGATTTTACATTGAGTCTGGCGGCCGCTGGCTTCACTTCATTTCTGTTTTGCTGTGTTGCTCCTTCGGTCTGCGCTCATTTACCTGCACAGTTACATGTTTGAATAGAAATCAGGGGCTGAAACTCAGAGATCTGAAACACTACACTCTTTCTGACGTGTTGGTTCAAACGTTGAGCTCCTCGTTTAGCTCGTGTGCAGTAAATTGGACTTTAAACCAAACTCCTCTGACAGTTTGCTGGGTTTTCTTCCCTCTCAGGTCTCGACACTGTTGCAGCTAATGCTAAAGTACAAACAGCAGGACTGATCTGCAGAACGTTTAAACTTTCTGTCTGTAACTATGCAAATAGCTGAGTTCACACGCTGCTAACTCCCGGCCCCTGGAGGAGACTCACCTGTCCGTCCCACAGGGGCCACAGACGCACAATTCAAAGCTTTAATCATCTTTTTACGCAGCAGCTCACGGAGGTGATTTTGGAGGTGTTTGGTTGTTTTTGTGTTGATTGTTTGCAGCGCTGCCGCCGCCATCACCTGACACCTTAAAGACTAAAGTTTCATCTCTCAGGTGGGCAGGGGGCGGGGCTACCTGCTGGAGGAAGGGGACTTCTGTCCGTCAGCTCTGATTCAAGCTGTGGGAGTCTGTGAGGGAGCTTTTATGCCCTTTTTGTTAAAACGGAATGTTTTAAATAAAGTTTAAAAAAAAAAAAAAGTCATGTGTTGAGTTTTAATTTGATTAAAACTTTTTTGATTTTTTTTATTGTTTAGGTTTCAGAACTCATGTGGGCTCAACAGGTGACATGGATTTTAAAAAAGGAAAAAGACATCACCTGTCCATCTCTCAGTTCAATTCAAATTAACTTTAACTGGCCAGGCTGTGTTCACTCAGTCTGTATGGTGTCAACATTTTTCTTAGTTTAGGGCATTTTATTGTGCTCAGGTAATTTGCCAGTGTGAAGTAAGTGTAGTTTTTTGTGTGTTGTAATTTAGTGGTGTCTAAATAGAAATTGTGTGTAACCTGATTTCTGTATTGTTTCTGAAAGATCATTATCTTAGTCTTTGCTGTGTTTGCTGTCAGGGCCCAGGTCTGACAGAATCTCTGAAGGAGGTTAAGGTGCTGCTGAAAACCTTCTTTAGTAGGTGAGAGCAACACTAAGTCATCTGCATACAGCAGACCTCTGATCTCTGTCGTTCAGGAGGAGGCCAGGTGACGTGGAACTCTCTAATTGGTTCGCTAATTCATTTTAAATATAGGTTGAAGAGAATTGGACTGAGATTGCATCCATGCCTCACTCCCCGGCCCTGGGAGAAGAACACTGTTTGTTTGTTTCCAATCTTTATGGCATGTTCACTTTTTGTATACATGTTCTTAATCAAATCATATGTTTTTCCTCCAATGCCACTTTCAAGTAGCCTATAGAAAAGGCCCTCGTGCCAGATGGAATCAAAGGCTTTTTGGAAGTCAACTAAACAGGCATATACCTTCCTTTTCCTAACGTTTAATTCTTGATCAATCAGAGTCTGGAGGGTAAATATAGGGTCCGTTGTGCGGCTATTTGGCATTTATGCAGAATATTGTGGTTATCAACAAAGTTGAGAAGTCGTTTTATTAATGATGTTGCAGAATATTTTTCCCAGGTTACTGTATACACATATTCCTCTGTAGTTATTTGGGTCATATTTATCTCCGGATTTATGAATTGGGGTTATTAAACCTTTGTTCCAGATGTCTGGTAAAGTTCCAGTTGCTAGAATAGTATTGAATAGTTTTAGTATAGCCAATCTGATTTTATGGTCTGAGTATTTGATCATTTCGTTGAGGATTCCATCAATACCACAAGCCTTTTTTCCTTTCAGGGACTGGATGACTTCTGTTCATTCTTGTTCTGTTACAGGGTAATCTAGAGGGTGTTGGTTGTTTTTTTATCACCGCCTCCAGAGTTTTCCATTTCGTGAATATCTTGTACTGATCATCATTACTGTATAATTCACTACAGTGATTAATCCAAGTATTTCCATCTTGGTTTGCCAATTCATCCTGCTGGGTTTTGTTTAGGTTGTTCCATTTCTCCCAGAACTGGTTGGACTCTAAGGATTCCTCAGTTTCACAGAGCTGCTTCTTGCTGTGTTGTTCTTCCTTAGTTTTTAGGGTGTACTTGTCTGTATGGGTATGTGCTGTTAAACAGTTCACAGGCACTAGGGGCCCCAGACTTAGACTGAACCCTTTTCAGATAGTGGTCTGAGGGGGCTGACTGTGAAAGCTCTGAGAGACACTGGATCTAGATCTGTAATGAAATAATCTACCGTACTACTGGCAAGAGCTGAGCTGTAAGTGTAGCGACCCAGAGAGTCCCCTCGTAGCCCGCCGTTGACTCTGTACAGACCCAGAGAGTCCCCTCGTAGCCTGCCGTTGACCCTGTACAGACCCAGAGAGTCCCCTCGTAGCCCGCCGTTGACTCTGTACAGACCCAGAGAGTCCCCTCGTAGCCCGCCGTTGACCCTGTACAGACCCAGAGAGTCCCCTCGTAGCCCGCCGTTGACTCTGTACAGACCCAGAGAGTCCCCTCGTAGCCCGCCGTTGACTCTGTACAGACCCAGAGAGTCCCCTCGTAGCCCGCCGTTGACCCTGTACAGACCTAGAGAGTCCCCTCGTAGTCCGCCGTTGACTCTGTACAGACCCAGAGAGTCCCCTCGTAGCCCGCCGTTGACTCTGTACAGACCCAGAGAGTCCCCTCGTAGCCCGCCGTTGACCCTGTACGGACCCAGAGAGTCTCCTCGTAGCCCGCCGTTGACCCTGTACGGACCCAGAGAGTCCCCTCGTAGCCCGCCGTTGACCCTGTACGGACCCAGAGAGTCCCCTCGTAGTCCGCCGTTGACCCTGTACAGACCCAGAGAGTCCCCTCGTAGCCCGCCGTTGACCCTGTACGGACCCAGAGAGTCCCCTCGTAGTCTGACGTTGACCCTGTACGGACCCAGAGAGTCCCCTCGTAGTCTGACGTTGACCCTGTACGGACCCAGAGTCCCCTCGTAGTCTGACGTTGACCCTGTACGGACCCAGAGTCCCCTCGTAGTCTGACGTTGACCCTGTACGGACCCAGAGAGTCCCCTCGTAGTCCGCCGTTGACCCTGTACAGACCCAGAGAGTCCCCTCGTAGCCCGCCCGCCGTTGACCCTGTACGGACCCAGAGAGTCCCCTCGTAGTCTGACGTTGACCCTGTACAGACCCAGAGTCCCCTCGTAGTCTGACGTTGACCCTGTACAGACCCAGAGTCCCCTCGTAGTCTGACGTTGACCCTGTACAGACCCAGAGTCCCCTCGTAGTCTGACGTTGACCCTGTACGGACCCAGAGAGTCCCCTCGTAGCCTGACGTTGACCCTGTACAGACCCAGAGAGTCCCCTCGTAGTCTGACGTTGACCCTGTACAGACCCAGAGTCCCCTCGTAGTCTGACGTTGACCCTGTACGGACCCAGAGAGTCCCCTCGTAGCCTGACGTTGACCCTGTACAGACCCAGAGAGTCCCCTCGTAGTCTGAAGTTGACCCTGTACAGACCCAGAGAGTCCCCTCGTAGCCCGCCGTTGACCCTGTACGGACCCAGAGAGTCCCCTCGTAGCCCGCCGTTGACTCTGTACGGACCCAGAGAGTCCCCTCGTAGCCCGCCGTTGACTCTGTACGGACCCAGAGAGTCCCCTCGTAGTCCGCCGTTGACCCTGTACAGACCCAGAGAGTCTCCTCGTAGCCCGCCGTTGACCCTGTACGGACCCAGAGAGTCCCCTCGTAGCCCGCCGTTGACCCTGTACGGACCCAGAGACTCCCCTCGTAGTCCGCCGTTGACCCTGTACAGACCCAGAGAGTCCCCTCGTAGCCCGCCGTTGACCCTGTACGGACCCAGAGAGTCCCCTCGTAGTCTGACGTTGACCCTGTACGGACCCAGAGAGTCCCCTCGTAGTCTGACGTTGACCCTGTACGGACCCAGAGTCCCCTCGTAGTCTGACGTTGACCCTGTACGGACCCAGAGTCCCCTCGTAGTCTGACGTTGACCCTGTACGGACCCAGAGAGTCCCCTCGTAGTCCGCCGTTGACCCTGTACAGACCCAGAGAGTCCCCTCGTAGCCCGCCCGCCGTTGACCCTGTACGGACCCAGAGAGTCCCCTCGTAGTCTGACGTTGACCCTGTACAGACCCAGAGTCCCCTCGTAGTCTGACGTTGACCCTGTACAGACCCAGAGTCCCCTCGTAGTCTGACGTTGACCCTGTACGGACCCAGAGAGTCCCCTCGTAGCCTGACGTTGACCCTGTACAGACCCAGAGAGTCCCCTCGTAGTCTGACGTTGACCCTGTACAGACCCAGAGTCCCCTCGTAGTCTGACGTTGACCCTGTACGGACCCAGAGAGTCCCCTCGTAGCCTGACGTTGACCCTGTACAGACCCAGAGAGTCCCCTCGTAGTCTGAAGTTGACCCTGTACAGACCCAGAGTCCCCTCGTAGTCTGACGTTGACCCTGTACGGACCCAGAGAGTCCCCTCGTAGTCTGACGTTGACCCTGTACAGACCCAGAGTCCCCTCGTAGCCTGACGTTGACCCTGTACAGACCCAGCGTCCCCTCGTAGTCTGCCGTTGACTCTGTACAGACCCAGCGTACGGCAGAGCTGGAGAAGCTGCAGACCGCTTGTATTAGTCAGCTTGTCAAAGCTCTTTCTAGCAGGACATTCAGGGAAGCAGGTGCTTCCAGGTAAGTGTTTGTCTCCCTGGGTGTTCATAGTGTCGGCTCTTTACCATGTTCGAGCGTTCAAGTCTCCACAGATTAACACATTTCCCATGGTTTTATAATGGTTAACTTCCTCCTCAAGAATAGAGAAAGTATCTGGGTTGTAGTAGGGGGGTTCTGATGGAGGTATGTAGATGGCACACATGTAGACATGTTGCTCAGCACAAATCATCTGTTTGTTCATTTTCAACCATATATTAGCTTCTTCTTTTGTAATAACTGATGGACTGGCTCAGTTCTGATTTCACCATAATCAGGCCTCCTGAATCTCTGCCTTGGGTTACTGTGGGATTTTTTGTTGATAGTATAATAATGTCAGTGTAGCCGTGAGGACGACCAGCGGAAACATCTTCTCTGCACCATGTCTCCTGTAAAACTATGATGTCAGAGTCTTTTACTCGCTATTAAAATCTGGATTTCTGCTCTTTAAACCAGAAGCTGATGATCTCAGACCTCGAATGTTCCAACATGTTATTGTAAACGATTTCATCTCCAAGTGTAATCTGTTCAAAAATTAGACAACACCTTAAAAA
>NW_024041150.1:6704193-6748959 GCF_014851395.1 Micropterus salmoides
TTGTCTCTTTATATCGTGTTAGTTGAGAGTTTTGTCTGTTGTGGTTGTGTTTGTTGGTGGCGTTGCTTCCAGCCTGGCTGGGCAGCATGCCCGTTGTAGATGTGGAAGTGGATTTTGTGAAGCTGACACGCCGACATGCAGTGAAGTTGGTGCCGGCTGTCAGCTGCTCGGTGGAGGAGGCGAGTTTAGCGGTGGGAGAGGTGGTGGGTTATGGCAGCATTAAGTCTGCCTCCCGCATGAACGGAGCCATTGTGGTGTTTTTAGATCATACTGACAAAGTAAACGATGTGGTAGAAAAAGGGGTAATTATTAAAGATACTTTTACCCCGGTTCTCCCTCTGGTTAACCCTGCCAGGAAAGTTACCATCTCCAACGCTCCCCCGTTCTTAAAAAATGAGTTATTGTTAAAAGAGCTATCCAGGTATGGACAGGTGATGTCCCCCATCAAGATGGTGTCCCTGGGCTGTAAGTCTCCATTGTTAAAACACGTTGTTTGTCACAGAAGACAGGTTTTCATGGTGCTAAAGAACAACTCGGCAGAAATTAATTTATCTTTTAATTTCAATGTGGACGGATTTAATTACATGGTGTTTGCAACTTCGGAAACCATGAAATGTTTTGGCTGTGGTGCAGAGGGCCATCTAATTCGCTCATGCCCGAAAAACTTTTTAAAAGAGCAGGGAAATGTTGCCGCGGCGTCGGCCGCTGCCGCGGTGCCCAGCGCGGCTGCCGCTGGCGCGGCTGTGGGGCTGCGGAAGCTGCCGCGGTGCCTGGCGGGGCTCCCACTACTGGCGGTGCGGCCTTTTCTCCCGATACCGGTGGCGAGGCCCCGGTACCGATGGGACTGCGGCACCTGACGCAGTGCCCGGCGTAGCTGCGGCTGATGCGGCCGCGTTGGAGGATCCCGGTAGATGTTCCTTGGCCAAGGAAGTCGCTGAGAGATTGTCTGTAATAAAATCATGTCCAGTGTGTCTAATGTGAACTGCAAGAAAGAGAAAGCGGACAGGGAACACAGAAACAGAACTGAATTGACCAGGAGAAAATGAGAACAACAGTGAACAGGTGTATAACAGTCAGCTGAATGAATGTTCTCAGAGCAGCAATATTTCAGTGTGTTCTGACTTTATTGAGGATGAGGATATATCTGATGAGGATCTAATGAAAATCGCACAGAAAGTGTTCAGAGCAAAGCTAAAGTTGCCAAAGGAAAGAAAGACAGAAAAACACGCTCATTAGAAAACAGTGATTTCACACAAGAGGAGGGGAGCAGCAGCTACACTTCAGCTCAAATACAGACGTTCCTTCAGGACACTGAGGGGCTGTTGAAGGTTGAGAACTTTTTCCCAGACCTGAAACTGTTTGTCAGTTCAGCTCAACCTCTTACCAGAGCTTCAGGAGGTTTTGGTGATGAAGGCCTCACAGAGCAGGAGATATATCGCCTCAGAAAGCTGATCATTAAGGTGAAAGCTCAAATTATTGGTGATGATGTTTAAACAGCCTCTTCTCTTCTTTTTCTTCCTGAAATGTTTGTTTTGTGTTTCTTTATTATTTTTCTCTCTCTCCATGGGTCACTTTAAAATTGGCACTTTAAATCTAAATGGAGCGAGGGACGACACAAAGAGCTGCCCTTTTAAACTCATGGAGTTTAAGCAGCTAGACGTACTGATGGTTCAGGAAACACACAGTAACTCTGAAAATGAGAGTCAGTGGAAGAAAGAGTGGCCAGGGCAGGTTGTTCTGAGCCATCAGTCCAGCTGCAGTGGAGGGGTTGGGCTTTTCTTCTCCAGAGGTTTCCTGCCTGCATCTTGTGAGGTGGAGGAAGTTATTGAAGGCTGTCTACTGAAGGTCAAAGTTCAGTATGAGAATATAAAGATGAATCTGATAAATGTCTATGTCCCATGTAATGCTGCCGAAAGGCTGCACGTGCTGAGTGTTTTAAGCAATACTGTCAGAAAATGCAGTAGTGATGAGTTTTTATTCTTGGGAGGTGATTTTAACTGTACAGAGAATCCACAGCTGGACAGGAATCACCAGGCCTCACAGACCCCTCACAGAGGCCTCCTCACAGAGCCTCCTCACAGCCTACAACAGCTCATAGAAACACACGACTGCTGGACGTGTGGAGGAGCTTTAATAAAATCAGAGACAGTACACATGGAGTCACTGCAAAGAGAATGTTTTATCTCAGGCTAGATTAGATCGGTTTTACTGTTTCAAGCATCACATCAATGTCTTTAAAGGTTGTTTTATTAACCCTGTGGGTTTTACTGATCACTGTCTTGTTTATTGTTCTGTTTTTATTAAAACGTCAGATTGAGCAGTGCTTATTGGCATTTTAATACTGCACTGTTGCATGACAAAGCCTTTAAGTCTGTTTTGAGTTTTTCTGGCTCACTCACAGAGAAACTAAGGCTGATTTCAAATGTATTCAGCAGTGGTGGGACTTTGGAAAAAGCCAGATTAAACAGCTGTGTCAGCAGTACACTCGCAATGTCACCAGGGACATTATCAGATCTTTGAAGGATCTGGAGATTGAAGTGGTAGAACTACAGGGTCTAGTAGGGGCCACAGGAAATCAGGGACACTTAGATTCCCTAAAATCTAAAAGTTGGCTTTGGCCAGCCTGCTGGGTGTGACAGCTCAGGGGGCTCTGGTGAGGTCTCGGTTCCTGGACGCCACACAGATGGACGCCCCGTCACACTTCTTCTTTGGTTTGGAGAAGAAAAACGGGCAGAGAAAGATCTTTCACTCCATTCGATCCAGAGACGGAGTTTGCGTCTCTGATTCCTCTGAGATCAGAAAACGCAGCCAGTTTCTATAAAGAACTGTACAGGAGCGAGCTGACAGACCATCCAGAGGTAGAAGAGCTCTTCTATGCTGATCTTCCTCAGGTCAGTGATGAGCACAATGTAGAGCTGGAAGCTCAGCTGTCTCTACCTGAACTGTATCGTGCTGTGATGAGTCTGCAGAGTGGTCGAGCTCCGGGGATTGACGGCCTTCCTGTGGAGTTTTACAAGTCTTTCTGGTGTGTGCTGGGACAGGATCTGCTGGAAGTGCTTGGAGACAGTTTGGAGACGGGTCGTCTGCCTCTGAGCTGCAGGAGGGCAGTGATCACTCTGCTGCCAAAGAAGGGTGATTTGCAGGAGCTGAAAAACTGGAGGCCTGTGTCGCTACTCTGCTCGGACTACAAAATCCTGTCTAAAGTCCTGGCTTCCAGACTCAGACAGGTGATGGGGTCTGTCATTCACGTTGACCAGACCTACTGTGTACCCAGCAGGTTTATCAGTGACAATATCACTCTGATTCGAGATGTTTTGGAAGTCTCTAGTTCATTGGCTGTAGATACTGGTCTGATTTCAATAGACCAGGAAAAGGCTTTTGATCGGGTTGAACACCAGTATCTGTGGCGGACTCTGACTGCCTTTGGTTTCAACCCACGTTTCATAGCCAAGATCCAGGTTTTGTACTGTGACATTGCGAGTGTTCTGAAGATAAATGGAGGCCTGAGCGCTCCCTTTAGTGTACAGAGGGGGTGAGGCAGGGCTGCTCTCTGTCTGGCATGTTATATTCTCTGGCCATTGAACCTCTGCTTCACAGACTAAGGTCTGCTCTCTCTGGTGTCTGTTTTCCTAAATGTGACATTCTTTTCAAACTGTCTGCATATGCAGATGATATCATCGTTCTGGTGAATAAGCAGAGAGATATTGATGTGTTGGGAGAAACCTTAAATCTGTATGGCCTGATATCATCTGCTAAAGTGAACTGGGTGAAGAGTGAGGCTGTGATGGTGGAGAGAGGCTGAGAGTCAGCTCAGTCTGCCTGGAGGCCTCTTCTGGAAAACAGGAGGGCTGAAATATTTAGGGGTGTTTCTGGGAAACGAAGCATCTTTGAAGAAAAACTGGGATGGAGTTTTGGAGAAGGTCAAAGGTCGCCTGAACAAGTGGAAATGGTTGCTGCCTAAAATGTCTTTTAAAGGTCGGGTTTTGGTTGCAAATAATTTGGTTTCTTCGGCTCTGTGGCACCGTTTGGCCTGCGTTGACCCTCCACCCTCTCTCCTGCCAAACATACAAAGATATTAGTGGATTTTTTCTGGGACAAGTTACACTGGATTCCTCAGAGCATGCTTTTCCTTACAAAAGAGGAAGGAGGGCAGGGCCTGGTCCACTTGGCCAGCAGGGGGCTACTTTCTTGCAGTTTGTCCAGAGACTCCTCACTGGGCCTGCAGACCTGGTGTGGAGGCCACTGTCCTACTGTATTCTGCAGCAGTTTGGTGGACTGGGACTGAACTTGTCTCTGTTTTTTGAACTTAAAAGGTGTGTGCATGTCCTCTCTGCCTGGGTTTTACCAAAGTGTTTTTAAAGTATGGATGTTGATGAACAAACAGAGACAGGGACACACTGACTCCTTGTATTGGCTGCTTAAGGAGCCTGTTCTGTTTGGAGGACGTCTGGACTGTCTTGGGGGGTTTTCACCCACTCTGTTTGACAAGCTCCGCACTGCCAGGATCTCCACGCTGGGGCAGGTGGAGGAGCTGACCGGACCTCGGTTGGACCGTCCTGCTGGTCTGGCGGTTCGTCTGGGCTGAGGTCGAGCCGCTATGTCAGTCTTTATTGAGACACTGGAGACATCAGCTGACGGGACACGAGGTCTCTCTCCTGATGGACTATAGAGACGGCTCTCTGCTGCCGGACGACACTGACCCATATCCTTCTACCACTCTGTCTCCTGACTTGACCGATGTTTCGGGACCTTTACTGGTCAACTCTGCTGGGGTGTCTCTGAGTGATGCCACAGGAAAGACACTGTACAGACTGTTGGTAAAAACGCTCAACAAAAAGACACTTAATGGACGTAGCGACACCCCCTGGAGGACTCATTTGGGTTTAAGCCCTGATTTTCGACCTGCCTGGAGGTCTCTGTATAAACCCCCCCTGACAAAGAGACATGCAGACCTACAGTGGAGAATCCTTCATGGAAACTGGCTGTAAACTCTTTTGTGTCTGTGCTGAATGGGAATGTACAGGACCAGTGTCCTTTCTGTCTGCAGAGGGAGACCGTGTTTCACTGTTTTTTAGAGTGCACACGTCTCATGTCTCTGTTTGTTTTGCTGGAAAACATCTTTAGGGGTTTTAAAGAGTTTTTTACTAAACAGATTTTTTATTTGTGGTTTTAAATACACTCAACACAGAAGAACAAATGTCAGCTGATAAACTTTGTCCTGGGTCAGGCTAAGATGGCCGTGTATGTGAGCAGGAGAAAAAGGTGGAGACAGATCAAGCCGTCAATGTGAAGATGTTGTTTGTGAAAATGATGAAGTCCAGGTTATTGTTAGATTTCAGTTTTTACAGAGCAAATCAGGACTTAGAAACTTTTTTGTCAGTGTGGGCTCATGGCAGGGTGCTGTGTTCTGTCCAGGCTGATCAGCTGGTGTATGCTGATGTGTTGACGATATAAATGTATCGTGTGTGAGCGAGTAGCGACTAATAAAAGTGTGTTTTGAAAAATCAAATCTCCTCACCTGTCTCTCTCTCTCTCTCCTCACCTGTCTCTCTCTCTCTCTCCTCACCTGTCTCTCTCCTCACCTGTCTCTCTCTCTCTCTCCTCACCTGTCTCTCTCTCTCTCCTCACTCTCTCTCTCCTCACCTGTCTCTCTCTCTCCCTCTCTCTCTCTCTCCTCACCTTCTCTCTCTCTCTCTCTCTCTCTCACCTGTCTCTCTCTCTCGCTCTCTCCTCACCTCTCTCTCTCCTCACCTGTCTCTCTCTCTCCTCTCCCACCTGTCTCTCTCTCTCTCCTCTCCTCACCTGTCTCTCTCTCTCTCTCTCTCTTCCTCCTCACCTGTCTCTCTCTCTCTCTCTCTCTCTCCTAACCGTCTCTCTCTCTCCTCACCTGTCTCTCTCTCTCTCTCCTCTCTCTCTCTCTCTCTCACCTGTCTCTCTCTCTCTCCTCTCCTCACTGTCTCTCTCTCTCTCTCTCCTCACCTGTCTCTCTCCTCCTCACCTCTCTCTCTCTCTCTCTCTTCTCTCTCTCTCTCTCTCTCTCTCTCTCTCTCCTCTTCTCTCTACTCTCTCTCTCTCTCTCTCTCCTCTCTCTCCTCTCTCTGTCTCTCTCTCTCTCTCTCTCTCTCTCTCTCTCTCTCTCGTGCATGCTGGGAGTGTTTGGGTGCGTGTGAGGGTTCACACGAGGTGAGGGTGATTGTGTGCTTGTTTCAAACTTTTCTAAATTTTTGTTTCAAATTTCCTGAGTAAACATTTTGTTGTGATAAGAGTATTTTGAGGATTAGTTAGGGAGCGGGATGGCGTCCCTTACGCCACCTGTCTCCATCCGCCATGGAGTCAGGTGTGTGACGGCGAACGGGGTGAATGTGGAGGAAGTGCTACTTGCAGTTGGACAGGAGATCGGCTATGAAAACATTTCATCTGCCTCGCGAATGAATAAAGCGGTGGTTGTGTTTTTAAAAGAAGAGAACCACGTGAATCATCTTATAAGCAGCGGAATAGTGGTAAGTGGAGACTTTGTTACTGTTTTGCCGCTGGTTGCTCCAACTATTAAGGTGACTGTGTCAAACGTGCCGCCTTTCATCCAGAGTAATGAGATAGAACGAGAGCTTTTGCGATATGGTAAGTTAGCTAGCGCATTAAAACCGTTCCTCTTGGATGTAGAAATGAAGCGCTAAAGCACGTAATGTCGTTTAGAAGACAGGTTTTTATGTTCCTGAATGAACAGGCGTTAGACGTGTCTTTTAAAGTTTGGCATGAAGGAAGAGCGTACATGGTTTATGCAAACACTGGGAATATGAAATGTTTTGAGTGTGGAGACGTTGGGCATAAGCGTTTAGCATGCCCGCATAAAGCTCAAGCTGATGAGGCCGTTGGTCCTGTGAAAGATCCTGAGAACGTGCAGTCTGTAGAGGAGGAAGAGGATGAGCCTCAGGGAGCTGAGGAAGCTATTGTTGTAGTAGAGGAAGATGAGCCTCAGGGAGCTGAGGAAGCTATTGTAGTAGAGGAAGATGAGCCTCAGGGAGCTGAGGAAGCTGTAGAAGATGAGCAGGGAGCTGAGGAAGCTGTTGAATTAAATGAAGAAAATGACAACCAAACTGAGGAAAGTGGGATTGTGAATAATGAAACAACAGGAATGGTGGGAAACAAAGTAATGAGTGAAGATAGGGAAACTGTTGCAAGTAGTGGAGGAAATGGTGTTGGAAGTGAGAATATTGGTGATGCAGAAATGAGAGATGAAGATGCTCTTTCTGAGTTTTCAGAAATTGGGTCACAAGTGATTGAAGACATGTACCCTTTAGAGGAAATTAATGACTTTCTGGATACAACATTCGGTAAAATTGTAGAAGTAGAAGATTTTTTTCCAGATGTGGACAAATTTATAATATCAGTGTTGTTTCTGCAAAAAACAGTGAGCTATGAAGTTTTGGATAAAAAGAAAAGATTCAGGCTGAAAAGATGGTAACGAAGTTGAGGAGAAGGAAAGCGAAAGTTTAAAAACAGCTTAGATATGAATAAGTCACAAGTGGTGTTCTTTACTCTCTGCTCTTTTTTTTCAGTTTCTGTCTTTTTCTTAATTCTCTATATGGATGTGTGGAGAGTGGGTTCATTAAATATTAATGGGGGTAGGGACAAGAATAAATTAGCAAAGATTTCTGAGTTTTTAAGAATCGAAAAGGTTAATGTTTGTTTTTTACAAGAAACGCATACAGACACTGATAATGAGGTCGAATGGGGGTTGTGGTGGAAAGGAAAATTTGCCTTGAGTCATGACACAAGAAATAGTGCGGGGGTAGCTATTTTATTTTCTAAAAGTGTGAGTATTGTAAAGATAGAAGAAATTGTGAAAGGAAGATTACTTTTAACACAAATTGAGTATAATGGAATAGAGTCTGTATTTGTTAATGTTTATGCTCCTAATAATGGTCCAGAGAGGCTGATATTTTTTATGGAGTTAAGGAAAGTGCTAAAAAAATATGATGATAATGTTTGTCTAATACTTGGAGGTGATTGGAATTGTACAATAGACTTTGTTGTTGATAGGAATGGAGAAGAGCCTCATAGTAAGTCAAGGGATGTATTAAAAAAAGTTTAAATGAATTTCAGTTAACAGATGTATGGAGAACGAGGAATGAAGGAGTAAAGCAGTATACGTGGCTAAGAGTGGTTGATAATAGAATTAGTGGAGCGAGATTGGATAGGTTTTATCTAAAAAAGACATGGAACAACAAGGTGATGAATACTTTTATTAGACCTAATGGTTTTTCAGACCATCATATGGTCATATTAGATGTTAATTTGGAAAAAACATGCAGATCTAATTATTACTGGATTTTTAATATTAAGTTATTACAGGATGTCTCTTTTTGTGAAAAGTTTAAAGTTTTCTGGGATATTTGGAAATTGAAGAAAAATTCTTTTGAAAACCTAAGTCAATGGTGGGATGTGGGCAAGACAAATATAAAAATGTTTTGTCAAAACTATGCTTTCCACTCATCAATTATACTGAAAGCAACAGTGAAAGCTTTACAAAGTGACATTGAGTTCATTGAAAGACAAGCTGTAAATAATAATGAAGCTGTACAGTGTCATGGGTTAAATAAGAAAAGACAAGAGCTAAGCTCTCTTCTACATGAGCAAGCAAAAGGAGCATTGGTGAGATCAAGATACTGTTCTGTAAAAGAAATGGATGCTCCAAGTGCTTTCTTTTTTAACCTGGAAAGGAAACATGTCCAACAAAAGATGATGTGCCATCTTCGTCGTTCGGATGGATCCGTGACATCAGATCCTACAGAAATGAGAAGATTGGCTGGAGACTTTTATAAACTATTATATACAGCTGAGAGTTGTGACATTGACTGCACTAAAGACTTGCTTAAGGACTTACCTCAGCTGGAAGAAGAAAAGAAAAAAGAGCTGGATGATGTAATAACTTTTCATGAGGTTACAGAGGCGATGAGGCAACTATCTAACGGCAGATCGCCGGGGATTGATGGATTACCGGTGGAGTTTTATCAACATTTCTGGGACCTAATAGGACCAGATTTATATGAAGTTATTTTAGAATGCATAAAAAATAATGCACTTCCGATAAGTTGTCGTCGAGCAGTTTTGTCATTGCTTCCAAAGAAAGGAGACCTTGGACTGCTAAAAAACTGGAGACCGGTATCACTGTTGTGTCTGGACTATAAGATTGTTTCGAAGTGTTTAGCAAATAGACTCAAGCACTGTCTGGATTTGTTGATCAAAAATGACCAAACATATTGCATTCCTAAGAGATCTATAATAGATAGTCTTTTTTTAGTGAGAGATATAATTGAATTTAATCAGAAAATTAAGAATGATTTAGGAGTGTTGTCATTGGACCAAGAAAAGGCGTTTGATCGTGTTGATCATGATTATCTTTTTAAAGTGTTAAAGGGTTATGGATTTGGTGATGTTTTTATTTCATATATTAAGTTGTTGTATTCAATGTTTATGTGATGGTGAAAGTAGGGGGTGGTTTAAGTGCTCCAATACCCGTGACAAGAGGCATCAGGCAAGGCTGTCCAATTTCTGGACAACTATATAGCCTATTATCGAAACTCTATTATGTAGGTTGAGGAAGAATTTAAATGGAATTCTAATTCCTCATGGCAACGGTCATTCTAAGGTGGTTTTATCAGCCTATGCAGATGATATTACAGTTTTTATTAAAGAAAAGAAGATATTGAAATTTTAACAAAAACTATTGAATTGTATGAAAAAGCCTCCTCTGCTAAGGTCAATTGGACAAAAAGTGAAGGTTTTATGATTGGCAATTTGGAAAATTTTCCACAACTTCCAGGAAGGTTGCAATGGAAGAAAGATGGACTAAAGATTTTAGGAGTTTTTTTAGGAAATGATCAATTTCAGAAGAAAAACTGGGAGGGTTTGTTAGAGAAGGTGTCTGCCCGATTGTCGAAGTGGCGATGGCTATTACCACAATTGTCATATCGAGGAAGGGTGCTGGTAGTAAACAATCTGGCTGCTTCTATTCTGTGGCACAGGACTATGGTCATGGAGCCACCAGAGGAACTGATCTCCAGTATACAAAGGGAAATAGTGAATTTCTTCTGGGATGGACAACATTGGTTGCGGGCTGCCGTGTTATACCTACCAGTGCAAGAAGGCGGCCAAGGACTAGTGGATGTGAGAAACAGAGTCCGTGGTTTCAGGATACAAGCGGCACAGAAATTTCTGTATGACAAAGATGTGCTTTGGGGAAAGACTGCAAGTGCGATCATGAGGAGAGTTGGTGGCTTTGGACTGGATAAACAACTCTTTTTAATGAAGCTTGAAGAAATGAACTTGTCTGAGCTCACTGTGTTTTACAGGGCTATGTTGCAAACATGGAGAACTGTTATAAGAGCAGAACGGAATATGGACAATCTAGAACTTTGGGCACCAGAGGAACCACTTTTTTTTAATCCATTGATTCAAACTAGAATATTGTCTTCTGTGACTGTACGACAATGTCTATTAAGGAATGGAATTGTTAAGCTGGATCATTTATTGAATGACGAAGGATGGAAACCGATTGATGAACTTCACGAAGCAACAGGATTGAGATCTTCACGTCTGGTGTCAAAACTAAAGGAAGAAATAAACAACGCATTACCAAGTGGGTACAGAAGTTTTATTGCACAAAAAACATGAGAATAACCAGGACATGGGGGATAATGTGCAATTTCCAGAACTGGTTATTTCTCCAGCAGTGAAGGAGGATGATGAAGAAGAAGTGGTCGACACCGTTCTATCCTTTGGGAATCCTCAGTTTTGTTCCTTTAAAAGCATGTCAAAGAAGGAAATGTACAACATTACAGTAAAGGCCATTCATCAGGACTCTTTTAGAAAACAGAAGGCTTCGAAGTGGCCAGATTTGTTGAGGCCAGACTTCCTGATAAGAGACAGGTGGAGGGCCCTATATAAGCCTCCTGTAGAGAAGCGCTCCGGCGATCTACAGTGGAGGATTATTTATGGGGCGATAGCAACAGACGGACATGTGGCACACCTGAACACAGCGGTAAAGGGGGAATGTCGATTCTGTGGGGAAAAAGAGGATTTGGAGCATTTGTTTTTAAAGTGTGAGAGATTAAATGGTATTTTTAAATTGCTTGGGAGCTGGTTTAGGAAATTTGATGAGGAGTTTTCGGATAGGGTGTTTATTGGAGGAATCAAATATTCATTTTCAAAAAGGAAAAAAATGTGTCTTTTAAATTACCTAATTGGAACGGCTAAACTGGCAGTGTGGAAAACACGGAAAAATAAAGGTCTAAAATTGGCAACTGTAGATCCTGAAGAGATGTGCAAGCGGCTTGTAGCGGGGAGGCTTAAGATTGAATTTGCGTATTATAGGTTGACAAATAATTTATTTGGGTTTTGTGAGATATGGTGTGTTGATGAAGTGTTATGTAAGTTGCATGAGGATCAGTTTGTTTTGAAGTTTTAAAAAAGGAGTTTTATTATAAGAGTACAAATGGTTTTATGGTGATGGTTACTTTGTTCATAATTTTGAAGTAAAAATGTATAAATAAAGGTATTGTTAAACCTCAAACCTCTCTCTCTCCTCACCTGTCTCTCTCTCTCTCTCTCTCCTCACCTGTCTCTCTCTCTCTCTCTCTCTCACCTGTCTCTCTCTCTCTCTCTCTCCCCCCCTGTCTCTCTCTCTCTCTCTCTCCTCACCTCTCTCTCTCTCTCTCCTCCCTGTCTCTCTCTCTCTCTCTCTCTCCTCACCTGTCTCTCTCTCTCTCTCTCTCCTCACCTGTCTCTCTCTCTCTTGTCCTGTCTCTTGTGCCAACTGAAAAGAAGAAGAAGCCGTTTTCAGGTGTGTTCCGGACTGACGTCACTACTGAGGCCACCTGTCACTGTGGACGCACAGTCGTTAAATGACGTCAGTCAGGAGTGACGTAACAGCGCAGAGACAGAGGACAGACTAAAGGATAACTTATTAATAAACATATATTAGAGTATACTGATGAGAAGACGCTCGGTCTGTCCACAGGGTCTGTCCCGGACGGTAGAGGTTTGTCTCGGGGACTTCAGTGTCTCTCGGGTGGGCGGGGCTCTTCTCCTCTTTCCGCCAATCAGCGGGCTCTATTTGCCACGTGGCGCCGGAATTCCCCTCAGCTCCGGGGCTTTCCGCTCTTGACTGACAGGCTGCTGGGGACCATGGCAACGCTGCAGAGGTGCGTGAGGCTCCTAGAGGACAGCGGGGACACCACTTCCGGTTACAAGAGCTGACCTTCAAATTAAAAGCGTGTCTTTAAGGCATATTTATTGCAGCGTAGTGAACGGAGCACTTTAAACCGCTGAAAATAGAAAATAAAATATTAGTCTCAAAGCCCCTTTCTGACATTTACTTTAATCACATTTATACATATTATATTGTGCTTTCATTAACTTCATGTAGCCTATATTTATTATATTATACACAATAATTAATAAGTAAATAAATAACTGAGTAGTCCAACAAAAAATGAAAAATATAAAAATATGAAACACAGAACACAGGGCAGGACACCTGAAACAGTCATAAAGACTATTTTATTAAGATTTGGTAATAGACTGTACACTATGAGGACACCTGGGAGTAAAACTGAGTCGGTGTGCATTGTCCAAAACAAGTAACCTAAGCTAAAAGACAAGCTACTGATTGCTGCATTGTGCTTTTATTTTTTGAATTGTCACCGGCCACCTGAATTTTGTGTTTTCCTTTATATAAATAAAACATTTGCACCGTAAATTGGTGCAGAAAACTTCTCCACGAAGCAGGAATGAAGTGTTTAACGCTCAAAATGTCCAGGGGGAGGACCGCTCATATGTTTCAGCGTTGAATATTTCTTCAAAATAGAGTTAAAATATTTATGTCCCCACCACTTTTTAACACAAAGTGTCAGCTGTTTCTATAACTGCAAGCTTTATTATTCTGGGAAGGCTTTCCGCAAGATGTTGGAGTTTGTCTGTGGGAGTTTCTGCACATTCATTTAGATGCGTTAGTATCTGTAGTGTCAGACAGTGAAAATCTATTTCTGGAGCTGTTTTGTGCTTCGTCATGGAAGAGCTGCTATAAAATTGTCTGCTGTAGCTTTAACAAAGACCACACCATGAAGAAACAGCCCTTCCTGTGTTTCTGTAGTTTGGACCTTAAAATGTTTGTTATTAAATGTTAAAATTTAAGGTGGAAAATAAACTTTTAATTTACAGCGGATTGCTGCATTTAAATGACCTGACAAAACAAGAAGCCAAAACATCAGACTAAAGAAGCAGGAGCAATCCTCGCCCCCCCCCAACCATAGTTTTACTTTGAAAACCCCACACAGGAAGCGGCTGAGGTGTTTTGCTGCTGCAGTGACTTTTATTCCAGAGGGGAGTTTTGTGATTTTCAGGCAAACGGACGGAGACTGAGACAGACGGACAGACGGACAGCAGGCAGGTAAGACTCACCTTTAAACTCCTTCACTGCTTTGATCTGAAGTCTGCAGCTGATCGATAACTGATCGATAACACGATCAGCTGCAGACACACGAGTCTGTTTCTGTGACGCTTCGGATCCCGACAGGGTTTTCATCTGAACGACAGATTAAAATAAGACTTAAAATGAAGTAAATGTTGTTTCCGCTCCTCCAGTTTCTTTTTTCTGAGTTTAATTTAAGATTTGATTCAGATGTTTGTCCTTTAAATTCAAACTGCAGTAAATCCAGAGCAGCTTAGTTCAATAAAAAAAAATTGTGTGCGCGCGCAGATGAACAGCTGATTATTGGGACATTTAGACGCTTTTATTCTTTTTAGTAAACTACATAATCATCGAGTTAAATTGAGTTATTAAAGTGAGGTTCTGCAGACAGAATCTGTCGAACAGGTCCGAGATGAAACCTGAAAGAAAATGTTTGATCAGATTGTGTAACTGAGGAAAGTTACTGAAGCTCATCGCAGTGACTCACGCAGTGTCTTTATTTGCAGCCTGCTTTGTGCATTTAGGGACTTTCTTTCTTAATTTGGGATCATTCTTAGAAACCTGGGTGGACTGATCATCTGTGATCAGAGGATTTATGTGACTGAACTTCGCTGCAGCTAAAGATTCTTTTCATGGTTGATTAACTGATCAGTCTGTAAAAAGCCAGAAAATGGTGAAGGAACCAAAATCCAAAATATATTCGGTTTACTGTCACAGAGGAGGAAAGAAACCAGGAAATATTCACACTTAAGAAGCTGGAATCAGAGAAATTTTACTTTTTTACTCAAACAGATTAATCAATTATCAAAATAGTTATTTTAAAATTTGACATCCAAATAATTTTAAATCTAAACCGCCTTTAAAATAGTTTGAACTACAAAATAAAACAAGACAAAATCTTTCCTGAGGGCAGATTAAATTAAAGCACCAGTTTTCAGCAAAGTCAGATCAAGCTGATTTTTAAATGAATAATAAATTAAGTGAAAACAGGATCCCAACTCAAAGTCCGCTGGAACAGCAGCAGCAGCTCGTTGGTGCTCAGTCGGGCTGGAAATCGAGGATTGTCCCCAAATAATCACAGAGGAGGAGGAGTGGAAATTCCCACCGATGTATTTAGATATGACTCCATCACACTCTGAGCTGCGGGTGGTGATTAACTCCTGATCTGGCTTCTGCAGGGAAACCGAAGAAGAAGAAGAAGAAGAAGAGATCAGCCTGCAGGGAGCTGAGCCTCCATCACCTTCATCACCTTCATCATGTCTGTCAGGTACGTTCTGTTTCTGTTAACTGGGCGAATGGAGACTTCTGATTGGCTGACGCGCTGTTTGGTTGCTGTGGGGTGAATATTTGATTTGCTGGTTCAGAAGATGTCCAGATGTTTCAGGCGGTGCAGGTTACAGCTAACTGTGGTCTAAAGAGATAAATGTGATGGAGACGTCCCCGAGCCTGTCAGTCCCGGTGAAGGGAACTCTTAACTCCTGCATGTTCCTGTTTCAACGCGACACCGAGGTTAATAGAAACTAAAGAAATGAGGAAAACTAGGTGATAAAAAATCATTCATTACCGAAAACAAAAAACAACCAGCGAGAACTGCGTTGCTTTCAAAACAACACAGTGAGTGAATGTCAACATAATCCTGGTGTTTTGGGAGGAAATGAAATCTGTCTTTCAGTCTCTTAGCTGTCTAAAAAAACTAAAACTAAGCATAAAAAAACTAAACCAGCAAACCGACTTCAAAACAAATTCAAACTAAACTGAAATTAAAAACTCAAACTGAAACTCAAACTGCTGCTGCAGAGACTGAGACCAGGAGGCAGAGCGGCACAGGACCGGGTGTCCACGCAGTGTACCCTGGAAACCGGTTCGGACCCGTCACACTCGTTTTCACAGGTCTCAGAAATTGAAGCTGCTCCGTGGAGACGTGATGGTGACGAATCACCTCCGTCCTCATAAAACAACAGAACAGTCCAGTTTTCCTACCACCTCGGCACATTCTCCCTCCAGACTCGCTTGCTCAGACCCCTTGGTGTCCCTTTTTAACGCCCTGGGTTCCCTTCAGCATCGTTTTTTAGACGTGTAGAGCTCCGCGGTCAAGTTAGCAAGACCAGTACCCCGACTCCGATAAGAGTTTCAAAAGAGGACAACATGTTAACGCTGTGAAACGCCACCAGTTGGTCGAGGAAAACCTCATGGTCTGTGACCACGTTACTGAAACATGAACCGGTCCGGTTTCTGGCCCACTCGTCCTCCCTAACCACCAATGACCGTAAAGGCTGCCCTTTCTGCGGCGCTCCTGGCGTGGCTGGATTACAGGACAGTTAGAAACTCCACCCTTTTCTGTGATTCACATTAACTGTAATAATGTGTGACTGATGCAAGAGGTGTGAAACTACCAAAGATTTTCATGTGTCTCCAAGGGGACGTCTTGGTGTCACTTTTTAAAACCCTAGTTACCCTAAAGTGTCATTTCTGGACATGTAGGACTCCGTGGTCAACAACAATAATATGCAACGTCTGGTTAGACTTTCAAAATGTTGTAATTTGGTGCGGTTCAGGGAAAGATCCTGGCTTGGCTTGAAATAACAACGTTACTTAACTTATGTAGGCCTAAGTAAGTAAATAAAAACATCGACTTTGCCCTTTTGTTTCACAAACGAACACCGGCCTTATGGTAGAAAGTCCTGTTTCTGGCTCGTACTTCTCAACCGCCTCCTTTCTCTGACTGTTCAGCGTTCAGAAACGACGCTACAGGACTCCCCAGTGTGTCATACAGTGACGCCAGTCGGGTCTTTTGAGTTACAACACGTTGACCACAGATCAGAGGAAGAGTGTGAAACGATGTGCAGCAGTTTGCATCACCTGTGTGAAACAAACTGTGACATCACTGTTGGGCGTGGTTACAGGCGGGACCACAGCCGGTCAGAGAGCTGAAACGGACCTTCACCCAGAGAGGACAGAGACCCCGAGGTCAGGCGTCACGTGATGAGTTGAACTATTTGAGATGCTTGTTGCTCGCAGGACTGAGACGAGTCCGTTTACAGAGACCGGACCTCATTCAGGACCATGAACCTCAGCAGGACTCCTGGTTCATGTAACGGTTCACATTAATGAACGCTGCTGTTAAAGAGTCTGTTCGTGGTCTGTGGTCCTGAAGGACGTTAGAGGTCATAAAACATCAGGTCAGGTTGAAAAGAGCTGAAGCAAAGCAGGGGATAAAGAAAGCTCGGACACTGTGGGGGATTGAACTCGGGTCTCTCAACCCAAAGGCATGTGTCTTTTCCACTGCTCCATCGCCGCCGCAGTTTGCATCAGGTCTAACTGAACCGACATTCTGCTGCAGTCGGTTACTGAATAAATTATGCACGAGCGCTTCTGTGGCGTCCGGTGGTGAAGACGGTTTCCATAAACCTGCAGCATCCACCTCACTTCCTGTCTTACGACCTCATTAGCATCCTGCTGAGAGGTTTTCTTCAGTCTCTCACCGATCCAGTGATCCCTGTCGGCTGCGACGGTTACAGGGCAAACAGGAACTGCTGGTTGTTCCACTCTGGATAAAGTACGTTCAGCTGATTATACTGACACTGTCAGTCCTTCAGATCTGAGTCCTGATTGGTTTGGCGTCACCTACAGGGACTGCAGGTCGTATAAAGACGTCAGGTGCTAAAAGAAACGGTTAAATGTAGATACATAAATACTGCAGTACTTTACCAGCCGGCTGTAGGCTCATTAATTCAAATGAAAGTTCTTCAGATCTGAGCGCCTCCTCACAGCTGACGTCGCTTTCTGAGCAGGCTCTGCAGTCTCCATCTTGGATCTGGTCACTTTCCCTCAGGTGTTCAGGGGGACTTTGAGGTTTCATCAGTCAGAACAGGTTATTAGGAACTGGAGACTGACCTGATTCAGGGAAACACGAGAGTAAAATCACCTCAGTGGATTCCTGCAGAGGTCAGAGGTCACACAGAAATACCCCAACCCCAAACTTCCCCGTCGGGTTTTCTCACCTCTGACTGCCTCGCTTACTGTACCTGCTGTGGGTTTATGTTAATGAAGGCCGTCTCTGCCGCGCTCTGATTGGCTGCTGTCGTCCGGGGGGGCAATCCCTCGGGCCAGGAGGGGGGTTGGGGGGGGGAACTCGGTTGAAGTCAAGAGACGAAGACCAATCAGATTAGATTTGAGTCAGATTCTGCAGTGAGGCGGGTTTTTCTGATGCTGCGGAGCCGAGAGAGAGAGAGAGAGAGAGAGAGAGAGAGACAGGAAGTCGAAGCAGAAAGGCGGCGAGAGAAAAGAAAGACGAGCAGAGAGGAAGTAAAGACGGGCTGGAGGTCTGAGCAGGAGACGTCAGGTCGGTCCTGTAACTCTGATTCTGTTTGTTTTTAATTCAGGCGCTGAGTGTTTGATGTTTAGTGTGTAAAATGTCAGAAATGATCCCACAGTAGTTCAGATCTGTTCTCACCTGAAGAACAGATCAGGAGTTCTTCTTCTGCAGGACTTAGAAGACCTCGTCCGTGTGTTTACCTTCAGGAGGCTGCAGCTGCAGGACACTCTGCTGTCTGCAGCCGTGCTTCCAGCTGAATCCTAACCTCTGCAGCTTATCTGTTGGTGCTGGAAATGTTAAATGTTGAAAAAGGGATTAAACAGATGAGCTGCAGCGTGTCGATCAGCTTCACAGCTGCCGGCTGTCGTAGAAATTGTTAGTGAAGGATCGAGCAAATAACTGAGTTACAACAAACTTTATCTTGTCTTTGAAAATAATTATTAATTAGAGAGAAGGACAGAGGTTGTGTCTGTACGTGTACCGACAGGGAAAGAAATCCCAAAGAAAAGCCGGGAGAGGAAAACAACCTGAACGCTGCACATGTGGACAGACTGAAATAATGAGGATAAAGAAGAAGAAAGTCATAACAATAAGAGTAATAACAGAAGTTCATGCATAAACAAACTGCCGTCACACTGGGCGTCTTTTGTCTCTGTAGCTTCATATCTGCTGTTCATTTTCATGGACTTTGTTGTCTGGTTAAAGTTTTATTGTGGGGGGGGGGGTTCTGTCAGCAGAGGACAAACTCTTCTCTCTTCTCTCTTCGTGTCTCGGCTGCTCGGCGCTTTAAACAAACAGTTTCCTGGTTCCCTGCTCAGAAATCAGCAACCAGCAGCAGCAGTGACATCATCAGCTGTAGCCCCGCCCCCCCCCCCTCGGGGCTGATCTGGAATTCTGGGGGTTTTCCTCCGCTCGGCCACTTCCAGGAAGTGACTGAAAACATGCAGCCCGGTGGGGAGGGGGGTAAAACGACACAGACACACAGAGAGAGAGAGAGGGAGGGAGAGGTAGGTAGAGAGAGAGAGAGGGAGGGGGGTAAAACGACACAGACACACAGAGAGAGAGAGAGAGGAGAAAACAGCAGCAGAAGAAGAATTAATAAAGAGAGAGAGAGAGCGATGTGTTGTATTTGAGCCTCTCTCGCCCGTCATGTGAAAGTGAAACCTCTGCATGTTTTATTCTGTTGTTTACTTTGTTTGTTTGTTGTTTCCTGGCTCGCTCGTGCTGTCGGGACTTTTACACTTTGACACTCAGCGGCAGACGAGGGGAGTCGGGGTGACTCAGGTCAGACACGGACACGCCTCTCTGCTGTGTGTGCGCGTCGGGTTTACAGCCTCTAACTGTTTGTTTGTTTGTTTGTTTGTGCTGCAGGATGACTGAAGCTCCGTTCATCTACGACAATGACGTGAGTCCTTTTCTCTTTCCCATGACTTCTTCTGCTGATCCATTACTTTTATTGATTGTAGTGTTTTTTTTATGTACGGGTTTAAGTCAGGGTCAAAAAGGATGTTCTGATAATATTTCTACAGATTCAGAAGAGATACGATATTAACTGGAGTAAAGAACATGCAGAGCTGCTGACCCTCATGTGACAGATGTTTCCCTGGCAGCTGTTTTATTTCTTTGTTATTGACTTGAAAAGAATCAGAGGAGGTGAAGAGGATATTGAAAACATTTGTAAAGCTATGAAAAACCCTCTGCAGAGGAAACTCTCAGTCTGTGAATGTGCTGAAAAGCTGATTCAACCCTGTTCTAGCATCTGATAACAGATTAGTTTGTTAGCAAGGTTCCCAAACTCACCTGGTTAATTAAAGGTTTATCAGGCCTGCTGTCTATCAGCCTTTGTAAAGTTCGGAGGATGAGCAGAAAAGATCTTTAGCTCAGAATGTGTAAATACAATTTTCACACGACACGTAAAACAAACATAACGCTTGTTGTGTTAACGTCCTGTCTGACACTGAAGTCGCACGTGAAAGTATTTAAGTTGTGATTTGTGTGAGTTTGCGCTGTGATGGAGACGAACTGGGTGTTGCACAATGTTCTGATTGTGTTGGCTCAGAGTTTCAGTTTACAGAACAACCTGCGGTGACGAAGTACACGAATCCTGAAACCTAAGCAAAAGCACAGAGACCCTTCACCAAACATTACTCCACTGAAAGAAAAAGTCTTCAGTTTAAATTTCTACTTGACTCAAAGTACAAAAGTACCTGCTTTTATACATACATTAGTATCAAAAGAAAAAAGTTCTATTTATATAGTTCAGTTCAAAATTAAACATAATTTAAAATGATTGAAAGGAAAAGCAGCAAATCTTTACATGAAAAATGTCTCAAACCATCAAAGTTGTTGCCATTTAAATTCACTGTCAGTCTAATAATCCTCTCAGCTGAACTTGTATAAACTGTTGGATTTAATTTATAACATATAAACTCTTCATGTGTTTCGTGTTTGTAAAGTAACTGAAGCTGTCAGATAAATGTAGTGAAGTAAAAAGTGCAGTATCTCCCTCTGAGATGGAGCAGAAGGAGAAAAGAAAATACTCAAGGGAGTACCTCAAAAATGTACAGTACTTGAATAAAAAAAAAATTGAATAAACGTACATGGATACTGGCCACCACTGAAAGCTGCTCATCACGTCTGCCGTCATCTTCTACTTTCCAACTTCTACCGAAGTCGGTAAACTGATTTGCATGTTTAACTTCTTCAAACACAATGTGGTAACTTTCACACCGTTTCCTGCCTTGAACCTGCACTCAGATGTTTTCAGTTGGTCTCTCTAAAACCTTTCTGCACCGTCACAAACTTCAGTTTTAACATGTTTCACAGGTTTAGAAACGCTCATACAAGAACAACAGACATTTTTATTTTATTTATTATTAAAAAACCTCTTTGCCTGGCTGAGACGGCACCACATCAGACAGATGAAACAGTACTTAGAAGGCTAACAGAGATATCAGATAATGGCTACTCCTGTTTAAAGCTGTTCTTAACTTTGCTGTACTTTTCTATGCTGTGCTGTTATGCATGGTATTATTGTCTGTTAATTCTGTAAAGCACTTTGGTCAGTCAGTGGCTGCTATAAAATGTGCTATATAAATAAAATGAACTTGAACTTGAACTTGAACTATAATTAACAGAATTTCTCAGACTCTTATTTATTATTTGAGCCCATGCTGGTGTTATTTTCCCCCGACAGATGACTGCAGTCTAGAGAGGTGTAAAAAACTGAGTATTAATTTAAGAACAAATGTGACTAATGTGGAAAATGGCTTCAGGTTTTATTTTCAGATTGACGACGCATTTCCTTTTAGTGTTAAAAACAGTGATGAATGTTCTCAGAAACTCCAGGCTGTTGATTTAATTTGACAAAGTGTCCAAAAAGATTCAGTTTTCGGTTCTTAGAAAAGCAGCAAAACCTTAAATCAGACTCTGGATCCAGATCATCTCCGGGGGTTTTTTACTGAAGAAATTATTCATATAATCGTCTACCTGATCAATCAGCTAATCATTTTTATACCGGATACCAGAGATGTGTCAGTTTTTTGTGATAACACATGATTAATAACTTGACAAGACGACTGTGTAGCCCCCGGGGTCTCCAGTGACTACATTGTTTTGGGTCTTGTGTGTAAATTTCATCTTTCTGTAGAAACCTCAAAGATAGATGCTCCAGATCTTGATGTTGATTGAGTTATTGTTTGATTGATTGGTGTGTTTACGAACTGACAAATGTTCTGTTCCAGTTTTAGATGCTGAAAATATATTTTCTTCTTCTTCTTCAGCTGCAGAATTTGATGCCGTACGACTACCTTCCTCCAGTGGACATAAAGAGCGAACCCTACATACCTGAGACAGGTACGCAGACAGACTCAATTACATGAGCTTAGACTTCTAAAACTTTCCTCCAGTGCCGACTCACCTGGAACTTAGACACAATTAGTGTTTTCAGAATCCCCTGGTACTTGCTAAGTTTCTGAAAACCTGTTGTTTGCACCTGGGAACATGGATTCAGCCTTTACAGAACTTCCTAGTATGAAATTTTTAAGGCACTTTCTAGAAACCCGCCAGGGGAACAGTTCTTGCAAGAACTCAAGAATCTTGAGCACACATTTCTGGAAGCTCTTGTTTGCACCTGGAAACATTAATGTAGCCCTCTATTGGAACTAGTACCCTGTGCTAGTACCTGACAGGTACTCTGGAATATAGATTTTTGTAGAAACTTTTGTAGAACCTTGTTTGTACCTGGTACTATAAGTTCCAGTATTCTATTATTTGTATTATTATTTGGCCATAGTTGTGCCTTTATTACAGACAGTAGAGATATTACAGATTCAACTAAGGGCCCTGAACAGACCAGGGACGGTGCAGTTCATGGTCGGTGTCTTAACCCCAGAGCCACGGGGCCGCCCCGATCCCTGAAACCTCAATTGTCATTTTAGATATAAGTTCTGGGAACACGGACTCCGACATGTCAGACCCTTTTACCAGAATCAGGGAAATTAGACCTCATATTTTCTCAAAAATAACAGTACCCGTCAGTACTTGGGAACCCCAACATGAACTTTTCGTATTCTCCTGTTACAAGAAACGGAGACCACGTCTGTCCACAAACTGTAAATGAACAGAGCTGTGGATGCTAGAGCTGCACTTTCTAGAGCTTACTAATGGGGGGAAAACACTCCAATCTACCTTTTTACTAGGTGTAAGACATGAGATGTAAGTTGAAATAATGAAAGTGGGTGGTGAAATCCAGAAAGTCACCTCTGAATTTTAGGCAGCTATAATAACGAAAGTTTTATTTGTGTTTCAGCTCATGGCCCCTACATTCAAATCATCGAAGAGCCCAAACAGGTGAGGCTGATATTTTACTTCCTGTCTGTAGTAATTGTACAAACTTTCACATTTTCCATTTAGTTTCTCTTCGTACTGTAAGAAGTGACTTTCAACAGCAGATTAAATTTGTGGACCAGCTGGGCCAAAAGCACCAAAGAGGAGGGGAGACAAAGTGTTGAGTTAAAATTCATGTGAAGATAAAGGGAAAAACTATTTAAATTTATTCTTATTTAAAATATATAATTTCTGGACAGTGATTTAAGTCCTTTAGTATTTGGTTAATAAAGGAGTCCCCAGGATCAGCATTAGGCCCCTTTGCTTTTTACTCTAAACAATTACAATATTTATTCTCTAGTTGAGCATTGCAGTGTCTGTTTTTATGCCGATGACACCATCTTGTGTGCAATTGGCCCCACTACACACCAGGCCTTCTCCGGGTTACAGTCAGATGACCTCCAGACCTCATGTTCTGAAGTCACACAGTGATGTTTGTTCTTTAATGATCAGCAGCTGATTTGATTTAGAGGCAGAGGCAGCTGTCTGTGGTGGAGTTGCACAGTGGGTAATGTAGGCACCAGGTTTTGATCAGCAAAAAGGATGAAAAAAAGACGGTATTACTCCGGTGTTACAGGAGTGCAATATGAATAATTTATTGAACCGTGGATTTATTAAGTTCTGACTCAGATCTATGATCTTAGGAATCTAATAGATACAATACAGGACCTTGGTTAGATAGCAGATTGTCCTACAAAATGCAACTCATTCAAATTCAGATTGAATGTGCTTCTTCTTTAAAAACCCACTGGGGTATCCTGCCACTGTTGCCACAACCTGTAGACCACTGTACCCTGTTTACCGCAGACAATATGTAAATCTGAAAGAAAAACAAAACCGTCCTCAGATATCAAAAGTAAAGTTGTCCTTAATCTCAAATAAAGCGATTAGACCTTTTTCTAATAATGCAGGCTCATTATAATCAAACCAAACTAAAACTAAGAAACTAAAGATGAAGCTTTTAAGAGACACAGTAACATATCATGTCAGATATACAGTACATGTATGTGCAGTAAATTTAGTACACACTATACAGTAATAATACAATACAATGAAGTGTATATATAATTAAAGTCACAATAAAGCATATAATAATAATAATATGTAGTAATACAGTATAATTATGTAGTGATGTAAGTAGTTTAATGCAGTGTAAAGATATAAATAAATATTGTGCAACACCAAGACAAACACTCGTCTCCAGGCAGAAAGAACAAAAGGCCTGTTCACCTACACACTAATTAACACAGCCTGTGGTGATTCCCCTCCTCAGGTGGATCCACTCGTTACTGTAACTTCCTTTAATCCTGGGTTTTCCCAAACAGTCATAAAACAACATGGGAGTGAGTAAAGCCTGCCTGCAGGACGTCAGGGAGTTTCTGCAGCTAAAGGTCGCGTGACACTGTGTCCTCCGACCGCCTTCATGCAAATCATTTAGTTCTGGTATGAAGAGAAAAGAAGAACCAGGTTTGCGCAATCAGTGGATGTACCAACCTGAAATAAACCGATTGTTACTGCAGCTGACAGTAGCTTCCTGTGACTCTGTTTAGAGGTGGAAACACTCAACAGTGATACAACAACCAAATAAAACAGTTTATAAACACAGTTTGTCCTGCAGAAAGGTTTTAAATGAACAGGAGGAGATGTTGTAGGTTCCTCAGACTGAAGCTCTGCACCTTGATCCAGAGACACCAAATATTCATCTCTAAAAGCATAAATATGAAGAAGAGATGAAGAGTCTACAGTGTTTGTATATGAAGGATCTGTAATCTAGAGCAGAATGAAATGCAGACCTGCAGGTTCTTTCTTCTAAAGCCTCTAAAGAAAACGGTGAAAGAAAAGCCTGAGATGTTCAGACGAACTCTCAGCGCTTTGATCAGAGGAAGGAGACGTTGTTAACCACCAACTGCTCAGTAAATATGTGTGTGTTTGTGTGTGTTCTCAGAGGGGCTTTCGTTTCCGTTATGAATGCGAGGGTCCATCCCATGGCGGGCTCCCAGGGGCCTCCAGCGAGAAGAACAGGAGAACCTACCCAACCGTGAAGGTGGGTAACGTCAACAACACTCTTACAGCACTTTCACAACAACTACAGCTCATGAATAGACTCTGTGGGGCCCTAATGACCAGGGGACATGTTTTTAACCCGCTGTCGACCAACTCTGTAAGATGTAACCATGGGAATCTTTCTGTGTCCCAGAGGACGAGTGTCACTGCAGAAACGGCATCAAGGCCTTGTGGGATACGCTGTTATTGAATGCTAACGCTTAAATAATTAATAATTTTACGATTGTTCACATTCACCGCTCAGCCAGAACATTATGTGCCTGCCAGTGGGTGGGATCTATCAGGCAGCAGGTGAACGTTGTGTCCTCAGAGTTGATGTTAGAAGCAGGAAAAAAAAGGGGCAGCGTGAGGATTTGAGCGACTTTGACAAGGAACCAAACTGATGGCTAGACGACTGGGTCAGAGCATCTCCAAACCGGTCTGCAGGGGTCAGTACCGAGGAAGGAAAAGAGGTGAAGCGGCGACAGGGTCGTGGGGAGTGAAGGCTGGTTCGTGTTGTCCGATCCAACAGACGAGATCGAATAGTTGATGCTGGTTCTGATAGAACACACAGTGGGTCGGGGCTGTGTTGCAGGTGGTCATAATGTTATGGCTGATATCAGAATGTGGACAGAAAACCTCTGGATCGTGTTTCAGACGGACGAAACAAAACGCTCCATCATGTTGCTCCTGGATGTGGGAACGAGCAGCTGTTTGATCACATGTTGCTCTGATGTTGTGTTCATGGCTTGTTTTGCTGCCCCTGAGAGGTGAAACACGAACGATTGCTTTGTCAGTTTCTAGTTAGTTATTATGACACAAATGCTCTTCCAGTTTCATTGTGATCAGCTGTTAACGTGTTTTCTGTCCGTCTCAGATCAATAACTACGTGGGCCACGCCCGGGTGGAGGTCCAGCTGGTGACCCACTCCGATCCTCCTCGTGTCCACGCTCACAGTCTGGTGGGACGCCACTGCACCGAGAACGGCACTTGCATGCTGGACGTCGGCCCCAACGACCTCACGGCCTCGTAAGTATCCAATCACGTCACAGCAGAATCCCCCTGAAGCTCCTGAGCAGGAATCAGGGAGGAAAGTTTTCATGATTTCAATCCTCGTCAGTCCTTCCAGAGAAAAACCCCAAAGAGGAAGTCAGGATTATATTTTTATATAGTTCAGGTTCCAAGGAAACAATAAACACGCCTAAAGAAGAGACGGACTATTCATAACAATGATGATGGAATTAAAAGGTTATTGGAGACAACAGTTGTTACGAGGGATTTTAATAAAGACGCGAGTCATAATCTGATTTATACTGAAATTAAAACTTTATGAAATATCTTCATTGAGCAGGAGAGCAAACCTTTGCTGCTAAATTACTGAAAAATCTGCGTATTTGATGGAAAGCTGGTTAAAAATGAACAAATGACATAATTGTGTCTAAAATTCATAAAACTGTTAGAGGAAATAGATTTAACTTAATGTATCAGTGTTATAAATACATTAAAAAGACTTTTAGAAAATCTTTTAAAATAAAGTATATGTGTGTGTAAATAAAGTAAAACTTCTCCAGGCAACTGAAAACAAAGAAAGAAACAGATGAAAACAGTTGAAATGAAAAGAGACTAATTTCATGTTATGATGTAAAACGTGAAATATTTCATCATCTGACTGCTGATGTCACTTCCTGTAGCTTCAGTAACCTGGGGATCCTCCATGTGACCAAGAAAGGAGTGGGGGAGGTGCTGAGCAGGAGGCTGAGGGAGGAGAGGAAGAGGCAGAAAGGACCTCACTGCCACCTGACAGGTAAACTCACCTGTCCTCCGTCTCATCTGTTTGTTTCTTTTGGTTCTTCCACACCGGCTCACCTGAGCGCAGACTCTTAGTGAGTAAGTGAGTCTTGTGATCGTACAAGTCGTAACAACATGTCGTCCAGTTGTTTAAGACATTGCTGTTTTTTAGTTTTATTCTTTATGATATATATTTTGTTCTGATGTTATGTCCCAACCAGAATCTTGTTTAAAAGCCTCGACTTTATGTGTAAAATGATGAAAGCTAGACGTTGTGGCCTCGTGGCTTTCATCAGGAGCAAAAACAGTGTCAGCTGTCTGACGCTCGGCTGTCTTTCCGCCTTCAGAAGCAGAGGAAAACTCCATCCTGAAGGAGGCCAAGGAGCTGGGCAAAGTGATGGACCTGAACATAGTCAGGTTAAAGTTCACCGCTTACCTGCAGGACAGCCAGGGAGGCTTCACCAGAGCACTGAAGCCCGTCGTCTCCAACCCCATCTACGACAGCAGTGAGTCCCAAACAACTGTCTGTTTTTAACCATCTGTGGCTCAGAGATTTCACTTGTGAAGCTGCTTTAAACACAAGTTGGTTAACATTTATTCCTTAAAACAAATTTTTAGTTACTAGTAACTTATTGCACATAGTTCCCATTGAAAAGTTCAGATATCATCTATTCATTAGTTACTAGTAACTATTTACATTTTATTAGTGACTGGTAGTAAAAAATAGAATAGCTACCGCTAACTAATGAATAAGAACTAGTAGCTTTTAAATAGTGACTAAGTTTATAGGAGTAAATGTTAAAATGCACATGTGGAGCCTTTTACAGACTCTGTTGGTCTCAGCGGTTTCTCGAGTATCTCGACATTCCTGACGGTCAGTTTTCCTCCTGCAGAGTCGCCGAACGCCTCCAACCTGAAAATCTCTCGGATGGACAAAACGTGCGGCTCGGTGCTCGGGGGAGACGAGATCTTCCTGCTCTGTGACAAAGTCCAGAAAGGTGAAAACATTTGCTTTGATGCAACGTTTTTCTGAGTGATGTCTCTGCCAAATCATAATAATGATTTCTTCCAGTCAAGAGGTTTTGATCCTTTGCAGCTGCTAAAAAGAGTTTATATGCACGTCATCATCAGCGGTGGAAGAAGTACTCACATTCCTGCCTTCAAAATCTTAATTTTACTTGCAAAAGTATCAACATCAAGAATACTTAAAGTACAGACATAGTATATAGTATTGGATAATAATAATTGATGCATTAATGTGGAGCTCATTTTAAAGACGTCCTATACTTCTGAGCAGGATTTATTTATTCATTATATTTATGTGATTAAATTAATGTACTGAGGTAGAAAGTGCAGTATTTCCCTCTGAGCACAGTACATGGTGTAAATGTACTTAGCTACCTTCCACCGCTGGTTGTTGTAGTTTGTGGGTAAAGATTGTTTAAAGGTGTTTATTTGTTTGTTACCTGTTTATTATTTAAATGTCTCTCAAACTGGAGAAATATCCCATCATGCATCTGCTCATTACAGACGACATCGAGATCCGTTTTTATGAGGAGGACGACGAGGGAGGCTGGGAGGCGTTCGGCGACTTCTCCCCCACAGATGTCCACAAACAGGTACAGAGTGTGTGTGTGTGTGTGTGTGTTTCATGTTTTAATATCCTATTGGGGACTATACCGGGCTGCACACTAACCTGAGGGGGACTCGTGTCACTGTGGGGACCTCTGTAGAGACGCTGTTTGAGGGTCCAGATTAGGGTAACTTTATTCTCTTATAGACCTTCTCAGATGTTTGCAGTTGATTTACAACCTCATCCCTTTTGTATGGTTTAATATGTTAGGCCTCGTTAATCTGATCTTCTCGCCAGGCCGTGGTTGTAAATGAGAATTTGTTCTTAACTAACTTGCCCCACAGGGATAGAGGAACAAGGGTGTGAATGAGTCACTCTGTCAGTCTGATAAATGTTTTGGAAACACGAGCGACAAACAGCAGCTCCACTTTCAGCTGAACGGGGAATTCCTTCAGACTGTTTTTTTATTTTTATTTTTTTTACCACAACAGAAACAATCTGGTTCAAACATTTGGATTTATATAAGTTCAGCTTCAGCTTCAGCATGTTTGTTGTGGTTGATTACCTGAACACATACAGGAAAGTGGAAACAGACAAAGAGCTCAAAAAAAGACGACACAGGCAGGATATCCTGTCCACACCAGCAGAGACTGTATTACACTGTATTAGTTTATATATGAAGTGAGTGGTTATGCAGCGTGCAGGGTTTGTCTCATGTTAACATGTTAAAACCTGCTTTTTGTCTGTTAAACGTCTGAGCAACATTTTACAGGCTCAAACAGAAGAGTTTGTGAAATGATGATAGATAAATGTAACACCTGAGATCACGATCACATTCTGTAAAGACAAACGTCTCGTAGTCGCCTTGCCGCTGGCTCTACAACAAATCCTTTCTGAACAATCACTAAACTGAATTTCTTTTTTCCCCAGCTGATACAGGAGCTTTGACTCTAAATCTTATTGATCCTTGATTAAACCCAGATTATTAGTTTTCCACAGGTGGTTCTAGCCATCATAAATCACAGGTTGTTTTATAAACTGAACACGTTTACTTCTGTCATTACGTCTTTTATGGGGTCAGAAAATGTGATTTTCTTGGAGGAAAAATGCAAAAACATGAGCAGCAGAGCAACAGCAGCTCGTGCACAGGAGTTAGTAATGAACAGTGAAATTAATAAAGCAACAGTTAAACTGTCTGAACTGTGGGTTTAAAGGGGGCCAATAAGAATTTGAGCTTTAAACTTAATGCTTGACCCTGGAAACTGAAGTAACTCCATCTATGGACCTGAACACAAAGTGTTTCAGTGCAGGTTTGAATCCTGACTGTCAGTGTTGTTCTCTCACAGCGTTCACCCTCTCCTTTGTCTCCTCAGTACGCCATCGTGTTCAAAACGCCGCCCTATCACAGCGCAGAGATCGAGCGGCCCGTCACCGTCTTCCTGCAGCTGAAGAGGAAAAAGGCCGGCGACAGCAGCGACCCCAAACAGTTCACCTACATACCGCAGATCCAAGGTCAGCCGCCGCCCTCATACACGCACAGTATCTAACGAGGTGCTAAGCTGTAAATCCCCGGGAAGATGTGTTTTTTTTTTGGCGTTAAATTGTTTCGGGTTTTCCCTCGGTGGAGTTTCAGTCCTCACCTACTCACCCAGATCTTCATCAGGCAGATTCATGAAGGATGTTTTCCGTCTCATCATCCTCTGCTGGTGTCTTTCAGACAAAGAGGAGGTGCTGAGAAAGAAGCAGAAGCCGCTGCCTCACTATGAATCCTGGAGGGGAGGCGGAGGAGGAGGAGGACGAGGTGGAGGAGCCGGGGGATTTGGAGGAGGAGGAGGAGGAGGTAGAGATATTGTTTTTTTCTTTAGGTTTTTATAACAAAGGAACGTTTCAGCTTCAGGAGTGGGGATTTCCACACATCAACACTGGGAACAACCACATGTTGTAAACATGCAGAGTTTGTTTGTGTTTCTGATTTTAAAACAATCAAACAGAAGATTTACTGAGACTGTTGTTCTGACTCACTGTGGACTTTGTTTCCTGCAGGATTCCAGTTCAACCAGCAGATGAATGGAGCAGGAGGAGGAGGAGGAGGAGCGGGAGGAGTTTTCTTCACCGGAGGCTTCACAGGATTTGGCGGAGGGGGAGGGGCTCAGATGTCAGGCTCCGCCCCTCAGACAGGGGCCACCCAGCAACAGACAGACGGACAGACCGGCTCTCCACTACAGCAGCAGCTGTTTCAGATCGGTGAGAGTGAAGGACATCCTTTGACCCCGCTCGCGGTCACACGAGTATCTGATCTTTAACGTCCAGCTTTGTGTTTCCAGCTGCCGCCCTGCACAGCAGAACCTCCCAGAGCGCCCGACAGACCGCTGCCGCCCTCCTGCAGTACTGCAGCACCGGGGACGCCCGGGTCCTTCTGGCAATCCAGAGACACCTCTGTGGCATCCAGGACAGCAACGGAGACACGTGAGTTTTTTTTTTTTCACTGTGACCTTTCTGGGTCGACACCAAAAAGATCATTTCAAGATCTGCTCCAAGGTCTGACGCTGGTTTGTTTTCCCACAGTCCTTTGCACCTGGCCATCATCCATCAGCAGACCAGTGTGATCCATCAGCTGATCCACACTCTGCTGAGCAGCCAGCAGCAAAACCTCCTCAACACCGCCAACCTCCTCCGACAGGTAGCTAACGCTCTCACTTCAATGCACCTGATCACAGCTACCTGCCGCCGACTCTAGTACCCGACCACTAACGCCTTCACTTCCTGTTGTCTCTGCAGACGCCTCTCCACCTGGCCGTGATCACCCGGCAGGTGAAGGTGGTGGAGGTGTTGCTGAGGGCGGGGGCCGACCCCAGCCTGCTGGACAAAGATGGCCGTAGTCCCCTCCACCTGGCGGCTCTGGCCGGAGACAACGCCACACTGCGCCCCCTGCTGGCTCACCTGGGGGAGCGGCACGCTCACCTGGTCAACGCGCCCGACTACCACGGTGAGAGACTGACCACGGTAACACCACAGAGCTCCATCGCTGCCTGTGAAGTGAAGCCCTAAAGCATCCCCTGCATTTTCTCTCAGGTCTTCATCCTCTCCACCTGGCGGTGAGGAGGGACGGCGAGCGCTGCCTCCGTCTGCTGGTGGAGGGCGGAGCCAAAATCAACGCACCTGAGCAGAAGAGCGGAAACACCGCCCTCCACCTGGCCGTCAGGGAAAACCTGTTCAAGGTGGCCTGCACTCTCATCACAGAGGTACGACACGCACACCTGTGCACAGCTGCGCACCTGCTCAGTGACATCACAGCGTTACTCACTCTGTTGGTGTTGTTCACAGCTGAAGGCGGACGTCAACTCGTGCACGTTTGGAGGAAACACACCTCTCCACCTAGCGGCCAGTCAGGGCTCGCCGACCCTCTGCTCCATGCTCATCGCTGCAGGTGAAGCACTGAGACACACGCAGACTGTCAACTATTCTAACAATCGACTCAGACAGGGTGAATCCAGCTGGCTCCACGTGATAGATAGGTCACATTTTCAGAAGAGTCGCTCTGAATTCACCGGGGTTTCTTGAATCTGTGTTGAGAGTTGCGATCGTGACAGATCTGCTGCTCGTCTTTGTCAGTACATGAAGTCTCTGCGAAATTTTATTTTTATTGACATTTTTATTGATTAATTGTGAAAATAATGGGCAGATTAAAGGGCCATGATGGAGTTTCCGGCGGCCACTAGCGCTTGAACTCGTGAGCGAGCGGAATCTGAAACACAACCGCTTTCATACAGAAATACATACAATACAAACAGAAACGCAGGCTGCGGCTTTTCTTCAGACGTGATCAGGCTCTGTTACTTCAACGTTCCCGTCTCAGAGGTCAACACCGGCGCAGAGTGACGGGGTCTACAGGCAGGCAGGGACAACAGACAGAGCTGGAAACTCAGCTAACGTTACAGTAACAGTTTCATCAGCTGCAGGTTGAACTAATCCGTTACATGATACGCGGTACATTTACTGCATTTAGCCGACGTGCTACATCGTTAGCTCGCCTGCTGCTTTCAGTAACCATCTTTAGTATCTGCGAATGTGTCTCCGGAGGCTCGGCGACGTCAGCACAGCTACATGATAACGAAACGTTTGGTGAGCTGGACTGAATATTATAACGAGACTGTGTCACTCTTTATAACAGTCAGACCGCAGTCAGTGACTTTACTGTAACTAGTGGCGTCTCTTCCTTCCTCTGGGTTGTTGTGAACGTTTTGTAGCAGTGTTGTATATTATGTGGGTCACGTTAGTTACAGCGACTGAGAAGATGTGTACCTGATGGTAAAACCACAATAAACGTAAATTGAAAGTTACGAAGCAAACAGCGGCAGGTCTGAGCTGCTGTAGCGTTAGCTGGCTGCATCGCTATAGGCTAACGTTAGTAAACAAATCGCTCCTCATTTGCTTTTTACCGTTACATCCTTTCTTGTAGGCTAAATCAACAGCGGTACACAGGATAGTTGGTGAAGTAATGTGGAAAGTGATAAAACCTTGCACAGGATAACATTAGCAACTGTTCTGCATTAGCCGGCGAGCTAACGTGACTTTCTCTGTGTTTCTCACTTTGTTCTTACTCGACATCATCTGAGCCCGTTTGGTCTGATGGGATTCAGCACATGAACCTTTCTTGTTGTTTTGGATCCTTACGTGGAGTCTGTGTTTTGCTGGGAGCCGGTTGTTTTACGGTGTTAGTGGGCTGCATGTCGTTAGCTGCCGTGTGGTCGCTGTAGTACGAGAAAGGAGCGCACAGGGCTGAATCCGACCCGGAGACCTCACATTAAAAGCAGAATAGTGTCTGATGCAAGCAACGGAGAAAACAGGCGTGTGCTTCATTTCTAAGTGAGTTTTGAGCCCACTGACAATAAGGCAATGACAATTTTGATTAGTTTCATTGAAACTTACATTTAGTCCCTTCGATATCGAATCGATAATGAAAGTGATCGATAGTTAAAGCCGTACATAAAATTAACTGCATCTCAAACCTTTACATGTTTCTTCTCAGTCCTCTGACTTTTAATAGAGCGTAAAATATAGACTAGAGCTGCAACGACTATCCATTAATCAATTAGTTACTATTAAATTAATCACCATTTTCGTAATTGATTGAAACTGAATATATTTTGGTTGTGGAGAGACATTTGAGTGACGTCATCTTGAGCTTCAGGAAACGCTGATCACCATTTATAGACTGATCAATCAATAGTTAATGGATCGTTAGCTGCAGCCCTAATCGGGACAGAAACTCTGCTGAGATTAAACCGAGGCTGTTCTTCAGGCGCTGATAAGAACATGGAGAACGACGAGCCGCTTTTCTTCAGCTCCTCTTCAGACGAAGAAGACGACACCGGGCCAATCAGAGAGCGCGAGGCCGCCTCACTGCCAGTCAACCCTCGCAAGAGACCTGCAGCGGGACACACCCCTCTGGACCTCGCCAAGTGCCAAAAGGTACCTGATCCCTTCAAAATAAAACACTACAGAGTCAGTCCAGACAAAGATGGTAACGTCTCCTCGTCTCCTCTCCAGGTGCGAAACCTGTTAAACTCCAGACAGAGTCCGAAGTCGAGTCGTCACAGCAGTAAGAAGATGAAACCCAGTGAAGGTTTGTTGTTTTTTCAGACTGTCATGCTGAACATCGTGTGACTGATGGACACTGATATTTACTCACTGACGAACAGAAATAAAGGAAGAGAAACGCCTGTTTGATTAAAGTTGGTATCAAACCTGTGCTGACGTTGCAGAAGCGGAGACTTCGGGGCTGGACGAGGACACGCTGTCCCGGCTGGTGGAGGTGTTGAGTGTCGGAGACGTTCCCTGGGAAAAACTGGCGGAGAAGCTGGGGATGATGATGCTGACTCACCTGTACCTGGACAGTCCGACGCCGTGCCACCACCTGCTGCAGCACTACCAGGTAAATACCCCCACCTCCAATCAGCGGTCTGTCAGGACGCCTTGTGGAGCCACATGGTTAATGGTTACTACGTAAACTTAGTCCAGTTTCACCTATGTGACGTCTGATGACCTGCGTCTGTTTGTGCAGCTGGGTGGAGGTCCAGTCGAAGGTCTGGTCGAAGCTCTTGAGTCTCTCGGTCTGACAGAAGGAGTCCGACTGCTGAGAAACACCGAGCTGCGAGACGACAAACACAGCACAGGTAACACGATGTGACTGTAAACAGATGAACGGTGTCTTTTATTCAGCACAAACTCAGCTGTTAGTCTGAATTCTCATTTTGTCACTTTAACAAACGTCACGAACCAAAAATCCAAGACAAATGTCTATAAAACATGCAGATCACTCAACATATTAGAACATTGTTTCTAAACGATAATGCATACATATATATATATATACACACAGTATATAAAGCGAACTTTCCATTGAAAGTCTGTTAATCATTGACAATATTAACAATTCAGATTAAAAACAAGTATTTTCAAACATTTTGATGGTCTGCAGACTGAAATGAGATCTTGGTGAAAGAACCACAGCTGGTGTCTGCATGATGTGTAAATAAAGTTATGTTACTAAACATAAAGCTACGTCATAAATAGTAATTTTACTGTAAATAAGGCTAAATAAAGTTACGTTACTATAAAAAATGTTGTTCCTCTAAATTTACGTTACATAAATAAAGTCACGTAACTGTAAATAAAGTTTATAAGTAAAGTTAGGTTTTTATAAATAAAGTTGTGTATCTGTAAATATAAACATGCTCAGTGGACTCGTACACGATTCAAACCTTTTCGGTGTTTTTCTGTCCAATCAGACGCTACGGTCGACAGCGGTTTCGGCAGCCAGCCAATGGAAGAAGAGGAGCCGCCCATGGCCGATCAGTGACAAGCAGGAAATAAAATCCCATCTGGAGGATCTTCAGGATGGTCGTCTCATCCTGCAGGAACCAGAACTCTGCAGAACTGGACTTTAATTAGCAGACTGACACATGGAAACCTCCAGCAGAGACTCAGTAGAGTCGGACTCGAACGCTCGTTCACCTGCAGAGGAGGCGAGTGCTGCGTTCAAGACGGACACTGAGGCTGTAATTCACAACAGGAAGTTGTAGTTTGGGTTTTGTCAACATGTTGCGGCACAGAAGTCAACAGAAATGTAAAATTTAACCAAAGAAGTGTTTTAAAGTTTTAAAAAATGTATTTTAATTACATTTAAAGGAAATACAAACCGCAGGTTTAAAATGAGTTGTTTCTTTTTATTTCAGAAATTTGTCCCTTTGGTTAATTTTCAACTTTTTACATAATTTTTAATTAATTTATATTTTGTTTATGTGGTTTCATTAAATAGAGTTTATTTCTGCGGGCTGCGTGATGACTAATGAACCCAATGCTTGAATGAGACATAACAACCCCTTGAAAGTCCTTAAATTTGAAATCTTGGAACATTTTTCAGCTACAGAGAATTTTTTTTTATGAATTTCTATTGTTGGTGTAAATCTGTGCTGTTTACAAAGTGTGTGTGTGTGTGTGTTGTGTTACCTGAAGAGCTGATCTGCTTCTTCGTCCTGTAGGAAAGTGGAATTTCCAATTTTCTGTCCGGGCACGAACGCAGCATGTCTCACCTGCAGTGACATCAGAGCAGGTTAACAAGTGTTACTCACCTGTTGCAACATTTTATCAAGGAAGAATAATATTTTAAATGACTGAAGAAAATAAAATACTCACTGTAAGTAAAAGTTGTGATGTGTAAAGTCCTATTGTGACAAATACATTAGAAGATCATTTTGACTCAAAAGGTTAAAATATTTCCGTCAAATTCAGAAATACTAAATGAAAATATCAACATTTGGACTCAGAAGTGACCATTTTCATAATCTTTAACTATAAAGCTGAAAGTGGCAAACTTAGGAAGTCAAAACTAAGACCTTTTACTGCATGACAAATTTGACATTTAAAAATCAATTTACTTGAATAATTTTACATATTCAAGTCAAAATTATGATGTACATTGTGATTTAAGTTTTGACATGACATTTTATGTAAAATGATGAAATGTCAATTTTTGCCATTTAAAAAATTTATATATTTGAATTATTTTACGCACTTAAGTCAGAATTATGACTTAATTTTTGACTTTACTCATAAGTCAGTTAAATCAAATAGTCAAAAGAAAAACTGTTTAGTTTTGAGAGACATGATGAGGATGTTCTGACATCTTTGACATTAATCATTTTATCTTGTTCATAATTTAAGAAAATGTGGAATAATAAAAGCTCCACATTTCCTAAATGTCCATCGCTCCTGAAAACTAAACGATTAGAAACAGTTGGCGGGTGAACATGTTCAGATCGATGAGGATTAATCTTGCTCCGTTAAAGACTTGTTGTGCAGTAAAGTTTGAATATCTCATGTCGTCCACGTCAGTCAGAAGCTGTCTGTGTTTTTACTAATACTGTGTATTCATGTGGTTTCTCTTCTTCTCCAAACAGCCTGGAAATATTTAATCAGCGAATGCTGCACTGACGTTTCTGAAACTTGTAATAAATATGACTCAGACTTTTGTTTTCAAAATGTTTGTTGTGCTTTTGCCTTTAAAACATGTGTTTTCATTTCCACAAATAGAATAAAGGTCTCACGATTCTCAAACTGTGTTTTAAAGAAACTTTAGCCTCTCTGGGACAATCTAGTCCGTAAGTTGACGGTTCTAAGCATAGTGGTTTTTGATCTGGACCTGGTCCATTGAGGTCTACATGTGAAAAAAACATTAATAGTCTTTTTTCCATTTTCTCAAATAGAATAAAGGTCTCACAAATCTTAAAGTGGGTTTCAGGAAGCATTAAAGGTTCAGTGTGTAAGTTTTAGTGGCATCTAGTGGTGAGGGTTGTGAATTGCAACTAACTTCTCAGTCATCGCTGGCGAGCAGGAGAAGCTACCGTGGCCGACACGCTCTGTCGGCTCTGAGCTAAATAACACGTGTGGTCGACCATTTATCCAAATTTATCTTCTCTTCTTACTTCTAACAAACCAGATGACGACGACGACTACTGATACTTCTTCTTCTTGTCTTTAACGTAGTAACGAAACGCACTCTGTAGAGCAGTTTGTCTGTTTGGGCTCCTGTAGAGACATGGCGCCACATGGGTTCTTCCCTGTAAGAGGCCCCGCGGTGTCTCAAACATAACGGCTCATTATGTAAGGTCTTTACACACCGCTGAAAACATGGCTCTTATGTTGCAGCGCTGTCGCTAGATCCTTCTGAATATGACGCACTGACGCTCCGTCGCTCATCACTGTAACTTTCCCTTAAACTGCCGAACCAGAAGCTGACTTCAGCGTCTCTCCAGTAAATTTAGGCCACCTACCTTTTTGGATCAATATGGACAGATAATGCTACTACCGTTAGCTCGGTTACTGCTAACAAAGCTAACAAAGCTAATAGTTGGGATCAGCCGTAAACATGACGACAGACAGGACTGACCTTTCGTTAATGTGAAGCAGGAACGCTAACGTCACCTGTCCAGCAGAAACGGAGCCTCCGGTCGGTTTTCCTTCCTTTCAAGTCTCTGAGGTTTAACGAGCACTGAAAGCCTCGTACATAAAACGCTCTCACCTGGTCAACTTGTTTTTGTACTCTTCACTTTCCTCTCTGGCTGTTTCTGGGCCGTCCCTCCTTCTGTCCAGCACCTGGGGTCCCGTACCGAATCCAGCACGTACCGGTGTTTGCAACATGGCGCTACCGCCGCCTGTCGCTGATTGGCTGGAATGAGGATCGGTCCGGGCCACTTTCTCTGTGCTCCATTCACAGACCCAGGGCTGTGTAGGAAAACCGGAGTTGTGTTGTGTGTTGGATATTAAATGAATAGGATATTAAATCAAAGCTGTGAGTTAAGTTGATCAACATGATGAGGAAGCTCTGACACGTCTTTAACTTTGACTTACCTGCAGTGTTTTCGTCAATAATTTAAGATAAACTTTCTTCTTGGGCATCATGCAGTAACGTACACTAAAAACAGTCTGTTCCATACACTTATATTTCATTGCACTCTATCACCTATCAATGACTGAATCAATTAGAACCTGAGGATACTACAAAGAACTGTTGCACTTTATTTAAGCAGTAAAGTTTCCTTCTCTCTTGTCGTCGACATCAGTGTATTGTCGTTATGTGTATTCACGTGGTTTCTCTTCTTCACCAAACAGCCTGGAAATATTTAATCAACAAATTCTGCGCTGTAACAATAAAAATAACTCTCACACCTTCGACTTTTGTTTTCAAAACGTTTTTATTTTTGCCTCTAAGCCTTCGAAACATTTTCACTACGACCAAAACCTCACAGCATGTGGACAGTATGTACAGCCATCGATCGGCGAGCCGGCGGCGAACATTCAGAACGCAGCGAAGCCGCAAGGAAAAAAATAAAAAAAAACTTTCACAGAAACTAAATTTGTCGTCAATCAGAATAAATAAAGTGGTGGGTTCAACCCCTCTGAGGAGGTTCAACATCTGCTTTCACTCTAAAATATCTAAACCAAAGTGCCCTAAAGCGAGTGCTAGCCAGGCGTTCAGCCCAACTACAATATGGCTTCTCAACGTGAACATTTATTTACACGGTTTGGAAACACACAGAGCTGAAAGCGGCCATGACTTTTAGACAAATTCATCCTATGCTGCTTTACATTGCACAGTGCGACAAATACACCAGAAATACACGAGTTTACTGGATATTTGAGGGAGTAAATACGACCCAGCGAGGGCCAAACAGCTCAGCGGGAGGATGAGTCTGAGCCCTGCGGTCCGTTAGCATATCAGCAGCAGCGGCTTCCTCCCGCACCGACCGGCGTGAAGACGATTATCTGATGGAGGAAGGGAAGAGGCCGGAGGACAGATTTGGTCTGAACTTCACATCACTGTAAAGAACCCCAGAGGTCTTTCTGGATGAAGGTCCGCTAAGGATTTTAAAAGTAAGGACTCTTTGAAATGTTGCAGGACATAATGCCAATGAAAGAGACCAGAGAACAGTCAGACCCGGTCCAGACCAGGACCAGACCAGGACGGTCACCATCACAGTGATGCACAAGACCTTCAGCCTCAGAACTACTTTATGATTTGGACCAAGGTTTAATTAGATGATGTCTAGGTAATGTCTTCACACAGACGCTGGAGACCAGAGACGCCAAACTTTGTGAAACAGACCTCAAAAAACATCCCAGTCAAGCGTGACAAACGCTGAAAATTATGTAAATGTCCCCTGACTCATCCGGTCAGCCGGTTTTGATTCCCCGAAGCTCCGCCCAACTACGTCAAAGAACCTCAAACAAAATGGAGGTAAAGCTGATGGTCGCCATTGATGACTCCACTTTACGACCAGCGACCAGGACGTTGGTTGGGAAATGAACGACTTCATGCACAGAGCCGATGCGAACTCACACTAGGCGATCTGTGAGTACGCAAGTCCATCGCTTCCTCTTCCGCCCCATGGGACCTTATTTCAGAATAAATATGTTCCGTATTCAACGGCGAGAGACAACAAATGTTTTTGTCTAGTTTGAATTCTGCTCTAAGTCACACACATGATGTTTGTCAGTTTAAAAGATAATTTAAGTCAAGAAAGTCGCAGTTTGTCGTAAAACAGGAAAATAACGTGGTTTTGTGTGAAACCGTTTAATGATCTACATCTCTCCTCTCGCACAACATACAACATGTGAACGCTGTAATGCTAAGCTAATGTTCATTGTGTATCTCACCTGATGTGTTTAATCCAACGACTCCTGGTCCTTTCATCACATCATCTACACATGGAAGCGCTCTGACGTTAGCTTCAGTAACGTTAGCTGCAGTAACGTTAGCTGCAGTAACGTTAGCTTCAGTAACGTTAGCTGCAGTAACGTTAGCTGCAGTAACGTTAGCTACAGTAACATTAGCTACAGTAACGTTAGCGGGTTTGTGTTCTTAGTAATTACGTATTTTCACAGCCTTATACTTCAGCAGTTTTATGACAAAAGGTGACTTTCTTGATTGTCACTGTAAGTAAATTTTGTCACATTTTAAATCATATTGTGAGAAATAATTTTGACTCAAAAGGTCAAAATATTTCAGTGAAATTAAGAAACTAAATATAAATAAATATAACTATCAACATTTGGACTCAAGGGAACAATTGACAATCTTTAATTATTAAGTTTAAATTTGGCTTTTTTATTTAAAAAAATATGATATATTAGACTAAACTGACATTGAAATGTTTTGGAAAGTCAATTAAAATAAAATGATAAATTAGTTAACAAAATAAAAAAATAAATAACTTGAATTATTTTACCTACTTAAGTCAAAATTATGAGATATGTAGTATGAAAATATATAATAACCTAATGTCACAAACTGTGACTTTCTTGAATTAAATTATCTTAAACATCGTGTGTGTAACTCAGGACTAAATTCAAACGGGTCAAAACATTAGTTGTCTCTCCGTTGAAAGGTCCCATGGGGGTCCACCAGAGGGGGAGGGGCTTAGGCTCTCTATTAGTGTCATGTGCTTCAGAGACGGCGGCGGGGGGTAAGAATGGCTCGGCTCGTGGGGAATCTGAAGCAAGACGTCAGCGCCATGTGAGAAGCCTCGGACTGCGCCAGAAACAGCTGGTGTGGATTTACCGTCAAACCCCCGTACAGAGGATCTCTGATCCCAGAGCTCATGAGCACTGATGAGGACTGAGAACCAGATCTACATGTGTGACGTGTTCGGAACCGGTTTTCTTGTTTTGATCTCAAGAAGCGGATCGAGGTCATGAGACGACTTTCTTCAGACCACCGGACAGAAAGAATCTTTCACTTGTACCTTTGAGACGTGTGGTTCGACTCGATAAAGCCCTCCGTGCTGTTTTTAAGCGTCTTCGGGACGGAGACGACCGCACACCAAGAGAAAAACAGCTTCATTCAAAGTGTCGAACTTTCCTGTTCGTCCCTCTCAGTGTTTCTGTGAGTCTGTAATCACACCGAGGCGCGTTCATCACAAACCTTTCCTCCTCTAGGAGTCCAGACCTCCGCCGTTCCTTCAGCGTTTTCAGGGAATCTGGAGTCACAGATTGATGTTCAGGATATTTTTGTGCTCCTGATCACAAACCTGTCAAACGAACAGAAGTCTGAAGAGTTTCATTTCCAAATAAAGAAAAACCTGTGAGCAACAGATGAAACGACTCTGCAGCTTCTGCTTGTGTGTGAAGTCTGAATCTGAAACTTTAGGGTGGATCATTCTGTTTAACACCAACACTTCTCTCTGCTGCCACCTGGCGACCGTTTCCTCTCATTACACCTGTTACTACACAGAAACGCTGCACGGGAAGGAAATCAAAGACGATGCTGATGTTTCCAAAGTCCCAGGATATTATTATATAGAGTATTATTAATGAACCGTGACCTGGACGAAGCCTATAAACCTAATGAGATCACTCAATCTGGACAAACAGTTATTTTAGTGGATATCTGACAACGTCTGTCGTCACAAACTGAAACGTGACCGGTGTCAGAGCGACTTCACACTGATCTGAGGTCTGTCTGGACGACTCAACAGTGATCATGTGACCAGATAACTGTTTCTTTATTGTGCAGATTTTCCTTTAAAATGATGAATCGTCCCCGAGATTCAAAAAAGAAAAAGAAACTCCAGATGAAGTTCTGACTTTGACTTCTGTAACGTCCAACTCTGATTTATTTCACTGTTCCCGCCAAAACTCCTAATTATCTTTCACAGTGAGAAATGTTAGAGTACATTTACTGCACTGAAGCCAATGTTGTACTTTTTACTCTCTCACTATATTTATCTTTCAGATTATTAATACAAATGTGACTAACTGATAAATTATCTTAGAAGCTTCCCTGCAGTAAATAAAGTACCATCTGCAACATTAAAGTGATGAATTATCCAATAATATCATATAAATTATTCTGATATGGACTTTTTACATGAGTACTTTTACATACTTTAAGTTAAGTTTGACTCTAATATATTTGAACGCTGGCCTTGTCATTTTTGAACTTTTAGGTAAATGTGAAAGATTGGGATTGAGCCTGAACGTCTGTTCGCGGCTCAACGTCGCGCTCTGCTGGCTTCAAGAGGGAACTGCACGTGGAGAATCCCTGCAGGCGTCCGACAGCGAAGATGATCAGGAGACTTTCATTTTTCAGTTTGTCTTAAACAAGCAAAAGGTTCATTTTCTTTACTTCAACAAGACGTGTGAAGAGCGAGACAGGAAGTTTCACTCACAGCGTCTGAACTCTCCGATCAACACGTGTTCCATCTGTGACCGGGAGGGGTGAGAGGGGAAAGTGGACGGATTCAAACATTATTAAGTTTCCAGCGGAGAGAGAGAGAAACAAAGGAAGTTTATTAACGACCAAACTACTGAGCGAGCGTTAGACCTGTTCAGAGCGTTTATAGAGAGCCGAGGTCACGACGTCACTTCCTGTCCAGCTTCTGCAACTGATGGCCTCTTCTGTCGAGCCGTGACGTTCAGGCTAACAGGAAACGGTTTTGTTAAATATTTAAATGTTTTTCCGTCCTGAGCCGAACGCATAAAGCGAGCCCGACGACGTGATGTTGAGGAAGAGTTTTTAGTTTTTAGAATTGTTAGAAATGTCAATGGAGTTTTGAATGAGGTTTTGTTTTACGTCTGGAGCAGAAGAAGAAGAAGTGGTTGTGGTTTCACGTCGGCGCTCTATAAAGGCAGCAAAGCAGCGATGAGTAAAGCAAGGTATTCGGCCGTCGACTCGGCCTGATTGAGTTTAAGTGACTGTTTGTTGCTCAGTCAGTTTGTGGTCACTAACAAACCTCCGTACAGCCGCTTTGTTTCAGCAGAACTCAGTGAGGAAAACAACATGAATAAAAAACAAGCTGCAGCTTCACGTTCAGCTGGAAGTACACACAGCAAGTGCTAACGCAGTATTACTGTGTACTCACAGTACTGCAACACACACACACACTCTGTGACGCATCATCACAGCCTCGGCCCGTTTGTTTGTTTGTGTGGCGGGGGAGTCCATCTCTTGTTGCTAGGAGACGGTGCAGGAGGTCAGTGTTTGTCGCTCTGAGAGATGAAAAAAAAAATAAAAGTACCTACAAGCTCAGCAGCAGCAGATGGCGCCGCAGGACGCTGAAGGGTTAAAGTCCCTGAAATGAAGATCTGACAGGAAGTGAAGGTGCTGAACGCCGTCTGGCCGTGAAATGAGCCGACAGCTGGCTGATGGTCAGACGACACGTTGCGAACCTCGTTAGTGTTTCCTGAATGTCTCGATACTTCGCTCGTCCCGCTCCGTGATGAGCGTTTCCTTTCCCACCGACCTCGAACGTCTCAGCTCGGCTCCGGAGGAAAAGTCCCCTCGGCCAATCAGAATCAGGTTTAACAGAAAAGGTTTAAAGGAGGATGTCAGCCTGTTACCCATGATGCATCATGTCCGTCTCCAGCTACACACTTTATATAAAACCTGATTCTCGCCGCCTTACGGCGCCTCTTCCTGTTGGCTGCTCTGTTTCTGCAGCTCCAGCTGCTGATTGTTGCCGCCGCCGTTCTTCTTGCTTCCCTCTCTGGTGCCCGCGCCGGTCTTGGAGGTCGAGGACGTGACCTTTAAGCTTTTCGACGTCTTGGACCCGCGGGTCTTCTCCTTGTTGGCGCCCTCCAGAGGCAGCGTGGGGCTGGAGTGCGCCCTCTGCAGGCCGCCGTCGTCAAACAGCCGCGACTCGAAGGCAGACAGGTCGTCGTCTCCGCTGGACAGCTTGGCCCGAAGCAGCATGGCGTACGTACCGTACCGGGTTTTCTGTAAAGGAGGACGGAGACGAGAGACGGCGGTTAGAGACGGCGGTGACGTCACAGAGGACAGTTTGATTATCACAGGAAATAAAATCTGAAAACTTTCAGATCTGTTGGTTTTCAGCTGATCTGAATCATATCAACAGGAAGTGAAGCTCTTCTCACCTGTTCACTAAAATAAACATCTCACGCTGCTGAAAGCCTGAAATAATCTCTAATATTGGCCCTAAATACTAAAACAAGAATTTATTAGTGCACATTTCACCTCTGAAAGCCTCGATTCCTCTTCTCCAACAGGCAGAAAGAAAACTCAGTGTGTCTTTGCTTCTCCTTCTGCTTTGGTGCCCCTGCACCTGTGGGTGTGTAACCCCGGCCAATAACCGCATGCAGCGGTGAGAAGGCTCCAAGAGCGGAGGGCAGGGCGCAGGAAAAACAATTACAGCGAGGCGGAACGCCAAGAGGACAGAACTCGCTCTCACACGAGACCCGCTGCAGAGAACTGAACCAGTTTCAGATCTTTCAGTGATTCTGATCCGAGTGTTGGGCAGCAGTATTATTACTGTCCCTCTGACCGAGAAGAGGAAAGGTTGTTTCCACTACAGTAATAATATTTCAGTCCCTGACCGCTGTGGCAGAAGCTGGACCTCATGTTGTTCAAGCCCAGAAGCTAAAGGAAGAACAGACAACGAGGGAGAGAGGCGTTCTTTCCACAGCTGGAAATATCTCCATTATTGTGTCACAGTCGGAGATAAAAACAACTTTGTCGTCCGTTGTAAACTTTGTGCGACCAGCAAAAAGCTTTCAACCGCAAACAGTTCCCATCTAATTTATTGAAGCATCTGAAGCAGCGACGTGAAACTTGCAGACAGAAACTCGGGCAGCTGCTGCCACAGATGCTCGGACTCGTTAAGCAACGTT
>NW_024041150.1:6749459-6780099 GCF_014851395.1 Micropterus salmoides
TACGAGGGGACTCTCTGGGTCCGTACAGGGTCAACGTCAGACTACGAGGGGACTCTGGGTCGTACAGGGTCAACGGCGGCGGGCTACGAGGGGACTCTCTGGGTCTGTACAGGGTCAACGGCGGACTACGAGGGGACTCTCTGGGTCGTACAGGGTCAACGGGGACTACGAGGGGACTCTGGGTCTGTACAGGGTCAACGGCGGGCGGCTACGAGGGGACTCTCTGGGTCCGTACAGGGTCAACGGCGGACTACGAGGGGACTCTCTGGGTCTGTACAGGGTCAACGGCGGACTACGAGGGGACTCTGGGTCTGTACAGGGTCAACGGCGGGCGGGCTACGAGGGGACTCTCTGGGTCGTACAGGGTCAACGGCGGGCTACGAGGGGACTCTCTGGGTCCGTACAGGGTCAACGGCGGGCTACGAGGGGACTCTCTGGGTCCGTACAGGTCAACGGCGGGCTACGAGGGGACTCTCTGGGTCGTACAGGGTCAACGGCGGGCTACGAGGAGACTCTCTGGGTCTGTACAGAGTCAACGGCGGGCTACGAGGAGACTCTCTGGGTCTGTACAGGGTCAACGGCGGGCTACGAGGAGACTCTCTGGGTCTGTACAGGGTCAACGGCGGGCTACGAGGAGACTCTCTGGGTCGCTACACTTACAGCTCAGCTCTTGCCAGTAGTACGGTAGATTATTTCATTACAGATCTAGATCCAGTGTCTCTCAGAGCTTTCACAGTCAGCCCCCTCAGACCACTATCTGAAAAGGGTTCAGTCTAAGTCTGGGGCCCCTAGTGCCTGTGAACTGTTTAACAGCACATACCCATACAGACAAGTACACCCTAAAAACTAAGGAAGAACAACACAGCAAGAAGCAGCTCTGTGAAACTGAGGAATCCTTAGAGTCCAACCAGTTCTGGGAGAAATGGAACAACCTAAACAAACCCAGCAGGATGAATTGGCAAACCAAGATGGAAATACTTGGATTAATCACTGTAGTGAATTATACAGTAATGATGATCAGTACAAGATATTCACGAAATGGAAAACTCTGGAGGCGGTGATAAAAAAACAACCAACACCCTCTAGATTACCCTGTAACAGAACAAGAATGAACAGAAGTCATCCAGTCCCTGAAAGGAAAAAAGGCTTGTGGTATTGATGGAATCCTCAACGAAATGATCAAATACTCAGACCATAAAATCAGATTGGCTATACTAAAACTATTCAATACTATTCTAGCAACTGGAACTTTACCAGACATCTGGAACAAAGGTTTAATAACCCCAATTCATAAATCCGGAGATAAATATGACCCAAATAACTACAGAGGATTATGTGTATCCAGTAACCTGGGAAAAATATTCTGCAACATCATTAATAAAACGACTTCTCAACTTTGTTGATAACCACAATATTCTGCATAAATGCCAAATAGCCGCACAACGGACCCTATATTTACCCTCCAGACTCTGATTGATCAAGAATTAAACGTTAGGAAAAGGAAGGTATATGCCTGTTTAGTTGACTTCCAAAAAGCCTTTGATTCCATCTGGCACGAGGGCCTTTTCTATAGGCTACTTGAAAGTGGCATTGGAGGAAAAACATATGATTTGATTAAGAACATGTATACAAAAAGTGAACATGCCATAAAGATTGGAAACAAACAAACAGTGTTCTTCTCCCAGGGCCGGGGAGTGAGGCATGGATGCAATCTCAGTCCAATTCTCTTCAACCTATATTTAAAATGAATTAGCGAACCAATTAGAGAGTTCCACGTCACCTGGCCTCCTCCTGAACGACAGAGATCAGAGGTCTGCTGTATGCAGATGACTTAGTGTTGCTCTCACCTACTAAAGAAGGTTTTCAGCAGCACCTTAACCTCCTTCAGAGATTCTGTCAGACCTGGGCCCTGACAGTAAACACAGCAAAGACTAAGATAATGATCTTTCAGAAACAATACAGAAATCAGGTTACACACAATTTCTATTTAGACACCACTAAATTACAACACACAAAAAACTACACTTACTTCACACTGGCAAATTACCTGAGCACAATAAAATGCCCTAAACTAAGAAAAATGTTGACACCATACAGACTGAGTGAACACAGCCTGTAATTTGAATTGAACTGAGAGATGGACAGGTGATGTCTTTTTCCTTTTTTAAAATCCATGTCACCTGTTGAGCCCACATGAGATCTGAAACCTAAACAATAAAAAAATCAAAAAAGTTTTAATCAAATTAAAACTCAACACATGACTTTTTTTTTTAAACTTTATTTAAAACATTCCGTTTTAACAAAAAGGGCATAAAAGCTCCCTCACAGACTCCCACAGCTTGAATCAGAGCTGACGGACAGAAGTCCCCTTCCTCCAGCAGGTAGCCCCGCCCCCTGCCCACCTGAGAGATGAAACTTTAGTCTTTAAGGTGTCAGGTGATGGCGGCGGCAGCGCTGCAAACAATCAACACAAAAACAACCAAACACCTCCAAAATCACCTCCGTGAGCTGCTGCGTAAAAAGATGATTAAAGCTTTGAATTGTGCGTCTGTGGCCCCTGTGGGACGGACAGGTGAGTCTCCTCCAGGGGCCGGGAGTTAGCAGCGTGTGAACTCAGCTATTTGCATAGTTACAGACAGAAAGTTTAAACGTTCTGCAGATCAGTCCTGCTGTTTGTACTTTAGCATTAGCTGCAACAGTGTCGAGACCTGAGAGGGAAGAAAACCCAGCAAACTGTCAGAGGAGTTTGGTTTAAAGTCCAATTTACTGCACACGAGCTAAACGAGGAGCTCAACGTTTGAACCAACACGTCAGAAAGAGTGTAGTGTTTCAGATCTCTGAGTTTCAGCCCCTGATTTCTATTCAAACATGTAACTGTGCAGGTAAATGAGCGCAGACCGAAGGAGCAACACAGCAAAACAGAAATGAAGTGAAGCCAGCGGCCGCCAGACTCAATGTAAAATCTGGTTGAATTAAAACACCAGACTTCACAGGCAGCAGATATTAAAGTCCTGAGGCATATGTGCATCGAGTCGTATAAAAACAAGACACAGCTGTAGAGACACCATGTGGCCAGAAGTATGTGGACGCCCAACACCACACTGACTCTACAGCATCCACTCGTCTGGTGTCACGTGTTTATACAAACGGTCAGTTAATCTTTAACTTTAATTGAACAAGTGTTTGAAAAATGATTCAAACAAGGAAACACATCTTCAGTCTTTGGTTGAACGTCTCACAACTGGTACAAAGCAGGAGAGCTGCGAACTACTGGACGAATAGATGTGAGAATAAAAAACACCTTTAACTATTGTGATAATCAGCAACTGATTTTACTTTTTAAAGCAAAGATTCTCCAGCTTCTTAGTTTTCAGGACACCTGAAGACGTCACCTCGGACTCTTTCTGGATTCACCAGATTTATCTTTTTAAATAATCAGCAGATTCACTGATCTGTAATCATTAGTCGCAGTGAAAAGTGGCGCCCCCAGGAGTTTTTCCCGACCGAAACCCTAAAGACAGACTCAAGAAAGAGGAAGAGCAAAAATTCACATGACACTGGAAGCAGAACAAAAAAAAAAAAAAAAAAAAAAAAAAAAAACCCACACAAAGCAAAGAATCAGACGACGCAGACAAAAAATAAATCCACTACTAATAAACAAAAAAAGTCAGATTATAACTGTTTACAGTTTAATGAGCGCTCAGGCTGGGAAACACACCACTGAGGAGTGAGAACGAGTGTCCACATAGTTTTGGCCACAGAGTGTGTTTGTGTAGGCAAATGGTGACAAAGCTTCCCTGTGCTATTAAGGCTTTTTGTCTATATATATTTATATTTATTTATTTCTCTGCAGGTGTATTTGAGCTGATATGTGATTCAGAGGAGCGTCAGAGACAAACTGTCAGACTCTTCATCCGCACAGCTGCTGTATGCAAAGTGTCCTGCAGAGGCGATGGACAACCGACAGACAGACGGACAGACAAGAGACAGGCAGGCGTCTCTATGTGAAGGTGAGGCCGGCCTCGTTGTAAACCTGGAACACCTTCTCGATGGCGTTGACGTACGCCGCCGTCCGCAGGTCCAAACCCAGGTTGTACTTGTTGGCCGTCCGCATGATTTGCTGCATGAGGAGGGAGGAGAGGATGTAGAGAAGGAGAGCGTGTATGTAACGTATATGTATGTAAATGTTTCCAGGTCAGGGATCAGTACTTCAAACAGAGTGAACAGTGTGTGACGGCAGCAGGAAGCTGTTTCAGAGACCAGCTGGTGAACAGGGTGGGTTAAAAACAGTTCCTGCTGCCCCCAAGTGGCCAAAAACAGCCGTTACAGCAGGTCTGAGTCTGCAGGAGGAGCCTCCTGGGATTTACTCAGGGAAATATTCACACAGGTGTGCACAGATTTAGTGTCTCCACCCGGTTGTTTTGCTGTTTACTGTTTACAAAACTGATTTTAAGTTGATAATGAAAGTGAGACAGAGAAGTTTCAGACCGCCGTCGAGCTGATTCACACATGAACATTTATGAAAAGGTGTGTGTGTGTGCGTTACCCTGGCAGAGCGCTCCATGGTGTACGCCAGACCTGAGTGAACGATGTCCTTCTCAGACGCTCCCTGCAACCAGACACATGTTTACAACACCACAGAAGAAGAAGGAGACGTGTAGTAACAGTCGCAGCAGTATGTGTGTGTACTCACAGCGACCCTGGCCTGGAACTCAGAGGTGGGGACGATGGGAATGGCGCCGCCATGTTTCCCAAACTTCCTCTCTAAACTCTCCTGGACCGACACTGGGGAGAGAGAGGAGGGGGGGAAACAAACTCGTAGTTTATCATAAACCCGTTTGGTGTTTCGGTGGCTGACAGACGTTCACACTCTTGTGGTCACTCACTGAGCAGGTGGTAGTTGGAGTCGCGCTCGTATTTGAAGGTGAGTCGACCGTAGCTGACGTGATTCAGATTCTTCAACCACTCGAAGTACGAAACGGTCACACCGCCGGCGTTCAGGTACATGTCCTGGGACGAGGAGAGGAGGAGCAAACAGAATAAAATAAAACATCATTACACCTGAAAGGTTAAAAAGTCCCACTGACACATGATCTGTCTTTAGTCTCCACTGACCGGGATCACCATGATGTTTCTGTCCAGGAAGATGCGGTCGGCTTCCGGCGTGGTCGGACCGTTCGCTCCCTCGGCGATGATCTGAAACAGACACCGGGTCGGTGTACGGAGGCATGATGGGAAAACAGGACAGAAAAGCAACGGTAAGCCGACCAAAGCATAAATTTTCAAAACAACTGTTTCAATATTTTAAAAAGCTTTGAGAATATTTAAAGGCCACTGCTGAGCGTACAGATACCAGCGTCTTCACTTCCATAATCCTCCAGTGGTTTCATGCCATTGAACACAAGAGGGAGCACACATGTAGTATAAATATCTATTTAATAAATGGTTTGTTAAACTCTGTGTTACTTAACCTAAATTTCTTTGTCTGCTCCATATTTTTTCAGTTAAGAGCACATGTGCTCTTTGAGAAAAAGGTTAGTGTAGAGAAATTATACTGGGATTGCATGTGCTTCATTTATTTTTATTTGTAGTATTTATTTAGACAATGTGCCAGTACTTCGATATTTTACATGTATATATATATACACTTACTGTTTGGGCTCCTGTCATGTACAAGCTTCAGATAGCTTAAAAAAAGTTTCCCTTTTCACAAATATTTCTGATTGTACATGTATTTTAATGTTTTGTGAAAAAACTGAACTGATCTTGGGATCGTGCAGCGACAAAGACTAAAACTAACACTGAAACTAATAAAACCTAAACTAAAACTAAGCATTTTCAAAAAACTAAACTAGCAAACCCAAGTTAAAAACTGATTAAAACTAAACTGAAATTGAAAACAAAAAGTCCAAACAAAAACTAATGAAAAACCCTAAACTATAACAACCTCACACCAAAGGCATGCGTCTTATCCACTGTTCCATCGCCACGTCACCATGCAGCGCAGTGCGCCCTGGAGGCAACAGGAAGTAGCCGTGTAGTAGGAAACCAGTGAAGTGGGTTCATCCAGTCATTATACTCTAGAACAGCAGCAGAGACCGCTTCACCCCCACCCTTCACACTTCGTGCCAACCCATACGAGTTAGAGGGGATTTATTTTAGGAACATTATCCACTAATGGAAATGTATTTAGACACAGCCGCTACTGAAGGTTTTCACCACAGAACTAACGCTGCAAATCCATGAAAAGAAACTAAAAACTCCTGAACATTATTGATGGGGGGGGGGGGGTATACGTCCACTAGAGGCTCTGAATTTTGTTTTATTAAGTCTGTAGAATCAATCAGAATGAAAATGATCAGAACTATAAACAGAATACAGAAAAGTAAAAAGGATAATTAAAAATATAATAAGACATAAAAGAGAACTATCGAGTGAGTGTGTTTGTGTTACCTTGGCCTTGATCTTGTGTGCGTTGCTCTTGGTCAGCTGTTTCTCGCTGGCGGCGGGGATCAGGATGTCACAGTCGGCCTCCAGGATGCTTCCTTCGTACGGCGTTGAGTTCGGGAAGCCCACGATGGTCCCGTTGGCCTGGAGACGAAAATTAAAACAAAAGCCATTTAACCAGTCGATCAATTCATCCTGCTGTTCACAGTTTGCTCATTTGAACCACAGAACTAAAAGCTTTTACGTTGGAGGACCTTTGTGGTGAAACTGGATTAAAAAGTATGTTTCTTTAAGGACCTTCTGCATGACACTGTTCATCCAGCAGGTGGAGCATTGATCTATCCCCAGTCCTGACCAGTCTGTAGTCCCGTTCATTCATCTATCCCGAGTCCTGACCAGTCTGTACCCCCGTTCATTCATCTATCCCCAGTCCTGACCAGTCTGTACCCCCGTTCATTGATCTATCCCGAGTCCTGACCAGTCTGTACCCCCGTTCATTGATCTATCCCGAGTCCTGACCAGTCTGTACCCCCGTTCATTGATCTATCCCCAGTCCTGACCAGTCTGTACCCCCGTTCATTCATCTATCCCGAGTCCTGACCAGTCTGTACCCCCGTTCATTCATCTATCCCCAGTCCTGACCAGTCTGTACCCCGTTCATTGATCTATCCCCAGTCCTGACCAGTCTGTACCCCCGTTCATTCATCTATCCCCAGTCCTGACCAGTCTGTACCCCGTTCATTGATCTATCCCGAGTCCTGACCAGTCTGTACCCCCGTTCATTGATCTATCCCGAGTCCTGACCAGTCTGTACCCCCGTTCATTCATCTATCCCCAGTCCTGACCAGTCTGTACCCCCGTTCATTCATCTATCCCCAGTCCTGACCAGTCTGTACCCCCGTTCATTCATCTATCCCCAGTCCTGACCAGTCTGTACCCCCGTTCATGATCTATCCCCAGTCCTGACCAGTCTGTACCCCCGTTCATTCATCTATCCCCAGTCCTGACCAGTCTGTACCCCCGTTCATTCATCTATCCCCAGTCCTGACCAGTTTGTAGTCCTCCAGCTCTTTGGGATCGATGCCGTTGGGGTTCCAGATGCTTCCGTCCACTTCTCCGATTCCGACGCACTTCGCCCCGTTGCGATGAAGGTAACGCATGGAGTGCAGACCCACGTTACCGAAACCCTGCAGACAAAACAGAGGGCACATTAAAACCCATGAACATCCACTGATCCTCTGACCGGCGCTTTGGTCAGGTGTTGTGTTTTTACTACTGGACAGTTTGCCATGAAACATGATGCAGACACTGAATTATAATCCCTTTGGTGATCCACTTCATCAGCACTTTCTTTGGTTTATTAATCTGTCAATCGTCTTCTTGATTAATTGACTAATTGATTAGTTTATAAAGCATCAGAAAACTTTTTTCTTTTAAAATTTTTCACTATTTCCCGACATTTTCTGGTCTTAAATGATTAATATTGATAATAATCGTTGGTCCCAGCCGTAGTAGTGAAACATGCCGGTTACAGTTCCCCATGATAGATCCAAGAGGACTGAAGGATGAACGGAGGGAGGCTGTGAATCCAAGCTAACGTCACGCGCCTCTGCGGTCAGGAAGGGGCAGCCTTCAGTAACCAGATGAACTGAGTGTTTCACGGGTCTGTTGTTTTATTAATAAACACAACAAGAGCACGAGGAGGGGATTCCTCTCTTGACCCGTGTGCCAAAATAACTTTTCCCGATGGTTCACATGTACGTTAACGTCGTCTGCAGCAAACTGAGCCGGCTCAGTTGACATCATGTGACTTCAGTATTTCGGTCACTGGTGGTTGTAAAGAGGGTCAGACGCAGCGGTGGAATGTGACCAAGTACATTTACTCATGTCCTGTTTATAGAAAGCAGCAGGAGACGGCCTCCCTCCTGCCGACCCCGGCTTTAATGTACACATTTTTGAGGTACTTTAGTTTTTTCCTTTTCATGCCACTTTGTACTTGTACTCCACCACATCTGCAAAATTTTTTACTTCACATTTATCTGACAGCTTTTTACTTACTAATTACTTTAAAAATGAAGATTTTTACCCCCCAAAAATATATAGCACAAATACACAAATAGCTATAAATTAATCTGTTTGGGTCAGCCAGCTATTTGCCCCTATTACATTACAGACTACATGGAGATGCAATAAAGAAAAAATGATATTTTCATCCCCGCCTGGTAAAAAAAAAGCTCTATTTTAACGCAATAAATCATCAAAACAATCATCAGATAGATTATAATGCAACTGACAGATCGTCTAATACACCTGGAATGCAATTGTAACTGTAGATTTGATGAAAATAAACTAAAATACAACAGTTATCATACAATATTTATAAAATATCCCAGGTGCAATATTTACTGTTTAAAACCCCCAGCTGTTTTGACAAGTACAAAACATGAAGATTCTCATTTTCAAGCAAAAATACAAACATCAGATGGTTCCAGCTCCTCAAATGTGAGACTTTTCTGCTGTTCTTGGTCCGACATCACAAGTACACTGAATATTTTGGGGTCGTGGGCTTCACTGGACGACGTCAGGATGTTGTGATCGGCGTTTTCCTGATGCTTAACAAGCCAAACGACTAACTGATGATGAAAATAATCGTCAGCTGAGGCTCTGATATGCAGTATTTGTTAGTTTGGAAGCAGTCTTCTGACTCAAAGAGCTTAACACTACATGTCACATTCACTCATTCACACACTGATGTCACAGCCTTCAGCAGTGATTCAGTTTCAGTATCTTGACATGCAGACCGGGGGAGCCGGGGATCGAACCCGGGATGAAGAGGACGGACTGTACCTGGACGACGAAGGTCTTGTCCTGGAAGCCGGGACTCATCCCCAGCTGGCTCATGTAGGCCGCCTCGTTGATGAAGTTCTCGATGCCGTGGAAAACTCCTCGGCCGGTGGCGGAGATCCGCCCGTGGATTCCTCCCTGACTGATGGGCTTCCCGGTGACGCAGGCGTAAGCGTTGATGTCCTGAAGGGAAAGAAAGAGAGAGGTCAATGAAAGATTTGTCTACAAGTTCTTACTTATTTAAAGCATGTTAGAAGAAGCGAGACCAGCCAGCAAATCAACAAACACACAGCGTCGTGTCCCGTTTCAGGCTCCGCCTCCTTCAGCGTCACTAAAACTAGAGCTGAAACATTAGTTTAACAATAGATTACTCAACAGGAAATTAATCTGCATTTCACCATCTCTGCTGTTTTTAAGCAAAACAGTTTCAGCTTCACAGAAGTGATTTCCTGTCACCAAACTGAAGAGCTTTGAGTTTTGGACTGATGGTCGGACAAAACGCGACATCTGAAGACGTCACCTTGGATTCAGCCAAACCTGGGTTACATTCAACGCCACTGTTTTACTAACAGTGTCAACGCTTTGCACGGTCGTGTCTGTCTCTCTGCAGCTGATGGACTGTGATGAAACGTGGTTCAGATCTTCGTGTCCCCCTCAGGATGATGACCTCTAAGAACTTTGGTGACCCTGTGACTCTCCATCTAGCGTTAGCGCGCCAACACGTGTCACTGAAATCACTTGTTTCACTGTGTTTTTAAGTTTTTCCACAGAGCTGAAGTCTCCTCCTCTCCAAAACAAGCGGAGCAGCTGATTACAGCAGGTAATAAAGCTCGTTAAACGTCCCGTTCCTCCGACGCTCAGGCGACTCAGGCGTGACGCTCCTGTCGGCTGGAAATGTTTTAATAACGTTTGTGTTTCTTTCTCTGTGCTGGAGTTATTTTAAGACCTGGATGGTTTTATCCAGTTTGTTACTAACTTTATCATGTGGTCAAGCACAGCCTGTAGGTTTTCATTACATTCCAGTCAAATGTAAATGTTGCTCATGGATCGTGGTTACTAAATAATGATGGCTGTGCATCTCTTTGCACGGCGTGCAGGCGTGCAGCCTCCGTCAGCTGGTTAATCTGCCTAATCTTGTGGGCTGAAGGAACCTTTTAGTTCCTTGAAAACAGATCCGGGTGCTTTTGGTGGAGACGCGGCATATATTTCCCTGAGGTGTGAGACTGTGTATATGTGGCCCTGCGATGGACTGGCGACCTGTCCAGGGTGGACGCCTCCTTTCAGCCGACGTGGGCTGGGATTGGCTCCGGTGACCCCGTCCACGGGTTAAGAGGTTAATGGGTGAGTGAGTGTTTCATTATGTAGCGGTCATAAAAAGGAACTCTCCTCTGGTGAAGATGAAAGCTCTGTCAGATGTTTCCCATCTGTCCTTGACTGGAACAATGTGTCCTCGGTTCAGTCACGGGCAGCTGGGCAGCGAGCACCAGGTTTCAACAGTCCGCCTGAGGCAGCTGTGTAATTATCGTGCCTCACAGAGGCTAAATAGCCTGCTGCTCTTGTTCTTACATCCTGCACACTGGTTGCACTCTGTGTGTTTGGACTCAAACACATCCTGACTGAACGCTTTTACTTCAGAAGACTCCAGAACACGATGGTGAACATCAGCCTGTCAGCATCGCCGCATGCTTAAAATTCTCACTTTCTCAAACATGTGACGAGAAGTTCGTTTGAGTTTAGGACAGGAACAGGTTTATGGTTAACAAAAAGTAAAACATTATCTGCAGTGATGGGACAAAAACTCTCCTCTAGTATCAAACTGCTCTTTAACGCTAGTCACTCGTAAACCCGAGGATCCCTGAACGTGTCCCAGTCGGCAGGCTGAGATTTATCAGGGGACGCTGTAGAGTCTGAACTCAGGGGAGGCAGAGCCTGAACCAGGACCACGGAAGACCGCACCCTCCTTCATCAGCCCAGGCACCAGTGGAAACCAAGACAAGCCCGCTCCTAAGCAGGGTTTCCCACACACAAACGCAGGGACTCCCATCCAGTTCAGACCGGCTGAAAGACCCGAGCGAGCCTGAACCCAAAGCTGCAGATTTAAAGAGAAGGAGCTTTACCTTGGACACCGGTCCCCAGGTTAGTAGGGTGGGGGGGTCAGTCTGCCAACAACCAACAACAACAGCTGTGACTTCACGTGTGAAGCAGAAAGACAGACTACAGGGTTACGTCCTCACAGACCGCCGCCCGCCCGCCCTCTGCTATCAGCGTTATTTCATGCTGAGAAGGCAAAAGTGAGCATTAAAAGTCAACTTTCTGGATCAGCCTCCAACTTCAGCCGCACGAGCTGGAGCCGTCTCCAGGGTTACCTGGTTCAGACTGAAGGTCGACTCATCTATTTTTATTAGGAAATACATGTTGGGCGCCTGAGACCAGGTGCTCTAAGACAGGAACCATGTGAACACAATGTGCCTGTATTCAGGTCCTGCACTGAAGTACTAATACGAGCACAAGTCCTGCATTTAAAACGTTGTAACGTAAAGTGTATAAAGTCGGGACTTCCTCCGGTCTCTCGTGGCGGTTTAAGAAAGCATACATTGCAATGTTGTTGTCTGATCGGCATCCCAAGTAATGCAGGAAGTCGTTACAGCAGGCCTCAGATCTCTTATCTTCAGCTCATGGCTTTTTTCTTATCTGGAATGCGTTTACATATTTTCTTTATCTCGTTTTATCTCTTATCTTTTGGATGTTATTTACTTTCTACTTGTTTCTCTGTAAAGCACTTGTACCTTTGTTGTAGAAGTGCTATATAAATAAAGTATTATCATCTCTCCTGTATGCATGCAGCGGTGGTTTCCAACTTTATTTGATGTGTAAGTTTTACATTTTATCTGAACTCTAAGTTGCTGTTTTTACTTTGAATTTCTGCACAGCTGCTGCAGGCTTCCTTCTCGTCACCTGACTTTATTTGTCCTCTCCTGACTGTCAGACTCACATAGTGTCCCATGGTGTTGGCGAAGGTGTCGGCGATCCAGGACATCTCCCTCTCCCCGTGCTCATGTCCGGAGCGGGAACGTCGATGCCGGGCCCTGCGGAACCACAGAGACGTCAACAACACGACTAACTGGTGACGGAACCGCGAGTCTGAAAGTGTCTGTTGCTCATCACACAAGAGGAGTTAGTCAGGCGTGTTGCTTCTTCACAAATGAATGAATGAAGAATAAATCCAATAAAACGGATAAATAAATAAAGTGTCAGTACTTGAATCAATAAAAGCTGCAACATGTTAACATGAAGGAGTTTAATAATAAACTTCCTGTTCCTGTGATTTAGAGGTGACTCACCGATGAAGCCTTTCTTGGCGAGCTCGATGGTGAACCTCCTGGTGATCTTCTCCAGCTCGTTGTCCTAAAAATAAAAACACACACCACAAACTGCAGCTCTGTTTGTTTCCAGTCTTTCTGCTAAGCTAAGGTTAGCGCGTCCCGACTGCAGCTCTGAACTCACCGACAGGAGACAGAAACTCATCCTTTCGACAGCAGCAGCAGGCTTTCTGTAGCGTTCACCAAACTTAAACGCCTTACAATCACATAGTGTTCATTTTCACACGGGTACACAATTATTAAACTGATCTAAATGTAAATATTCTGCACGTTACTGCAGAAACTGACATTTAAATAACAATGAATGAAATGAACTTTCCTTTATTCTTCTTTTAATATCTTACATTTCGATTCTTGACCTGCAGCACTCGCTCTTTATCTTATTTTTCCTTCTGTGTAAAACACCAAAGTGAATTCCCTGCATGTGTAAACCTACTGACAGTAATGCTGATTCTGATTAAGGGCCTTTACATCAAGTGCCTCCCGACAACAACCTATCATCACTAGAATTAATCCATTATTGTGACCTGGACCCAAATAAGTGACACTGGATGGGTGAATTAACCAGTGAATAAATGATTAATTTAAGTGAATTTACAACATTTAAGACTTTCTGAAGGCTTTTTTATTTTTTACATTTTTTAAAATTCACTGTCCTGAACAACTTCCTTCCTGGAACTGTGGAAAGGTCGGAGGTCAGCAGGCCTCGCAGGGCTGCACGCGTTTGGAGGCTGACGTGTTTTGCAGCAGAGAAAAATGGGAAAGCGCAAAGGTCGAGCAAACATGTGCAGAGCGAGAGAGAGAGAGGCACGGACTCCCGGCGTGTCTCTGCAGGCTGATGGCTCAGCATTTCCTGTCGGCAGCGGGTTGACAGGGCGGTCAGCGTACGGGAGGCCGGTGAGGTCGAGACCACAGCGTTATCAGCAGTTAGAGGAACACGCTGCTGTTTACATTTAAAAACTGCAGAATTATTTCCTGGGTGTTTACAGGAACACAGAATATCTGAAAACCTTCATATATTCTAGATTCATTAGACACCAAGTGAGATATTTCAGAACCTTTTCATAATATTCTTATTGTCTGAGATGCACCTGTCTGTGTTCAGTATATTAGGGATGTCACGAGACCTGCAGCGACTGCTCCGCCTCGACTCCTCGAACAGGCCGACGCTTCACCGTTTGATCAACTCAAAATCACCAAAGGTGACGACGCAGTTTGCAGCTCTGAGAACTGAACGTCTGTCCAACGGTCCTGTGACTGCGGGTCTGAAAAGGTCGATAAGATCCATTTCAAATCATCAATAACTAGTTTTTCAAGATAAAAATCTCAAACTACTGCTAATATATAGAAAAGCCAAGAAAATAAAGTAATTAATGTGAATATATTAACATGAAACCACCTCTCATCTGTCCCGGACATCCTCTCACAGCTAGTTATTTTTTTACCGTGGTATCGACAGTTCTCATAAATATATGGATATAAATAACTTGATTCTTTTGTTTTATTTTATTTATATGCTGGGTGTAGCATGAAGGACTACCAGGCCACTGTGACAGTATCACGACTCATCACGAGGCCTCGGCGCCATGCCATCATCATCAATAAAGTATCGATTCAAATATCGATTCATCTCGTAAATCAACTCATCGGTAAACTGGTTATTTGTTTTTTCTATCAAACATCAGAAACTGATCTTAAGAGTCTAAAACTTTATGATATTCAGTTTACTGAGATATAAAACCCTCAAATGAAACCAGAGACTTTGTTCTTAGAAAATGACCCAAACGACTGATCACAGGGAAAAACCAGTGAGCTGCAGACTCGAGGTGAAACCGCAGGTTTACAGTAGCAGCCGGTAACGAGAGTGAACCAGGAAACCCTGGCAGGAAGCTGATGATCCTGATCTGCTGGTACAATCATAACAAATGTTTCTGCAGGTCTGAACGGTGTCCGTTTAAACCTGTTTTATCGTCTGTCCAATCGCTCAGAGACAAGCCAGCGTTTCAAGGTTTGTGTGCTGCTCTTGTTCCCGAGGTATTTATGCTGTTGTGTTTCTCCTTTATATTTATTTATTTGATTCACTTTGTTTTCCCCTACTGTGTGTACTAAAAACATAAAAATAAATTTACTATCAACTTCCTGCTGAGGATCATCACAAGGGGCCCGAAGCCTTTTCTGTCTCGTCGTCCTTTATGTGTTTGTTTTGACACTTTGACTCCCGTTGGTTCAACCTGGTAAACTTCCCTCGAGTCGTGATACTGGAGAACAACGAGTGAGATCAGAAAGGTCGTGTTGAAACTTACAGAGTAGTTCCTCGGGTTGATCTTCACTCCAGCTTTGGCTCCACCAAACGGCACATCTGGAACACCACAACAAACACTCACTTTCATTTGTGGGCTCCAAAGTGCTGGACGCCAGACGTTTTAAGGGTCAAGACTTGGTTTCAGGGTTCAGGAACGAATTATGTCAATGAGACGTCCCCACGAGGACAGAGGAACAACCGTGTGTGTACTCACCGACGACGGCGCATTTGTAGGTCATCAGCGAGGCCAGAGCTTTCACCTCGTCCATAGACACATCTGTACTGTAACGGATTCCTGAAACACGCAAACAACAAAACTTTTGTGTAAGTAGACTCTTCAGTAAGGAACCAGGTCTCACCTCAGCTCCTGTCGAGGTCCAAAGTGTTGGAGCACAGAGCTGCAACACATGTTCAATAAGTTGGCAACGATATTAATAATCGATCAGTCGGTTTGAGTCTTTTCTTTAGTAAATTAAAGGCAAAATTCGGATTCCAGCTTCTTAAATGTGAATATTTTCAGGTTTTTTTGCTCCTCTGTGACAGTAAACTGAATGTCTTTGGGTTGTGGACAAAACAAAACGTCCAGGGACGTCATCTCCGGCTTCGGGAAAAACTGATTTTCACCAATTTATAGACCAAACAATTAATCGATTAACAGAGAAAATAATCGACACGCAGTAACCAGTCTTTTGTTTGAGACGTTTACCAACCTCCCAGTTCGACACCACCAGAAAACCTCCTGTCTGTCTCCTGGCAGGATGTTGTTACTAAAACCAAAAACTTGACACATCAACATACAGCCAGGAACAAAATACACCATAAAAAGCTTCATGAGCTGCAGCCGCTCACATGCTGAAATGTCCCTGTGGGCTGTTTATGTCAGAGACGGGGTTAATAGAATAAAAACCTAGAACAGGTTAGTAAACATGTTTAGCTTAGCATTAGCATCTACAGTTAGCTTGCTTCTTGCTTTAACTACGACCTACAAGAGTTTAACTCCGACTATTCATATGAAAAGAGTGCTGGTTTACTTGCCAAACTTGTGGTGGTCGATTAACGTAATCATTTACGTCCCGTTGCTGCCATCACGTTAATTATTACCGTTGGCTACAAAGAGGCTACAGGTTTATTGTTGATCATGTAAGTTTTAATTTAGAAAAGGTTACACTGGGTTTGAGAGTCTGGGTTACAGTCACAGAATCCCTTGTAGCTCTGCAGTATTATAAACTCCCTGGTTTACACACAGCAGGTGATACAACATTCATTATAACCACAAGTGACTTGAGGCTTGGGCTCTAGCTCAGGGGCTCGGGCTCTAGCTCAGGGGCTTGGGCTCTAGCTCAGGGACTCGGGCTCTAGCTCAGGGGCTCGGGCTCTAGCTCAGGGGCTCGGGCTCTAGCTCAGGGGCTCGGGCTCTAGCTCAGGGGCTCGGGCTCTAGCTCAGGGGCTCGGGCTCTAGCTCAGGGACTCGCGCTCTAGCTCAGGGACTCGCGCTCTAGCTCAGGGACTCGCGCTCTAGCTCAGGGACTCGGGCTCTAGCTCAGGGACTCGGGCTCTAGCTCAGGGACTCGGCTCTAGCTCAGGGACTCGGGCTCTAGCTCAGGGACTCGGGCTCTAGCTCAGGGACTCGGGCTCTAGCTCAGGGACTCGGCTCTAGCTCAGGGACTCGTGAGCATCTCTGGTTTATATTGGACAGACTGGAAAGCTTTAAAGATTCAAATATCTGAACCCCAAACATGGACGTCATGCTAACAGGCTGAGTGGAGTCTTCCTGATTTATAACACTGGATGGATGCAGTACTTGGATCATAGCGCACTGTGGAAACTCCCACCTCTGGGATCCATTATCCACGGAGAGCAACTGTTCCAGGTTGACTAGATTAGACTTTATTGTCCACCTTAGTGGAAATTTGTCTTTGACTTTTCCAAAACATAAACATACAACCATGAAAGCACAGTTATGAAATATGAAGAGTACAACACAGCGCCACCATTAAACACAACAACTGTACCGTGAGCGGAAAACAGCAGCAGCAGCGGGAGGGAACGAGGTCTGACGGGGAATAAAAGATCTTATATTTGTCCCGGGTCCCTGAATCGACAGCCAGACGGAGTTTAGTGGGCGCCTACAGATATCTGTCTGGCCTTCCTAAGCACTGTCAAATACGTCACCGAGCTGCTTTTGTAACTTGCCAATCATCTTCTCTGCAATATTAAAACTTTTGGAAAGCTTGTTTCTGTCCCAAGCTGTAAAATGCTTTCCCCGGGCCCCTGAATGCCATCTCAAGTACGTGTCGACTGACCCTGAAGCTCCTCAGCTTCTAATTAAAAACAGCAGCTGGTCGGCTCTCTGAACAACACTCCACTACTTCCGCAGGCTGGCTGTTCAGTACAACGGGGGTGATGTTACTGTACGCGTTCGCATGTTGTCTTAAGACTCGTCTCGTTGGCCCGTCCGCATTCCCCCCGTTGTAAAACATGTGGAAACGTTTGGAAAGTATTTCTGCGGGTGTGTTAAAGTGAGTTCCCTCTGCTGCTGCTGAAACGGGCTGCGTGAGAGTGTCTGGAGTGAAGCCAACACATGCAGGCCTGCTCGCCGCTGCAGCTCAGACAGACAGACGCTTCTTCGTTTCATCACTACACGGCCTTTGAGACGTGGCGTTCAGAGTCTGAGAGCTGCAGCGAGAAGTAAAAACTGTCCACAGGAGCGAGAGAGGAGAAAAGAGGAAGAAGAAAAGAGAAGGAGAAAATAGTAACCTGAGAAGTCAGCGGAGAAAGAGAGAAAGGAGGGTGACTCAGTCAGGGTGTGGTCATCATAACAGCTTTTTGAAACTCTGAATAACTCCTGAGCGGCTCTGCAGAGAGGAAACAAAGACACAACACAGTTCCAGCCACGACGTGTGTGTCAGGTAACGTTTAATGACCTGCCCACAGACACTCAGCTCACTCTGTGCACCAAGACAAGTATTAAGTACTCCACCCTCACAGGAGCCGTACATCCTGCTTCATATTTAGAGAGTTTAATACCCGTCCTGAGTGTCAGAGGCTGCATACCATACTGTGCCAGACAGATTCTAGTATTAATCTACTCCTTTGTCTGTTTAATTATTTATTTATGCATGTATTGATGTGTCCCCGGGGCCACAAACAGACAGCACAGAGAAGGGGGGGGGGTAAATTCTACCTCTGTTCATCACTGACGTCGCAGTTGGAGGTTATGTTGTGCTGGATTATACTGAGAGCCGCTCACATGGAGATGATGCAGCTCCATTAAAGGGAGAAGGTCCGATTTCATTGTGGGGCCAAATAATTGAGGCGGAGGGTCAGATCTGGTCTGCAGGTGGCCCCTGATGGATTATTTAAAACCTTTATATAAAAGGGGATAACAGTCCAAGACTAAACTGTACACGGCTTCATCGTCTTTTTCTCACAATCTCATATTTGGGTTGATTTAACCAACTTCTTTGTTTCACTCCAACATCTGGAAAGTTTCAAATACTTACTGATACTTGTTGAATATAAACAGCAGCGTCTCTCTTCCCTTTACCTTCCCAGTGTCTGTGTGAGAGCTTTCCCATCAAGACAACCTTACAAAAGCTGCGTTTCCACCAACAGGAACTAAACCCCGGAACTAGGAACCTTTGGAGGAACTCACTGCGTTTCCACCGCAGGGACCAGGGTCTAAATTTAGTTCTGGGGTCCTGAGTTGTTGTTTTAAGTTTTCATCAGTCGGGAGGTTTCTACACAGAGCTGACGTCGGTCTCCTCTCTCAAACAAGCGAACAGCTGATAATGATGCAAATATGATGCCTGTGCATCTATTTGTAGGCGTTCAGGCCTGCAGCCTCCGTCAGCTGCTTAATTTGCCTGATCTTCGTCGGTCTTTAGACCGCGGTGGAAACGCACACAACAGTGTGCTGAAGGAACCTTTTAGTTCCTTCAAACCAGACCCAGGGACTAAAAGTTTTTAACAGTTGAGTTTGGTGTGGAGAACCAGCGGGACTCAGCAGCAGGATGGTTTCACCAGAGAGACGGCGGCCTGATCTGTCAGCACACGTACACTCTACAGCTGGTCAATCATTTATTTAGAAAAGCTTGTTGTTGTGCAGCCCGGCAGACAAAGCTGCTGCTGGTAGAAACGAGTCTGAATAACAAATGATTAAACCAGCCTCTGTGGGAGACACCTGAGGAAACGCCGTCTCACATAACCTCACACGCACACACACCCCCCGCCCTGCTGCCCGGAGCGCCACATGTGGATCCATCCGCCGCTGAAAATAGTCCCAAACAGATGCACTTTTCCTCCCATTGCTTTAATAGAACTACAGCGAGCAGCTGTTTGAGGAAAGATAAAACTTTCAGACAACAGACAGGAAGTCGGACGGGCCTGATGGTTTGGGTCAGAACAGAGTGACCACGTGCAGACTGGGGCCCTGCAGTGCGCCGGCTGTTTGTTTCATGGTTTGGGTGCAAACGTAAGAGCTTTAAATCTACCAAGCAACCTAAAAGCAGCACAGGTCTCTGGTCTGAAGGTCCAGATCACTAACAGGACTACTATATTTACTGACTACCACAGCAGCAGGTCCAGCAGGTCCAGCAGGTCCAGCAGGTCCAGCAGGTCCAGCAGGTCCAGCAGGTCACCTCCGCACAGCAAACACAGTTAGTCATTACTCAGCCAAGAGGAGACAACACACAGGACGTCTGCTCAGCCCTCCACAGCTTTTAGTACATGCTTCAAAACTAAAGGTGTATTACTACATCCACTACTGCAACACGTACTGCTACTGCGCCACGTACTGCTACACTGCGCCACGTACTGCTACACTGCGCCACGTACTGCTACACTGCGCCACGTACTGCTACTGCAACACGTGTAGCTGGTTCCCCTCCCAGCTGGGATCAGTAACAGATTAGCAGTCAGCGTTTGATCTGCAGCCAGACTTCCTGCGGAGAACATCACAGTCTGATGGGATTAACAAGTCTCACATTTCTGTTGACTAATTGGCGTGACTTTGAGCCCCGAGCAGCGTCCTGAAGGTTTCCTGGAAACATCCCGCCGCTGCTGTCGAGGGAACAGCTACGAGCTGAGTTTAGAGTTCAGGCCGGGCTGAAAAGACGGGAGGAACATGGGAAGCAGGCCTCTGAACGTCTGCGTCCCTACAGCGAGCCTCGGCGTTGCAGAGCCAGGTCACCAACTTTATTAGTACAGAAGCTGTGAAGCAAACATGCAGCCCAGACTTAAATCATCGCGGCTCTACGTGGTTAACTCACACACAGGACACATGTCAGCACTTTAAAGTGCAAACTGCAGAGAACAGGCACAAAACCATGCACAGGTTTTGGGTCAGCGGGTGCTGTAACGCCACCTCCAGCTAGCAGTTTGGCGGTATAACTGCAGAACGACGCGGACACCAACGCACATTGCTGACTCGACTCTGAAGGAGGCTATAAATCAGGCTTTACTCTCAGTCAGCCTGGACTGCTCTCATCAACGTTTAAGACTTTAGTTCCAAACCGGTCTGTCCCTTAAAACGGTCCTGGTTGATCAGGCCAGGCTTGGTCAGGGATTAACTGCTCTACCTCCTCGGCAAACAGAATCTTGCTCAATCTTCTTTGTCTGTTTTTAGGGAGTGCTCGTCTGCACCACGTACTGCTGCCGCTCTCCTACTGAGCAGAATCCCTCTGCCGACCTGGTGTCTGTCTGTCGGTCTGTATTCTGAGTGGGTCAGATGGTTTCTTGGCCTCAAGACGCCTGCACATCTGTCTGTGCTGCAGTCTGAACATCGTGTCAACAGACCACACCGAGCTGCTGTCGCACTACGAGGCAGGAAACAACGAGGCAAACAAACCTTCAGTGCACATCACAGCAGAGTCTCCAGGGTGAAAACACACCGAACCGTCAGCATTCCTGTCAGAGGAGGAAACCTCAGCACCTTAAAACACCGTCAACACGCACAGTAACAAATATTACGTCACCTGCACACACACACCCTGACTAAAACTACACAAGGATGTGGAATTGCAATTTAAATCAACAAAGCGGTAGGAAGAGTAATCTTTAATTTCACTCTCCTCAGCTGACACAGTCTCACACTTTGAAATTAATCATTATCTTTTTAGGCAAACGTTTCTGTGAGATGAATATCTTTAGGTTGGTGGATTGTTTTCTGTTGTTTTACAGAAACAAAACAAAACGACGAATCCAGAAAATTATCATTTGCTGCAGCTTTTAAATTACTGCTCCTTTAAAGCAGCTGTGGTGGAAGGATGCAAATAAATAAATAAGGTTAATTAAGGTTACCACATGTTTTTAGACACAAATACACAACCATGACATCTGTTCTTTCCTTTAAGGATCTTAGTTAGCTGCCTGAGAGATACTGTCGCTTGTCACGTTTGTTTCAGGTCTGGAGCCGAAACAACAAGTCGCTTCAGTCCAACCTCAAACTTTGGACGTCAATAACAATATTTAGGAAACCTGACTTTTGCACAGGTTACTCATGAGTTACTGATTAGAAGTTAAAGTTCATAGTTTTTAGACACAAAACAAGAGCTGAAACCATCATTAATTAGTCGTTAGAAAATAACTGACTCTTTGTTTTAATCATTCTTAATGCAGAAATCTTAAATATTTGCTGGTTTCAGCTTCTCATGAGGATTTGCTGCTCTGTCTTTGTCTTACAGTAAATTAAATATGCAAACCAAGCGGTTTAAGGACATCTGAGGAGCTGTTGTTAATATGAATGTAACATTTCCTAAAGTTTAAATGAATCTGTGATGAAGCTCCTCTCCTCCTACGCTGCTGTCCTCGTCTCTCCGAGCTTGTTTTGCCTCGTTGGGATCTAATCAGTCCTGTTTGTTTTGTGTTCCCACCTGAATCTGAATCCCCTTCAGACGGACTCCACACACACCTCTGCAACACATCAGAGTCCAGAACCCAAAGATATCCAGATTATAATGAGAGCAAAGCCGAGTTTAATGCTGATTAAAGACTCTAATAATAAACATCAATACTTCTATACTGGTTCTCCGGGTTTCCTCTAGTCTCTCATAAATATTAGAAAACGTCCTTATTCATTAGAGGCAGAACATAAATAGTCATGAGAAGCAGATGAAATCATTATTACAGCCTTTAACACGTCTCTCCTCCTGCAGTCTAATCTCATTATTATAATATTCACTGTTATGATATTCCTCATGAGATGTGTGTTTTTTACACTTTGACATCTTTTTAAGCTCCTCTGAGTCACTTTATTCTCATGATATTTAATGAAATATACAGTAATGTTCAGATATTTCTTTGCAGAGCAGCTACAGCCAGTGAATCTGGACATTTCTGCTTTTTAAGATGACTAAAACCATTAAAAACAATGCTAAATAGTGATGTTCTCCCTGTCTCGTGTCAGGTGCGGGTCTCACCTCCCTTGCAGGGCGTCCTGTGCTGGCTGTGCTGGGCCCGGTAGCCCTCCACCACCTCCCACTCGCCGCTGTCCCTCTTGATGGGGAAGCAGACGCTCAGGACGTGGTTACACGGCTTGATGATCTTCAGGATCCCGCGGACCCGCTTCCTCTTCTGCTCGGCGCTCTCCCGGGTCCGCAGGCCCTCCACCAGCTTGTCCTCCACGATGGCGGCGCCCCGGTCGAAGAAGCCCTCCACCATGGTGAAGAAGTTCGGGTCGTCGGCCCGGTCCACGGCCTGGCTGTAGCCGCGGTACCGCAGCAGGGACGCGGACGCCGGGAGAGCCGAGTCCGCGGCGGCGGAGCGGCCGGAGCCGAGGACGCTGCCGGCTCCCCGGGAGAGGAGCTCTCCGAAACACCGGTACATGTTCTGGTTCTAGTGAAGCGACAGTGTCGGGAGCAAGCGAGGAAGTGAGCGGGGAGTCCGGACACTTGTACCGCAGCAGCGGCGGCTCCTCCTCCTGCCGCCCCCGCTGCGTGACGGCGTGCGTGACGGTTTACCGCTTTTAAACGCTTTAGTAACGCGTTCACTCTCAGCTGAGAGACCCAGAGAGTCAAGTTTACACCTCCGACATGTTCAATTTTAACTTTTTAACATATTTACCGCAAAGTTACGGTCGTTTAATCTAATGTCAAACCAACCGGAACGGGTACAAAGGAACTTCCGGTTGAAACATTCAAAATAAAAGCATATATTAATTAAACTTTTAAAGGTTTGGGAGTTTTCACATTTTCACACAATTGGAAATGTATTGAAATACTTAGTAATTTAGTTATATTTAGCTAGTTTTAGTTGTTTTTTAACTTGTACAGGCTGGAACTCTGAGGACACTGAGGTGTGAGTTTCTACCATAGGTGTCATTTACACTGGGGACGCTGGGGACGCTGGGGACATGTCCCCATCACTTTTTTAAAGCAGAATTTGTTAAAAAAAATAAAAACCTTCTGAAATATAGCTTGCAGTTAAATACCTAATGAAAATGCTTTTAGAAATTCGCACAGTGAGAACATGCAATGCAATTAAAATATAGAAGAAACATGTGCATTGTCCCAAAAAAAGTAACTTGAGCTAAGAAAACAAAACAAGCTACTGATTATAAAATTACCCAAACACGTGCAGCACCGATCAGTAACTTTAACAACTTCTTGACACAGTTTCTTCTTGGCCAAGTTTCCGTTCTCTCCCTGTGAACATGACAAAAGAGGAGGGACGACTAAATCATGACTCAGCAGGACGATATTACGTGAGAAAAGTTGATCTACAGGAGAAACAGATCTGAAAGCAGCACAGAATCTGCAAAAAGAGCTGCACTGATTTAGATTCTGTTATATTTATATATTTTGATTTGTCACCTGCCACCTGAATCTTGTGTTTCCTTTTACATAAATAAAAACATTTCCACCGTAAATTGGTGCAGAAACTTTCACCAGAATGCAGGAAATGAAGTGTTTAATGATCAAAATTTACTGAGGGAGGCCCCCCAGACCGCCGCTCTTATAGCTCAGCATTGAGGATATCTTTAAAACACTGTTTAAGGATCTTTTCTTCTCGTTCTTGTGAACCTGATATCGTGTATCGTGATGTCTCGCATCTCTTTACAGCCCCAGTCTGAGCCCCTATGTCACCACCACTTTCAACACAAAATGACGCCCTTGCCTTCTACCAAAAAAAACTTACACATGTTGTGTATTTCACTTGGCTTCTAGTACTAATATATATATGAGCTCAGTATTTCTAAAATTCAGTGTGACCCTGACAAACAGCAGAAGTGAAACCGATTTAGGCTGATACAGTGGAATAAAAATAATTGTGTTATTTAATATAGTTCATAAAATGATCTATATTAAATAATATGACTTTTTAAAGAGTGTGCAATAAATGCACCAGTAAGATGAGCAACAAAACTAAAATTCGAATCACTGCCATGTACAGGATATATACAGTATTTCACCAAAGTGAGTCCACCTCTCACATTTTTGTAAATGTCTGATGTGACAACACTGAAGAAATGACACTTTGCTCCAGTGTAAAGTAGTGAGTGTACAGCTTGTACAACAGTGTAAATTTGCTGTCCCCTCAAAATAACACATCACACAGCCATTAATGTCTAAACTGCTGGCAACAAAAGTGAGGACAACCCTAAGTGAAAATGTCCACATTGGACCCAAAGTGTCAATATTTTGTGTGGTCACCATTATTTTCCAGCACTGCCTGAACCCTCTTGGGCCTGGAGTTCAGCAGAGCTTCACAGGTTGCCACTGGAGTCCTCTTCCACTCCTCCATGACGACATCGCCGAGCTGGTCACAAAGTGTCATTTCTTCAGTGTTGTCACATGAAAAGATATAATCAAATATTTACAAATATGTGAGGGCTGTACTCACTTTTGGGAGATACTGTACACTTAAATGTGACAAAAGGGCCACATCAGAAACTGATTGTTACTTTTGATTTTGCCCCCCCTTTGTTCAGGGACACATTACACTTCCTTGTTGGTGTTAATCTGACTGCAGACATATATGTCTGCTATATAAAGAATTTGTATTTATAAAATACACATTAGATAATAAAAAATAACTGAAATGAAACATTGTCTCCTTTGAATTGCGGTGTTACGGTTCAAACACCAAACATAACAATAGACGTAACACCAGGAGAAGAGCTTACTGCATGCAAGTTTATTTGAATACGAATAAATGAATAAAAAACGATACCAAACACCACAAAAAACTGGATGCAGCAGAGAGAGAGTTGAACACTCGACTACCAATATAGACACAGCCCACAAGTCAGCACAAGGGCCAGCCAATCAGATGATCAAAGGGAAACACAAAATAAAACAGGATGTAACAGCAGGTCTGATGGAGTCTATCCGCTCTCTGAACTTGATTTGAATATCAGCATAAATGTTTATTCTACAATAATATAAACTGTCACGATATGAGAAAACACAGTCATTTCCATAATCTTAATCCCTAATAATGACACTAAGGTTTAGAGTTAGTATGTTTATGTGTGTTACTTTCATGTCAAAAGAAAAACTAAAATAAACAATTTATTAAAATGTTCAGGTGTTCAGGATGGTGTCTCAGTTTACCTCAGTGAAGCTTCCGTTAAATTCAAACTTTCCACAGGTTTTATCTTCTTGTTTCTGTGTTACAAACTATTATCTGTTAAACTGAGAGAAAAGTCTGGTGTTGGTGGTAAGAAGCTTCAGAGAGCGAACTGCTTATTCACATGAACTTCAAAAATGAATCAGGAATATAATGTAAAGATTAACTGTAGTTCTCCACCTCTCCACAACATCTGAACTAAACAAAGTCCAGGTCCAGATGGAGGAGGTGTCTGAGTGTGCAGCAGAAGGAGTGGAGGAGTCTCAGTGTGTCTGCAGAGACTGTGTAGAAGGACAGAGCAGCAGCAGAGCAGTCCAGATCCACTGATGATCCTCTGTCACATTCAGAGGAACACACAGGGATGATGGTGGACTTGACTTTGCGTCTGACAGTGGAGCTGATCTCAGAGCAGTTCAGACTGCAGCACTGTTGGGATTCCTCTGTCAGTCACTGCTGGATGAAGCTCTCCTCTCCACTCTACCTCCCAGTAACATGGCCCAGTCAGAGCCTCTCCACACACAAGCTGATGCTGCTGCTTCAACCTCTCTGGATCATCAGGACACAGCTGATCCTCTCTCAACACCTCCACCTTTCTGACCCCTCACACTCCGACAGAGATCACTTCCATCTGATGAGAGAAGAAGACAGAGAGCAGAAGTCATAAATCAGAGTTTACAGAGACTCCCTTCATCAGCTGTCAGTTTGATGAATGAGGACCACTGTCTCTATACATCTTGTGATGCTGTCAGCTGGAATCCAGCTTTATTTCCTGGAGACATGAACACAACAACAACAACAACAGTTGTCTTCACATCAACTCAAACACATGATCACTGCCTGTTCTGTGTCTTTCTGTCCAATCCTGAAGCCTGTCATCATTCTCCTCTCACAGCTTCACTGAGGAAAGCAGCCGCTGAGGAGGTTGGAGGTTTACAGGAAATACTGGATCTCTGCTTTGATACTAACTGTGTTTAGTACAATACTGCTGAAACCAGCATGGACTGACTCCAACCCTCTACTGACCTCAGAGTCTCCAGGCTGCAGTGTGGACTCTCCACAAGATCAGACAGCAGCTTCACGTTTGAATCCCTCAGGTTGTTGTTATTTAGCACCAGTTCTCTCAGATGGGAGGGGTTGGACTTCAGAGCTGAGGCCAGAGAAGCACAGCTGATCTCTGACAACCTGCAGCCCCTCAATCTGAATAAAGAATAAATGATGTAACTTTATTAAACACTGAATGATTTGAAGCAGGAACATTGTCTTCTAATCTGTTCAGAGTTGAAGGTTTATAATGTATAATATCAGCCTCATGTCTGCACTTTAGTGTCACCACAACTTTCACATCATTTTAATCTCAGCACAGAAGGAAAAAATGGTGTCATTTACTTTAACGACTAACAGCGGACATTTTCTACAGTTTCTTTAAGAAACACAAGTCTTTGTGACTGCAGACTAAATTTAGTAAAAGAAACGTGAAAATATGAACAAAAAAATTTACAACATTATGGATGGAAGTTATGTATGAACAGAAATTAGGTTCAATTGTTAATTAAACATATCAGATCTACAATAGTAACAGTCAGTGAACTGACCTCAGAGTCTCCAGTCTGCAGTGTGGACTCTCCAGAAAACCACACAGCAGCTTCACTCCTGAATCCTGCAGCTTGTTGTCACCCAGGTCCAGCTCTCTCAGATGGGAGGGGTTGGACTTCAGAGCTGTGGCCAGAGAAGCACAGCTGATCTCTGACAACCTGCAGCCCCTCAATCTGAATAAAGAATAAATGATGGAGATAAAAATCCATTTCTAATCCAATCAGATGTGTTCAGGTTTTAAATGTGGAGCTCAACATTACTATGTCCTAATCAATGAGCTTTTCCCTAAAATGAGTAGAGGGACTTTGTCATTGTGTTATTGTGGATCATCATAATGTCAGCCTTCTACAGACATCATCCAAATATCAGCACAACATTCATACACCTATTCATGTCAACACAGATCAGTAACAGTGGGCCAAAATACCTGCTGACGAGTGCAGAAGTCTCACTGAGAGTTACTGAAATCGACTGATTGCAGTGACTACCTCAAAAGGTTGTGCAACAAAATATTAAGTTCAGGGTTCCATCATTTTTGTCCAGGCCAGCTTCATTAGTTTGTTTTTTAAAATGATTCTGTTGAACCACAACTCAAAAGCAACGTCTTAATTTCATTAGTTGAATTTCAGTACTGTTACGACCCAGGGTCGTGTGTTTGGGTTGGGTTGTGTGTTCTCCCTCTCAGGTAGTGGCCCTTCCCCACATGCCTCGGCTGCATGAGTGAGTGGCAGCAGGTGTGCCTGATCACCACTCAGTGCCTGGAGCACAAGAAGGCTTGGTTTTTTCACAACAGTTGGTCTGTTTCCCTTTGTACCTGTTGCGACCACACTACAGACCAACACCCGTGAGCAGACCACTGCCAGCCCGTCAGCCCAGTGGACAGAGGCAGCCCATTCAGTAGTGAGATGATGCTTTATGAAGCATTGAAGCTTTCCATCCAGTGGGTTCACTCATGGGCCGAAGCTTCACGGTGCTTCCTTTGCTCTAGTGTGCCATCAAGTGGACAATAAATGTAAAACAGGCAGAGTCATTATAACGGCAACACAGCTTTGATGTGTGAAGCTTTGAATTGAATAAATTAATGAATGATGTTTGATGCCAATACATGACTGATTGGCTTTTTAATAAGGTGTCTGTCTTTATGATACAATGACAGGGTCAGAAGGAAAGTGGAAACAAGGGAGAGGGTTATGATAACTTGGTTTGTGACTTTAGATAATAGAGAACATTTTATTCATCTTCATTTAAAAATAACCCTTCCACAGTGCTTCAGGCGGTTTCTTTTTTGGAGATGATTTTACCTGCTTTAGAAAATTATTATTAGGGTAATATGGGGTAAGAGTTTAATTCTTACCAAAGCCATAAAATGTCAACACTTTCTTTTCCTCTGTTTCATCACAATTTTTAAAGTTATTTGATCAAAATAAATTCTGACATAAGTTGATAAACTTTTTTAGTCATTTGAAATGAGCTGTAGATAAAATCTAATTGTGTTCAAGTTCAAAAGTCCACAAAATGTTGAAGAGGGTCCGTTGCATTTTGCTGCTCCTTTCGGATCGCACGCCAAACCCGCAAAACGTCTCCTGAATCAGTCACGTACGGCCGGCTCGCGAGGCTTCGAACGTCACCACAGTCGTCATCAACACAAGCCTCGATACGCGCTTCACAAAAATCATCCTGTATTACTCGACACACGCTTCGAAGCCTCGATACGGACGGACACATCACTACCATTCAGCCAGTGGGTTGAACACCAGCGTAGAGCTTCCGTGACTCCAGAACAGCGTCTGGTCACCTCCTCAGTGGAGAGAGGACTTTTCAGCGGTTCATTTAATTTAAAATCTTGCTCCCTCAGTTACTTACCCAGTGTTATTGTTGCCTTACCTTGTTGGCTCGCTGTCTCCTTTTGAGAGAGTAGTTTTGAGTTGGTTTTTCTTTGTTGAATATTGAATAAATACACCTTAGTTTGCACATAACCCTGACTTCCTCTTTTGCCCCGGTTTTTATTTCAAATATTCTTACTCCTCCTCCCCCTGGACTTACCATCCGGAGGAACGTAACAAGTACATTTTTATTCATTATTACTTTAATCAGTTTCAAGTTATTTTGGGAACCATTGTGTGTTTTTCTTTCTTTAACAGAAGGGTACCAAACAGGGTACCAACAGTTTTGTCCACGTCTGTAGCTGAAATGAAGAATGCTGCTGCTGTATTTTAACCTCATCGTCTTTTCAAGTGCAAATCAGCAAACACATCACTGCTGGGTCAGATTGGGAGCTTACAGTCGTGTCTCTTTGTCTATAGTTTATCAATCTTTATATTTTTCTACTTCACTTGCTGGCCCCTGTGTTTTGTCCCTGTCAGATTAAAGATGAACAAATATATTTTAAATGTAATGTAGGCTACAGCCAAATACAGATTCCACCACTTGATCCTCCCTCAGAACATGGAAGTTTAGTAAATGATTAATAAAATGTTATTGTGTTAACTCCTCTTTTCACCGCTCAGACTCAAGCGGTTTCTTTTTAAGATAAATTTGCAGATTCTGCAGATAGATGCATTAATAATTCTTTTTTGATCAGACAGCTGCAGCTGATTCAGAACGCTGCTGCTCGAGTCCTCATTAAGACCAACAAAGTGGATCACATCAGTCCAGTTCTGAGGTCTTTACACTGACTTCCTGTCAGAGAGCTGATTTTAAAATCCTGCTGTTGGTTTTATAAAACACTGAACGGTTTGGGGCCAAAATACAGGGCCCTGTCATTTTAATTTCATTACTACGCCCAGCCCCTTGAGATTGGACCCCTAATGACACATATCAGATTTACAATAGTAACAGAGTCAGTGAACTGACCTCAGAGTCTCCAGTCTGCAGTGTGGACTCTCCAGAAAACCACACAGCAGCTTCACTCCTGAATCCTGCAGCTTGTTGTCACCCAGGTCCAGCTCTCTCAGATGGGAGGGGTTTGACTTCAGAGCTGAGGCCAGAGAAGCACAGCTGATCTCTGACAAACTGCATCTCCACAATCTGAATAAAGAATAAATGATGTATCTTCAGACAGTTCCTTTTCACAGCACTAAACAGATCAGACAACAGCTCACAGTGACGACACACAAAGACAACAGTACACTCAGGCCAGTTCATTAAGGCCCATTGTAGAGATGGTGTAGCTTCTGGATCATCAGATGCATTTGGATGGTGTTAAAAGAAGAGCTCAAGTCCACAAAGATGTTCCTGCTGTGAGCGTTCCATTATCCAAGGCTGCTCTTATCTCGCCACAGGGCAGCTGAAAAGGAGGACTGTGGCCCCAGAGGAACTCATCACTGACTCGTCGTCATCCACTTATCCTGTGTACCAGCCAACATCGGGCAAAAGGCGGGGTCCACCATGGACAGGTCAGCAGCCCAACGTAGGGCCACACATATACAAACAAGCACTCACACCTAAGGACAATTTAGAATCACCAGTTAATCTAGCCTGCATGTGATTGGACGGTGGGATGAAG